>NW_027522375.1:0-367785 GCF_052094955.1 Ictidomys tridecemlineatus
TTCTGGACCCCAGTCTCCAACCTCTGCTCTCTGTAACAATCCTTCTGCACCACAGTCTCCAAACTCTGCTCTCTGTAAGATCCTTCTGCACTCCAGTTTCCAAACTATGCTCTCTGTAACATTCCTTCTCCACCACATTCTTTAACCTCTGCCTTCTGTACGTGTCCTGCGGCACCCCAGTCTCAAACCTCTGTCCTCTGCAACAGTCATGGTGCTCCCCAGTCTCCAAACTCTGCTCTCCATAACGGTCTTTCAGCACCCAGTCTCCAAACTCTGCTTTCTGATTGAGTCCTTTTGAACCTCAGTCTCAAACCTCTGCTCTCTGTATTTATCCTTCTGCACTTCAGTCTTCAACCTGTGCTCTCTGTATCATTCCTTCTGCATCCCAGTCTCCAAACTCTGCTCTGTATAACAGTTTTTTTTATACCACAGTCTCCAATTTCTGGTCTCTGTAACGGTCAATCTACACCACAATTTCCAACCTCTGCTTTCTTTAACACTCCTTCTGCACCTCAGTCTCCAAACTCTGCTCTCTGTAACAGTCCTTCTACACCTAAGTCTCCAAACTCTGTTCTCTGTAACAGTCCTACTGAACCTCAGTCTGACACCTCTGCTCTCTTCACGATTCTTCTTCACCCCAGTCTACAAACACAGCTCTCTG
Source organism: Ictidomys tridecemlineatus (assembly GCF_052094955.1). Taxonomy (NCBI): domain Eukaryota; kingdom Metazoa; phylum Chordata; class Mammalia; order Rodentia; family Sciuridae; genus Ictidomys; species Ictidomys tridecemlineatus. The sequence goes on from NW_027522375.1 coordinate 662, forward strand.
TAACAGTCCACCTGCACCTCAGTCTCCACCCTCTGCTCTCTGTAAGAACCTTCAGCAACCCAGTCTCCAAACTCTGTTCTCTATAACTTTTTTTCTGCACCCCAGTCTCCCACCTCTCCTCTCTGTAACAGGCCTTCTGCACGCCAGTCTCCAAACTCTTCTCTCTGTAGAAGGTCTTCTCCACCCCAGTCTCCAAAATCTGCTCTCTGCAACGGTCCTTCTGCACCCCAGTCACCAACCTCGGCTCTCTTCAAAAATTCTTCTCCACCAAAGTCTCCAACATCTGGTCTCTGCAACAGTCCTTTTGAACCCCAGTCTCCAAACTCTACTGTCTGTAACAGTCCTTCTGCAACCCAATCTCCAAACTCTGGTCTCTCTAACAGTTTTTCTGCACCTCAGTTTTCAACCTCTGCTCTGTGTAACAGTCTTTCTGGACCCCAGTTTCTAAAATCTGCCCTATTGAACGATCCTTCTGGAACCCAGTCTCCAATGTCTGCTCTTTGCAACAGTCCTTCTGCACCACAGTCTCCAACCTCTGCTCCCTGTAATATCTTTCTGCACTCCAGTTTCCCAACTCTGCTCTCTGTAACATTCCTTCTCCACCCCAGTCTCCAACCTCTGTCCTCTGCAACAGTTTTTCTGCTCCCCAGACTCTGAGATCTACTCTCTGAAACAGTCCTTCTGTACCGAAGTCTCCAACTTCTGCTCTTTGTAACAATCCTTCTACACCCCAGTCTCCATCTCTGCTTTCCTTATCAGTTTGTCTAAACCCTAGTCTCCAACCTCTGTTCTCTGTATCTATACTTCTGCACCTCAGTCTCCAACCTGCTGTGCTCTATGTAAGAGTCCTTTGTTTTTTTTTAAGTGAAAGTGAGAGAGCGGGAGAGAGAAAAAGAGAGAATTTTAATATTTATTTTTTAGTATTTGGCAGACACAACATCTTTGTTTGTGGTGCTGAGGATAGAACCGGGGCCGCACGCATGCCAGGTGAGCGTGCTACCGCTTGAGACATCCCCAGCCCCATGTAAGAGTTTTTCTGCAGCCCAGTCTCCAACCTCTGCTCTAGGTAACAGAACTATACCGCAGTCTCCAACCTCTGCTCTCTGTAATGGTCCTTCTGCAGCACAATTTCGAACCTCTGCTTTCTGTAAGAGTCCTTCTGCACCTAAGTCTCCAAATTTTCCTCACTGTAACAGTCCTTCTACACCTCAGTCTCAAACCTCTGTTCTCTGTAACAGTCCACCTGCACTTCAGTCTCCAAACTCTGCTCTCTGTAAGATCCTTCAGGAACCCAGTCACCAAACACTGCTCTGTATAACAGTCCTTCTGCAGCTGAGTCTCCAAACTCTCCTCTCTGTAACAGTCCTTCTACAACTCAGTCTCCAACCTCTGCTCTCTGTAACAGTCCACCTGCACCTCAATTTCAAACCTCTGATCTCTGCACAATCATTCTGAACCCCAGTCTCCAAACACTGCTCTCTGTAACAGTCCACCTGCACCTCAGTCTTCAACCTCTCCTCTCTGTAACAGGCTTTCTGCAAGCCAGTCTCCAAACTCTTCTCTCTGTAGCAGGCCTTCTGCACCCCAGTCTCCAAAATCTGCTCTCTGCAACGATCCTTCTGCACCTCAGTCTCCAACATCAGCTCTCTGCAATGATCCAACTGCACCCCACTCTCCAACCTCTGATCTCTGCAACAGTCCTTCTGCATCTCAGACTCCAAATTCTGCTCTCTGTAAAATGCTTCTGCACCGCTGTATCCAAACTCTGCTCTCTGTAAGAGTCCTTCTGCACCTCAATCTCCTACCTCTGCTCTCTCTAACAGTACTTCTGCACCTTAGTCTCCCAACTCTGCCCTCTGTAAGATCCTTTTGCAACCAAGTCTTTAAACTCTGCACTCTGTAACAGTATTTCTTCACCCCAGTCTCCAAATTCTGCTCACTGCAGCGATCCTTCTGGACCCCAGTCTCCAATGTCTGCTCTCTGCAAAAGATCTTCTGCACCACAGTCTCCAACCTCTGCTCTCTGGAAGATCTATCTGCACTCCAGTTTCCACACTCTGCTCTCTGTAACATTCCTTCTCCAACCCAGTCTCCAACCTCTGTCCTCTACAACAGTCTTTCTGCTCCCCAGTCTCGAACATCTGCTCTCTGTAACAGTCCTTCTGTACCGCAGTCTAAAACCTCTGCTCTTCGTAACGGTCTTTCTACACCCCAGTCTCAAACCTCTGCATTCTGTATCAGTCTGTCTGAACCCCAGTCTCCAACCTCTGTTCTCTGTATCTATTTTTCTGCACCTCAGTCTCCAACCTGTGCTCTATGTAAGAGTCCTTCTGCACCCCAGTCTCCAACATCTGCTCTGAATAACAGTCCTATACCGCAGTCAACTCTCTGTAAAAGTCCTTCTGCACCCTAATTTCAAAACTCTGCTTCCTGTAACAGTCCTTCTGCACCTGAGGCTCCAAACTCTAATCTCTGTAACAGACTTTCTACACCCCAGTCTCTAAACTTTGCTTTCTGTATCAGTCTTTCTGAACCGCAGTCTCAAACCTCTGTTCTCTGTATCTATCCTTCTGCACCTAAGTCTCCAAACTCTGCTCTCTACAACAGTCCTACTATACTGCAGTCTTCAAACTCTGCTCTCTGTAAACGTCTTTCTGCAGCCCTGACTCCAAAGTCTGCTTTCTGCATCAGTCCTTCTGCACGCCAGTCTCCAAATTCTGCTCTCTCTAAGAGTCTTTCTGCACCTCAGTATCCAAGATCTGCTCTCTGCAACAGTCCTTCTGCACCCCAGTCTCCAACCACTGCTCTCTGTAACAGTCCACCTGCACCTCAGTCTCCAACCTCTGCTCTCTGTAAGATTTTTCAGGAACTGAGTCTCCAAACTCTGCTCTCTATAACAGTCCTTCTGCACCCCAGTCTCCAAACTCTCCTCTCTGTAACAGGCCTTCTGCACGCCAGTCTCAAAACTCTGCTCTCTGTAGCAGGCCTTCTGCACCCCAGTTTCCAATCTCTGCTCTCTGCAACGATCCTTCTACACCCCAGTCTCCAAACTCTGCTCTGTGCAATAATCCTACTGCACCCCAGTCTCCAACCTCTGATCACTGCAACAGTCCTTCTGCAACTCAGTCTCCAACTTCTGCTCTCTGTATGATCCTTCTGCACCCTGTCTTTAAGCTCTGCTTATTTCAACGATCCTTCTTCACCCCAGTGTCCAAACTCTGCTCTATGTTACAGGATTTTGCACCTCAGTCTCCAACCTCTGCTCTCTCCAACATTCCTTCTGCAGCCCAGTCTCCATTCTCTGCTCTCTGCAACAGTCCTTTTGCACCGCAGTTTTCAACCTCTGCTCCCTGCAACAGTCTTTCTGCACCCCAGTCTCCAAACTCTGCTCTCTGCAACATTCCTTCTGCACCCCAGTCTCCAACCTATTCTCTCTGAAACAGTCCTTCTGCACCCCAGTCTGCAATCTCTGCTCTCTGTAACAATCCTTCTGCCCCTCAGTCTCCAACCTCTGCTTTATGTAACAAGACTTCTGCACGTCAGTCTCCAACCTCTGCTCTCCGCAACACTCCTTTTGCACTCCAGTCTCCAAACTCTGCTCTCTGCAACGGTCCTTCTGCACCCCAGTCTCCAACCTCTGCTCTCTGCAACAGTCCTTCTGAACCAAAGTATCCAACCTCTGCTCTCTGTAATATCCTTCTGTACTCCAGTATCCAAACTCTGCTCTCTGAAACATTCCTTCTCCACCCCATTCTTTAACCTCTGCTTTGTGCAAATGTCCTGAAACACCCCAATCTCCAACCTCTGTCCTCTTCAAAAGTCCTTCTGCTCCCCAGTCTCCAACATCTGCTCTCTGTAACAGTCCTTCTGTACCGCAGTCTCCAACCTCTGCTCTCCTTAACGGTCCTTCTGCACCCCAGTCTCCAAAATCTGCTTTCTGTATCAGTCCTTCTGAATCCCAGTCTCAAACCTCTGCTCTCTGTATCTATCCTTCTGCACCTCAGTCTCCAATCTCTGCTCTCTGTTACAGTTTTTCTATACCGCAGTCTCCAATCTCTTATCTTACTTACGGTCTTTTTGTACCCCAATTTTCAACCACTTCTTTCTATAATAGTCCTTCTGCACCTCAGTCTCCAAACTCTTCTCTCTGTAACAGTCCTTCTACACCTCAGTCTCCAACTTCTGTCCTCTGCAACAGTTCTGCTGCTCTGCAGTCTCCGAGACCTTCTCTGTGTAACAATCCTTTTGTACGGAAATCTCCAAACTCTGCTCTCTGTAAGGGTCCTTCTACACCCAAATTTCCAACCTCTGATTTCTGTAACAGTCCTTCTCCACCTCAGTCTCCAAACTCTGCTCTCTGTAGCACTCCTTCTACACCTCAGTCTCCAACCTGTGCTCTCATTAACATTCCTTCTGCACCCCAGGTGCCAACCTCTGCTCTCTGCATTGGTAACTCTTAACCCCAGTCTCCAATCTTGTTCTATAAAAAAGTCCTACTGTACTGCAATCTCCAACCTCTGTTTTCTGTAAGGGTCCTTTTGCAACCCAGTCTCCCAACTCTACTTTCTATATCAGTCGTTCTGCACCACAGTCTCCAAACTCTGCTCTCTGTAACCGTCATTCTGCACCTCACTCTGCAACCTCTGTTCTTTGAAAAAGATTTTCTGCAACCACTCTTCAAACTCTACTCTCTGCAAGAGTCCTTCTACACCCCAGTCTCCATCGTCTGCTCTCTGAAACAGTCCTTCTTCACCCCAGTCTTTAACCTCTGGTTTCTTTAAGGGGCCTTCTGCACCCAAGTCTCCAAACTCTGATTTCTGTATCAGTTTTTCTGCACCACAATCTCCAACCTGTGCTCTCTGTAATAGTCTTTCTGCACCTCATACTTCAACCTCTACTCTCTGCTACAGTCCTTCAGCGCCCCAATCTCCAACCTCTTCTCTCTGCCACAGTTCTTCTGCACCTCAGTTTCAAAACTCTGCTCTCTGTAAGATCCTTCTGAAACCCAGTCTCCAACCTCTACTTTCTGCAATGATCCTTCTTTAAACCAGTCAACAACCTCTGTTCTCTACAACAGTCATTCTGCACCCCAGTCTCCAACATCTGCTCTCTGTAAGAGTATTTCAGTCTCCAACCTCTGTTCTCTGTAAGGGTCCTTCTGCACCCGAGTCTTAAACCTCTGCTTTCTGTATCAGTCCTTCTACACTGCAGTCTCTAAGCACTGCTCTCTCCAACGATCCTTCTGCACCTCAGTCTCCAACCTCTGCTCTCTCTAACAGTCCTTCTGTACCTCATTCTCCAACCTCTGCTCTCAGTAAGATTCTTTTGAAACCCAGTCTCCAAACTATGATCTCTGTAACTGTTGTTCTGCACCCCAGTCTCCAAGAACTGCTCTCTGTAACAGGCCTTCTTCACCCCAGTCTCCAACCTCTGCTGTAGGTAACTGGCCTTTTGCCCCCAGTCTCCAAACTCTTCTCTCTTTAATGATCCTTCTCTACCCCAGTCTCCAACCTCTGCTATCAGCAACATTCCTGCTGCACCCCAGTCTCAAACCTATGCTCCCTGTAAGATCTTTCTGCACACCTGTCTCCATCCTCTGCTCTCTGTAACACTCCTCTGTACCCCAGTCTCCAACTTCTGCTCTCTGTAATGGTGTTTCTGCACCACAGTCTCCAACATCTGCTCTATGCAACACTCCTTCTGCACCCCAGTCTTCTAACTTTGCTCTCTGCAACAGTTTCTATGCACCTCAGTCTCCAACCTTTGCTCTCGGTTACAGTCCTTCTGCACCCCAGTCTTCAAAATCTGCTTTCTGTAACCGTCTTCTGCATCTGAGTCTCCATCCTCTGCTCTATGCAACAATACTTCTTCACCCAAGTCTCCAACGTCTGCTCTCTGAATAAGTCCTTCTAAACCCTAGTCTCTAAACTCTGCTCTCTTTAACAGTTCTTCTACACCCCATTCTCCATACTCTGCTCACCCCAAGGATACTTCTGCACCCCATTCTCCATCCTCTGCTCTATGCAACTTTCCTTTTGAACGCCAGTCTCCAGCATCTGCTCTCTGCAATAGTCCATCTCCATCTCAGTCTCCAAACTGTGCTCTCTGTAAGAGTCCTTCTGGACCCCAATCTCCAACCTCTACTCTCTGCAACAGTCCTTCTACTCCCCAGTCTAAAACCTCTGCTCTCAGCAAATTTTTTCTGCACCTCAGTCTCCAACCTCTTCTCTCTTTAACAGTCCTTCTGCACTTCAGTCTCCAAACTCTGCACTTTGCAAGGGTCCTTCTGCACCTCATTCTCCAAACTCTACTCTCTGTAACAGTGCTTCTGCACCTCAGTCTCCAAACTCTGCTCTCTGTAAGATCCTTCTGCACCCCAGTCTCCTAACTCTGCTCTTTAACAGGCCTTCTGCACCCCAGTCTTCAACCTCTGCTCTCTGTAACAGTCTTTCTGAACGTCTGTCTCCTACCTCTGCTCTCTGTATGACCCTTATGAAACCCAGTCTGCAAACACTGCTCTCTGTAACAGTCCTTCTGCACCCCAGTCTCAAACCTCTGCTCTCTGTAACAGGCCTTCTGCATCCCAGTCTGAAACCTCTGCTAGCTGCAACAGTCCTTGTGAACCTCAGTCTCCAACATCTTCTTCCTGCAACAGTTCTTCTGTACCTTAGTCTGAAAACTCTGCTCTCTGCAAGAATCCATCTGCACCCCAGTTTCAAAACTCTGCTCTCTGTATTAGTCCTTTTGTAACTCACTCTCCAATCACTGCTCTCTTCAACAGTTTGTCTACACCCAAGTCTCCATACTCTGATCGCCCCAATGGTCCTTCTGCACCCCAGTCTCCAAACTCTGTTCTCTACATCGGTTCTTCTGCAACTGAGACGCCAACCTCTGCTCTCTGTAACAGACTTTCTGTACCACAGCCTCAAAATTCTGTTCTGTGTAAGGGTCCTTATTCACCCCAGTATCCAATCTCTGCTTTTTTTATTAGTCGTTTTAAACCACAGTCTCCAAACTCTGCCCTCTGTAACAGTCCTTCTGCAACTCAGTCTGCAAACTCTGCTCTCTGCAACAGTCCTTCTGCACCCCAGTCTCCATCCTCTGTTCTCTGCAACAGTCCTTTGGCACCACAGTCTCCAACATCTGCTCTCTGCAACAGTCATTCTGCACCCCAGTCTCCAAACTTTGCTCTCTGTAACAGTCCTTCTGTACTGGATTCTCCAACCTCTAATCTCTATAAGGGTACTTCTGCACCAGAGTCTCCAACCTCTGCTTTCTGTATCAGTCCTTCTGCAATCCAGTCTCTAAACTCTGCTCTGTGTAACTGTAATTCTGCACCTTAGTCTCCAACCTCTTCTCTCTGCTACAGTCCTTCTGGACCCCAATCTCCAACCTCTACTCTCTGCAACAGTCTTTGTACATCCCAGTCTAAAACCTCTGCTCTCTGCATCAGTCCTTCTGTACCCCAGTCTCCAAAGTCTGCTATCTGTTACTGTCCTTCTGCACCCCAGTCTCAAACCTCTGCTCTCTGCAACAGTCCCTCTGCACTCAAGTCTCCAACCTCTGCTCACTGCAACATTTTTTCTGCACCCCAGTCTCCAAACTCTGCTCTTTGTAATGATCCTTCTGCACCCGAGTCTCGAACATCTGCTCTCCGCAACGATCCTTCTGCACCTCAGTGTCCAACCTCTTCTCTCTGCATAGATCCTTTGGCAACCAAGCCTCAAACCCCTGCTCGCTGACAGTCTTTGTGAACCCCAGTCTCCAACATCTGTTCTCTGCAACAGTTCTTCTGTACCTCAGTCTGAAAACTCTGCTCTCTGCAATAATCCATCTGCACCTCAGTCTTAAACCTCTACTCTCTGTAACAGTCCTTCTGTACCTCAGTCTCCAATCTCTGCGCTATGCAATAGTCCTTCTGCGCCCAAGTCTCCAACATCTGCTCTCTGAAACAGTCCTTCGACAACCCAGTCTCCAACCTCTGCTCTCTGTAACAGTCCTTCTACACCCCAGTCTCCATACTCTGCTCGCCCAAACGATCCTTCTGCACCCCAGTCTCCAATGTCTCCTCTCTGCAACAGTCCTTCTACACTTCAGTAACCAACCTCTGCTCTCTGCAACAGTCCTTCTATACCCCAGTCTCCATACGCTTCTTGACCCAACGATCTGTCTTCACCCCAGTCTCTAACCTGTTTTCTCTACATCAGTTCTTCTGCACCCCAGTCTGCAAACTCTTCTCTCCGTACCAGTCCTTCTGTACCGCAGGCTCCAACCTCTGTTCTCATTATGGGTCCTTATGCACCCCAGTATCCAACCTCTGCTTTCTGTATTAGTTGTTTTGCACCACAGTCTCCAAACTCTGCTGTTTGTAAGAGTCCTTCTGCAACTCAGTCTGCAACCTGTGCTCTCTGAAACAGTGCTTGCGCACCCCAGTCTTCATCCTCTGCTCTCTGCAACATTTCTTCTGCACCCCAGTCTCCAACATCTGCTATCTGCAACAGTCATTCTCCACCATAGTCTCCAAACTTTGCTCTCTTTAAGAGTCCTTCTGTACTGCATTCTCGAAACTCTACTCTCTGTAAGGATACTTCTGCACCCGAATCTACAAACTCTGCTTTCTGTTTAAGTACTTCTGCACCCCAGTCTCCAAAATGTGCTCTGTGTAACTGTACTTCTTCACCTTAGTCTCTAACGTCTGCTCTCTGCTACAGTTTTTCTGGACCCCAGTCTCCATCATCTACTCTCTGCAACAGTTCTTCTGCACCGCAGTCTCCAAACTCTGCTCTTTGTAAGAGTCCTTCTGTACTAAAGACTCTAACCTCTGCTCTCTCTAATTGTCCTTCTGTACCCCAGTCTTCAACCTATGCTATTTGAATCATTTCTTCTGAACCCCTGTCTCAATTCTCTGCTCTCATTAACAGTCCTTGTGCACCTCAGTCTCCAACCTCTGCTCTCTGCAACAGTTGCTTCTGCACCCAAATCTCCAACTTCTGATCTATGCAAAAGTACTTCTGCACCCCAGTATTCAACCTCTGCTCTCTGTAACAATCTTTCTGCACCCCAGTCTCAAAATTCTACTCTCTGCAGCAGTCCTTCTTCATCACAGTCTCCAACCTCTTCTCGCTGTAATATGCTTCTGCACCCCAGTCTCTAAATTCTGCTCTCTGCAAAAGTCCTTCTTCACCCCAGTCTCTAACCTCTGCTCTCTGCAAGTTTCTTCTGCACACCAGTCTCCAACCGCTGCTCACTATAACAGTTCTTCTGCAACCCAGTCTCCAAACTCTGCTCTCTGTAACAATAATTCTGCACCTCAGTCTCGAACCTCTGCTCTCTGCAACGGTTTTTTTTCACCCCAGGCTCTAACCTCTGTTTTCTGCAACAGTCTTCTGCACCCCAGTTTTTAACCTATGCTCTCTGTAACAGTCCTTCTGTACTGGATTCTCCAACCTCTGTTCTCTGTAACGGTCCTTCTGCACCCCAGTCTTAACATCTGCTTCCTCTATAAGTTCTTCTGCACCCCAGTCTCCAACCTCTTTTCTCTGTAAGGTCCTTCTGCACCCCAGTTTCCAAACTCTGCTCTCTGTAACATTGATTTTACGACCCAGTCTCCAACCTCTGCTTTCTTAAACGTCCCTCCTGCAACCCAGTCTCCAAATTCTGTTCTCTGAAACAGTCCTTCTACTCCCCAATTTTCAATCTCTGCTCTCTGTAACAGTCCTTCTGTACCGCAGTCTCCAACTTCTGCACTCTGTAATGGTCCTTCTGCACCCTAGTCTCAAACCTCTGCTCTCTGTAACAGTCCTTCTGCACCATATTCTTCAACCTCTACTCTCTGTTACACTCTTTGTATACCGCAGTCTCCAACCTCTGCTCTCTGTAACGGTTTCTGTGCACCTCAATTTCCAACCTCTGTTTCTGTAACAGTCCTTCTGCACCTCAGTCACCAAACTCTGCTCTCTGTAACCGTCCTTCTGCACCTCAGTCTCCATCCTCTGCTCTCTGTAACAGTCCTTCAGCACCTTAGTCTGAAACCTCTGCTCTCCGCACGATCCTTCTGCATTCCAGTCTCCAACCACTGCTCTCTGTAACAGCCGTCCTGCACCTCAGTCACCAACCTCTGCTCTCTGTAAGATCCTTCTGCAACCCAGCCTGAAAACTCTGTTCTCTATAACAGTCCTTCTGCAACCCAGCCTCAAAAGTCTGCTCTCTATAACAGTCCTTCTGCAACCAAGTCTCCAACCTCTGCTCTCTGAAGCAGGCATTCTTCACCCCAGTCTACAATCTCTGCTCTCTGAAACAGTCCTTCTGCACGCCAGTCATTAACCTCTGCTGTCTTTAACGGTCCTTCTGCACCACAGGCTCCCACCTCAGCTTTCTGTATCATTATTCTTCACCCCAATCTGTAACTTCTTCTCTGTGTAACAGTCCTTCTGCATCTCAGTCTTTAAATTCTGCTCTCTGCAACAGTCCTTCTGCACCCAAGTCGCCACCCTCTGCATTCTGCAACATTCCTTCTGCACCCCAGTCTTTAAATTGTTCTCACTGTAACAGTCCTTCTGCACCCCAGTCTCTCACCTCTGCTCTCTGTAACAATCCTTCTGCAGCCAAGTCTCCTCCTCTGCTCTCTGCAAAGATTATTCTGCAACTCTGTCTCCAACTTCTGCTGTCTTCAATGATCCTTGTGCACCTCACTCTTCAAACTCTGCTCTCTGTAACAGTTTTTCTGCACCTCAGTCTCCAACCTCTGCTCTCTGCAACTGTCCTTCTGCACCCAAGTCTCCGACCTCTGCTCTCTGCAACGATCCTTCTGCACCCCAGTCTCCAACGTCTTCTCTCCTTAACACTCCTTCTGCACCCCAGTCTCCAACCTCTGTTCTCTGTAAGTTCCTTCTGCACCCCAGTTTCCAAATTTTGCTCTCTGTAACATTCCTTTTCCAACCAAATCTCCAACCTCTGCTTTCTTCAACGGTACTGCTGCAACCCAGTCTTCAACCTCTCTTCTCTGAAACAGTCCTTCTGCTCCCCAATTTCCAATCTTTGCTCTCTGTAACAGTCATTCTTCAACCTAGTCTCCAACCTCTGCTCTTTGTATAAGTCCTTCTGCCCCACAGTCTCCAAACTCTGCTCTCTGTTACAGTCATTCTGCACCTCAGTCTCCAAACTCTGCTTTCTGTAAGATCCTTCTGCAACCAAGTCTCCAAACTCTGCTCTCAGTAACAGTCCTTCTGCACACCAGTCTCCAACCTCTGCTCTCTGCAACGATCCTTCTTCACCCCAGTCTCCAACCTCTGCTCTCTGCAACAGTCATTCTGAACACCAGTCTCCAACATCTGCTCTCTGCTACAGTTTTTCTGCACCTCAGTCTTAAAACTCTGCTCTCTGCAACTATCCTTGTGCACCCCAGTCTCCAAACTTTGCTTTCTGTCACAGTCCTTCTGCACCTCATTCTCGAACTTCTGCTCTCTGCAAAAGTTTTTCTGCACCCCAGTCTTTAACATCTACTCTCTGAAACAGTCCTTCTACACCCCTGTCCAAATGCAGAAGAATGAGACTTGAACTATCGCTCACCCTGCAAAAAGTCAACTCAAAATGCATTAAAGACCTAGGAACTAGACCAGAAACTATGCAGTTTCTAGAAAAAAAAAACATATACTTCAACCTACAGGAAGAGGCAATGACTTTCTCAATAGGATGCCAAAGCTCAAGAGATAACACCAAAAGTTAACTAATAAGATGGCTCCAAATTAAGAAGGTTCTGCACAGCAAAGGAGACAATTAGAATATGAAGAGAGAACCTACGGAAAGGGAGAACATCTTTATGAGGTGCTCTTTTAAAAGAGGATGAATATTCAGAAAATTAATAAAGAACTCAAAAAACTAAACGTCAAACCCACAATTATTAAATAACCCAATTATCAAATAACCTAATTACCAAATGGGAAACTAAATGAACTAAACAGAAACGTCTTAGAAGAAAATATGTGAGTGGCCAAAATATATATGAAAATACTTGCAAGTCAAGACTACCCTGAGATTTCATCTCACTTTAGTGACAAAGGCAACCACCAATAATACAAACAGAAATGAGTGTGACAAGGAGAGAATTGGAGAGAAAGGAGCACTCTCACCCTGTTGGTGGGCATGTAAATCAGCACAACTACCACGGAAATCGGGATGGAGGCTCCTCAGGAGTAGCCATGTACCAACCGGCGACCCAGCTCTACCTCTGCTTGGTATTTATCACAGTCGATCGAAGTCATCATAATATAATGACACATACATGCCCATGAACCAGCCGAGGTGACATCAGTGGACGAATGGATAAAGAACATCTGGTATATGCACACTGGAATTTCATTCAGGCATAAAGAAGAATGAAATTATGTCATGCTGGAAGATGGATGGATATTCAGAACATTAAGGGAAATAAGCAACTCAGAAAGTTAAGGGCCGTATGTTTTTCCTCGGTTAAAGCTAGAGGGGGAAAAGAAAGGAAAGTTGGGAAGGGAGTCTCATCATGAAAGTTGAAGGAAGATCAGTAGAGTCAAGGCACCAGAGGAGGAGGTGAGGAAAAGGGAAATATTGGAATGATATTGGCTAAAGTTCACGGTTATTTTATGTGCATGTTCAAATATGTGTCAGCAAATCCCATCATTATGGACCACTACAATGCACCAATGAATTGTTAAAAGAAGAGTTTCACATTACATGGGACAGGCACTATTCTAGGAGGGTTCCCATTTTTTCCCATCTATAAATACCACGATCATTTACCACTGTCAAAAATCTCTAAAGATTCAAATGTTCTGATCACTGCTCCACCACATGGCCTTTTCTACTTTAGGGTCCCCTTATTCTCATTGAAATCAGGGAGCCCATTTCAACGATGTCATCTGTTATTGTCTTTTCAGGCTGCCAAGGACAGCGGTTGCGGGTGACACAAGGATCTGGTGCTGCCTTCTGAACGCATGTCCACGAGGCCTTGGCGAAGACTGGTGCTCCAGGCCCTCCTTTAGATCCAGCTGTGAGGCCAGGGAAGGGGTCACATAACACGCCATCCAACACCTTATTTATTTCTGATCACCATCTTCTCCATTATTCTAGGATCATATTGGTCATTGAACTTAAGCAAACACTGAGTCCAGATTTCGATCCATCAACCAAAGAGAGTCTAATAGCCACTTCCCATGGCTCAGGAAAATCTTTAGCCCTAACATTTCTGGTGATTACATCCCTGTTACTGCATTCAAGATGATCCAGCAATATGTCCTGACTTCTTTGGTCTAGAAGACTCAAACAAATTCTCTTATATATTCTTAAGGCTCCTATTAACAAAACACAGTAAAATATTTACCTTTTATTTTAGTGTGACTCTTATACTCTTCTGGGCTATATTTTATACTCTTACCTGAGGCGTTCTAAGATCAGACTCAAATTAAGAGTCTGGTGACAATGTGGGATGATTGATGAGCATCTTAAAGACAATTGGGCTGGGGATGTGGCTCAAGCAGTAGTGCGCTTGCCTGGCACGCGTTCGATCCTCAGCACAACATACCAACAAAGATGTTGTGTCCGCCGAGAACTAGAAAATGAATATTAAAAATTCTCTCTCTCTCTCTCTCTCTCTCTCTCTCTCTCTCTCTCTCCTCTCCTCTCCTCTCCTCTTCTCTCTCACTCTCTCTTAAAAAAAAAGACAACAGCCCAGGTAGAGTCACCATATGGTTTTCAATTTAGTGAAAGCTAGTCTCCTCAGGGGAGGAGGGGCTGCTTCTGACAGCAAAGAGGGTTAATGGAGATTTCAGTGTTTAAGGCTCTGAGATTTGTCTAATTCCACTGGTATTTTGCCATTCTAAATAAGAGGGTCTCAATCATTTGCCCATTAATGTCTTAATTGACATAAGAGAGACCTGGAGAAATTGTGGATTTATAATTTTCTTTGTACTTCTGCAATTTGGAGAATTGGATGTTTTATTCTGATATTAACCTTTATCAATTTCCAGAGAGAAAATATTTCTGATGATCTGAACCTGACTTGAAGGAGGAATATAATGCTTGAACTTATCATTTTCTTTCTGTAAGTCTCCCACTTTAGTCAGTAACAGCAGTCTGTAGTCATGTTGTAATGTTCATTCCCACCCTGAAGGTCAATGGTGTTATTCCAAAGCTCAGTTTTCCATAGACATTTGATTTCAGGCCACAATAACTTAAAGTCTCTGTTGGGTCATTGCACACCAGGATTTATCAGGTCTCCTTTCCCATGGGCTGTAACATCATCAACATATTCAATTCCCTCAGGTCAGACATCAAACCTACCTCCTCAGATCTGTGATCTAGAACCATCTCTGATTTAAACCACTATTGTGGTCAGTGCCACCATGGTCAGGTAGAGATGAAGAACGACTCTTAATGTCTTAGTGTAGAGTAAGTTAACACAGAAATACGTTATAAAATGGTTGGGAGATCTGGAAGAAAAAAGAAAAATAGGGCAGGTGACACCACCCCATATATGGAAACCCTAACTTCCCTGGAAAGAGATACTCATTCCACGCTACTGTGACCCACATTCAGGGACAGCTTTCTAGGAGCCTGCACACACAGCTCCTGGTCAAGTAGATTAGTTCCTGCCTCTACAGGGCTGGTTTTCTGCTGCTGCTTTGGGATCCAAAAGAACCCGCTTTCTTTCTTTTTTTTTTTACTCTTTGCCTATTGTTTGGCTGATCTTGACAGAACCTCCTAAAATGGAGGGCTGCAGGCAGGGGAGTGTGAGAAACTAGGTTCTCGTACTTTCTGTCCCTCTGGTGTGGGGAGTACACAGAAGGACAGAGATGGTCCTGAACACCCACATAAAGTGTCAGACACACTTGAACCTGAAAGTGGGAAAAGGGTGTTTGTGAAAAGAGAGGAGAGAAAGGAGTCTCAGAGATTTTAAAAGTGGCAGTTGGAGTTGAAGCTCCAGATACAGACTCTCTAACCAGGTGCCTACAAGTCCCAGGGAGACATCTTTATTCAGATGACTGTATACTCCATTTTGAAGATTAGTCTAGACTTTCATCGTGAAAAGGGATGCACACCCTCCAGCAAGCTTCCTCAGGGCACTCTTGACCTCATTGCTGCTCAGGCTGTGAATGACGAGGCTCAACAGGGGGCTCACCACACAGAAGAGCACAGAGAGCAGGGTGTCCATGTTCAGCCTTCTCTGGGCCTGTCATAGTGGAAGTTGGCTGTTCCATAAAAGACCACCACGACAGTAAGGGGCGACACACATGTGGAGAAGGCCTTCCTCCTGCCCTGGGCAGAGGGAATCCCCAGGACGGCTATCATGATGAGTGCATAGGAGCCTACAGTGAAGAAACAGGGGCTCAGGCCCATGGTGGCACTGACAACGTGGAGCGCAGACTCGTTGACAGAGGTGTCTGAGCAGAAAAGCTTCAGGAGCAATGGGGTGTCACAGAGAAAGTGGCTGAACTGGTGGGGCCCACACAGAGTGAGTGTGATTGCCAGCACCGGGTGTGTGACCAAATTCATCAGCCCACACAGCCAGGACCCAGTCACCAGGCCAACACAGACCTTCACACTCATGTTGACTGGGTACTGAGGAGGACGGCAGGTAATCACACAGCAGTCATACTGGCCACACAGCCAGTAAGACGCCTTCTGTGCCAGCACTTGTAACCAATAAGAAGATCTGGGAAAGGCAGCAATCATAAGAAATGGTCTTCTTCTCCCAAAAGAAGTTCACCAGCAGTACTGGGAGGGTGGTGGATTTTTAGCAGATGTCCAAGAAGCACAAATTGCTGAGGAAAAAGTACATTGGAGTGTGGAGTGCAGGACTGACCCTAGTGGCCACTATTATGAGCATGTTCCCCAGGAGAGTGGTCAGGTAAATGACCAGAAAGAGCAGAAAAAAACAGCCCTGTAGGTTGGAGTGGTTTGAAAATCCCAAGAAGATGAATTCAGTGACAAATGATTGATTGCTCATTTCCAATGGTATCATAGCTACAAAACAGAGAAAAAGAGACCATGACGAGAATGGACTGAGAGCACCCCAAACAGGCTTGTTAATCTGCAGCAACATGGCAAATAATATTATATACAGAGATGCCTGGACTCTGGAAAGAGACGTATAGGAGTGACTTTAGAGAGAGCATAACTTCTCACAGACTTTTGCATGGGTGCTCTTTTGAAAGAATAAATGGAGACTTGGTCAAAATGCACAACCAGGTATCAACCCCTGTGTCTCATTGAATCTGCAGTATCTCCCTCCTAACACTGTGCTTCACTGAGATGAATTCTTTTTTGTATGTCTGTTATTTCAAGTAATAAGTTTTCATTGTGGAAAAATAAAGAAAATGCAGAAAGTTATTCAGAAGAATAGAACAGGTCACAAAATCAAAGCTCTCTTTGCATTCATCCCATTCTACCTCTATCTATCTTTAAAATATCCAAAGCAAAATTTTCCAATATTGTTGTACTCTCTTTAATTGTTTGCCTTGTAATCTTAACTTCCTAACATGAAATTAAGTTAATATCTCCCTTTTTATTGAACATATAAACCTTCCATTCCATTTACTCTCATAAATATTGGAATAGAAACTTTCATACATATGTATCTGTGATCATCTCTGATTATTTCTTAAAAGTAAAATTATAAGTCACCTGCTTTTAAATACATTTATCTATTTTTTAAGTAGAAACTTTTATTTTGTTAAGTTTTATAAGATACAAGAAATTTTGACAAATGATATATACTTAGGTATTTTTCTTCTTTTGTATTATAAGATTTACCTCACCAAACATTACATTTCCTGAAAAAAAAAGATTGATACAATTACTGATTTTCTATCATGTTACCCATGCTAATCCGTGATCCATTGTTTTGAACTAAAATTTCTGTTTCTTTTTCAATCTTAAATGAAAAATATTATAGTAAAACTGTAGGCTCTTGGTCCAGATAGATGTGGATTGAAATCCATCTGTTATTTACTAGATGTTGTTTGTAAAAAAGTCAGCTCATCTCTATTCCTCAGTTTGTTCCTTGCTTAGGATGTTAATGATGTCTATTTCACAACTGCTGAAAGAATTTTTGAGATAATACAAGCTATGTGTCTGGCACATTACATTTACTCAATGCCTTTTATCAAGTTAGAAAATGTCTATCCATTTTTTACTAGTAGTTTTTTTTGTGTGTGTGTGTATGTGTGCTGGGTTTTGAATTCAGAGCCTTATGCATACTAAGCATACACTCTACCACTGGACTTTGCCGCTAGTTTCATTTAGTTATAGTTTTTATTATAAATAGATATTGAATTTTCTTATTTTCTCTGCATCTCTTGAAATGAAATATATTTTTTCTTATTTACTTTGTTACTATGGAAATTCGGTTGATTAATTTTTTGAATATTGAACCAGCCTTGCATTCTGGGATTGATCTCAATTGACTGTAATGTTATCCTTATTCTATATGACTGAGTTCAGTTTGTTAATATTGTTCTCTGCTTGATTTTGTGTATTCTGTTTTCGCTGTTCTCCAGAGATAATCTATTTCTTGAAGAATTCTCAGCTGTATTCTACTGTTATTTTCAGTCAATGCATGTTAGTGGACTAGTGGAAAACAGAGAAGGGATTTCTGATGTTTCCAGGAAGCTCTGCCTTAGGTACTGTAAACTCAGTCACAGGGATATGGCCTTCACAGTGACCCACTTTCTAGCAATATGGCTGAGCCTAGTTCTTATTTCTCCCGACGTTAGACATTTCGGCCTGTTCCTTTCCATAGCTGCAAATGTTTTCCGTTCAGTGTCCTAATGTAACAGTTTCTGTTACTCTTGCCCCTGAAGATTACAGCTTTTGTTCTATGCAAAAAATCAGGAAATGGGTCTGGGAGGAGTTTTGGCTGCTTTGACTGCTCTTTGTTCCTCCACCTATCCAAGAAATGATACCGTTAAAGACACTTTCTCAGAATACTTTCCTATCTTCCTGGGAGAATTTTGTGGAATCCATGGAGAAAAAGAAAAAATACAAACATCTTATGTCTATAGCCCTCTGGGTCTTTATGCTCTTAAACCAGTCTATACTTAGGCTTTAGCAATCCATTAACTATTTTTTATTTGATTTTTATTTGAGTTTTTTTTTTTATAAATAAACTCCTATGTATCTAGTGGGTTCTCCCATAGTTAAAAAAATGGCTGGATTATTTTGGTTGCTTATCTCTCCCCAGACTTCGGTTAGTTGTTTGCCTTATAATCTTCATCCCTAATAAAGTCAAGGAAAGTCATTAATTTGCATTTTCTTCTGCTCTTTTTGGTTATTATAATGATGAAAACGACATGCTTTCTAGCTATTTCGATAGATACTCAAGGTGAAATTTGAAGTCTATACACTTACTTTTCAAAAATATTTAGTAATTTCTAATTTAGTTAAATATGTAGTTATTCTATTAAAAACAATCTCATTCCTAGCATATTTCCAAAAAATTAATGCACAGTTCACAAAAATTCTTGTGTAAAAATTCATAATAAAACTCAAACAAATATTATGCCATCAGCAGAAGGACAGAAGACAAATCACGGTTTATCATCAAGTGGAATAATTCAGTTACTTTAGAAACACAAATACTGGAATATTAATAACATTGACAAATCTAAAAAAAATTTCTGGGTGAAAGAAGCCAGGTACAAAATATATACTGTATGTTTCCTTTAAATAAAGTTCAAAAATTAGCAAAACATCTATAATGGTAAAGTAATAATGGTGTTTTTTTTTTTTTTTTTTTTGGAGCTCAGGGGTGATATCAGTTGAAGCATGAAAGAATTTTCTAAAGTGATGGAAATGTTTTATATCCTGATTTTTGGTAGTTCATATATATGTAAAATATTATAAACCTGTACACTTTAGATCTGTGCATTCTTTGAGTACAAATTATAGTTCAATTTTTAAAACTAGCCTTATTTTAAAAATAAGTAATTAATGGGCAAGAGTGGTACCTGCCTGTAATCCCAGGTACTTGGGTGAGTAAGGCAGGAGGATCATAAATTTGAAACTCTGCAAGGCCCCCCGCCCCAAATAATTGAAAGGGCCGGGGATATAGCTTCATGGTAGAGTGCCACTGGGTTCAATCCCTAGTACTGCAGTAAGTAAGTAAGTAAGTAAGTAAGTAAATTGATAAATAGAAGTGAAAGCATTTTTTCAGGATGATTTTTAACTCAGGATTGGTTGGAACCACATCTAAATATTTTTTTAGGTCTCTAAAAGGTTAAGTATTTTCTCCCATTTTTTTTTATTTCTCTCCTTTTTTTTAAACCACAGTGATAGTCCAGGACATATCACATTTTACAAATGACATCAGTTGTTTCCTGATCACGATCTGTTTGAAGCAGTGAATGTGATTGGTGGGTGCATTTGGTCTGTATCACAGATACAAAGCCTTGCTCACCATGATGGATGGGCGTGTGCATGTGTGTGTGTGTGTGTGTGTGTGTGTGTGTGTGTGTGTTATTGGTTGTGGGATTGGTGTTGACTGAGAACACTGTCTTATAGTTAGTGGGATGGCAAGTTGGCATCTCAGGCAACATTGATGGCAGAAATCTCAAAGCAGGAATCTGCCACCTAAGGCTCAGCAAGCTCAGAACACTTGGTTATCCTAATTGCTATAGATGAAAAGACCCTCACTATTGAGCTTCTCTGAGAGCTGCATCACACTGGGGCGGGAGGATGGAGCCCATTTTCATAGAAATGTATCCTGTTTCTATGGAGACTCCAGCTAGGCTTCAAGAGGCTGGTGGGATAGTACCAGTGGATGCTGCCAAGCCCTGGGTCATTCTGAGGAGCCTGCTACTTCAGGGGAGGTGGCAGGGTATCAGCCTATGGGGCAGGGACTAGGCTCATTGAAACTGTGTCAGGCCTAATTTCTAAGCAAGGTACTTGGCAATAGAAACCTCAGAAAATGTCCCACACCCCACTATGCCATGGGCCACCAGAGAGCCCAGGTGTGTCTCTGGAAGCCAGGCTTGGGTATAAGCATGGACATCAATGATTGCAGAGTATCAACAATAGGGGACCATAAATCTCTTTCAGGTGAGTGCAGACTGAAAACAGGGACATCTGAAGGGAGATAGACTGGGTTTTAAAAAATCATCAGATCTCTAGGTCTAGAACACGCAGATAGACCCACTTATGGAATTGTGCATGTGAGTCCAAGGAGCAGGGGTCGATAACTGTGAAACCTGGTTCCCCAGGTTTTAGACATACCTGTTTAGTTCAAAATAGTGATCTGAGTGCTAAAACAAGATCAAAATGAAGTGGTCTGTATCTGAAGATGTGCTGTGTTGAAGGTGGGAGTAAATCTCTGAAGCCCTCATGGAGAAGGATATGGAGAACTTTAAAGTCCTAGTTGAAGAGGACACGGTAAAGAAAACAAATCAGTTTGGGCAGGCTGGCTAGCTGGTGGGATCACTCAGGAAAACAGGAATATGTGAGGAATAGCAGATGTAGAGGAGGCTTTAGTGGATTTGATTTGAGTAATGTTGAATGTGAGTTATCTGTGGGATAATCACGTGGAAATGCCCTTCACAGACAGCCTAGAACTGCAGGTGTGGATTTGGGAGTCACTGTCTTGAAGGCAACTGTTACAGCAAAGGGTGAATATGAAATCCCCCAGGAGAATAGAGAAAGTAGAGAAGGAAATAGAGAAAGTAGGGATTCTTGTGATACTTGGTGTTCACGAAAATTGTAGTAAAAGTTTATCCAGAAATGACTAAAAACACCACACTATCTAGTTCAGTTGTAGGTATCACATTCTCTAAATAATTTTCCTAAACAAGAGGTTATCTTATTAGCATTGATTTACAATAAATCAACTTTGAAATGGAGCTGGAAGCTACATGTACTTAACATTTCTTACGTTCTCTGTTTTCTCTATCAACTACCTGGATGAACATCAAGTCATTTAGAAATCAGTGACATGTACTTTCTTTTAACTCCCCGTATCAAAAATATCAATATGACAATCTCTTTTATAGGTAGATATCTAGATATTTTCAGAAAAAGAAATAAAATTCCACATAGAAGGCAGTTCCAGCAGATTTTACTATGGGAAATTGGTACATGGTCTGTGGACGTGTAAAAGGGAAAACTAAATGTAAATATTCAGGGATTTAAAAATACAATCTCTGAAGTTGTGCATACTGCTATTGTAAAGGTCTTAAATATAAAGGTCAGTTCAGGAGGGACAATTTCATGGGAAATTAAAAAAAAATCTCCCAATGTGTGTTTATATAATTTTATCTACATATAAGTTTTTCCTTGGTTTTACTCGCTAATTTCTTGTAGGTCACGGGTGTGGGGTATGGTGAAGTATGATACCCAAACAATTTTTCTTATCCTCTATTCTCTTTATTAATGTAGGACATTAGATTGAATTATCATCATGGTCACCATTAGAATCCATTATTAACAATCATAACTCATGAATGACACTTTGTGACACAATATGTACTTGCTCCTTAGAGTTTATATAATGCAGCATAGGAATTAGATCAACTTAATAGTAAACCCTCTTCTCTGCAATAATAATAACCATAATCATCATAATCATCTAGGGCATATTTCATAAAAAATTATTTGAGTGTGAGTCTTCTTAGATTGCTTCAATACACATAAATGCCTGACTTAAAAAACTTGTTTAATGTAGTTTAAAAATGGCCTGTTTTCTGTAAAAATTAGATTGAATTTCGAATAATCCATTCTATCAAAACTCAGTAAATTTCTTTGAAAATATGATTTTTTTTATATCTGAATCCAATCAGGATTTTTCAAATTGAGTAACGAATAGAGACACACATTAGATAAAAATACCTAACACTTATTAAATGCCTATAAGACTTTTACATGAATTAACTTATTTGGTTTACACAACAACCTATAAGATAACCTATTATCCCCATTTTACAGATAAAAGAATTGAAATTAATGCACAATATATTAATGCAAGTAGGGAAACATCAATGAATCCCTTTAATTTGCATAATGTACATTAATTTGTACATTTAATATGTATTAACTATTATGATTTAAGAAACAAAAAAGAAATGGACTCAGAAAATTTATCATGTGATAACTCTTATTTGTAGTGATACTTTGTTACCTGATGATAATACCATATATTAGTAAACTGTCTTATTATCTTCAATGCCCAGACATTCTTGTCTTTGGTTCTAATAATTCATTGCACATGATTAATAGGCCAACACAGCTTTCATTAAAATTTCTAATCTCAGGGGTTTAAGCAGCTTAAAGTATTTAAATTTCAATAGAAAGTCGGTGCTTCAGTTAATCACAACTAATTGTAAAATCTAAATATAAACAAAATAAAATAAATAAGTCTAGAGTCTTAAAAGAATATTTTTTTTTCTTTTGCAATAAATGAAATGTTTTGCTGACTAACCTTAGGGATTCATTTCCTCGAAAAAAAAAAAAAAAAAAAAAAACATGGGCATGATCAAAACGAGGAAGAATGGTGTGATCATGAAAACCCTTATGCATATCAGGGAAAGAATGATTCCTATTTGATCTCAATAGCACAAGCAATGAATAAGATTTTTAAGTCCAATTTTTATGTTGCCCAGTAAATTGCTTAAAACACACACGCACACACATACACACACACACACACACACACACACACACACACACACACAGTACAAGGTCAATTTGTCCAAAAAAAATCTGAATGATTTCAGGTGCTTGTGGCAATGTGAATTTATTACTGTGAAATCTATGAGCTATCTGGCCTGGCCCAGAGTTGTCCTCATATCTTTCCATGTGGTGTGGGTGCTTGGAGCCGAGGGAAAGATCAGAGGTCATTGTGCAGAACAGTTGGCCTCAGTCAGTGAGTTCAAAGTGTTCCCATTGATGCTGGTCCAAGGACACACTTTGGGGGAGGCTGGGCTCTTTCACCTAACATGCAGGGATGCCCTTACCCCTAACTGGTAGGTTTAAAATCTTACCAAATTCACCAGGAAAAAGCCTCCCTCCTGTCTTGGATATTCAGCACTCAATTCAGCATTTAACATCTCTTTCAGTTCTGTATTTTGGGGGCCGGGGTGTAGGAGGGCAGTTACCGGAGATTGAACTCAGGGGCTTTACCACTGAGCCACATCCCCAGCCCTATTTTATATTTTATTTAGAGACAGGGTCTCACTGAGTTTCTTGGTGCCTTGTTTTTTCTGAGGCTGTCTTTGAACTCACTATCCTCCTGCCTCCGCCTTCTGAGCTGCTGGGTTACAGGCTTGCACCACTGTGCCAGCTCTTTCAGTTCTTTTTATTTCACCTGTGCTTCTTCTAGCATAAAGGGGAAAGAGAAGACAAATGATTGCCTCTTACGATATGTCAGAGCCTTCTAGTTATAAAATTCTTCAAAATAAAAAATTCTCTATTCCATTTAGGATTTTAAAATTTCTTTTCCTGCTAGTGGTTAGTTTCAATTCAAACCAATTTTGTTCCTATACAGGGTCTAATTTAGTCCTAAGCCAGATCTACTAAGAAACCCAAAGAGGATAAGATCTGATCCCTGTCCTGCTGCGCCCCTCCCCTGACTCAGGCAATGGCAAGGCCCTACTGAGGTGGATGGCGCAATGTGTCCATCCTCTGGAGGAGCGCAGTATGTTTCTGGGAATGGGCTGATTTGTTTTTGTATTCCTTTAATAAGTATAGTTTTGATTTCTCATATGACCATTAAGTATAAAGGAAAAAATCATGACTTTCCCAATTAATGTAACTACTTCTAAATCATAGATCTGTTTGCTCTAAATGCAATTATTTAGCTGTGGAGTGTAAATTGTTAATTTCTAAAGAAAAACTCCCTGTATTCGTGTCAAGGAAGTTTTTGAGAAATTAAATTAAAATCAAGAGAAGGAAAATTAATGTTAAGAAGATAGATTAGTGCTTAGTACTGGGCAACTTGTTCTTGTTCTTATGCACAATGGTTTGTGCTCTTACTTTTGTTTGGTTACAAGTAATAACAAATCACATACTTGCAGTAACCATGGCACCGGTTCCAGTCAGTAAGTCAAGAAAAAATAGTCAAGGTATAGGCCAATAGTTTGGGACATTTGTAACTATTATTAAAATTTAACTAAGCAGAAACAGCTCAAAGCAAAACTCGAACTGAAAGTACAAATGCTTGCTTATGCATAAGCCAAGATACATTCTTCTATCCTAATTGTAGCTACGTAATATTTTGTTTTGTTATAATATTTTTTCCTGTTTTGTAACCACAAAGTACTGTAAGCCTGCCAAAATGAAAAGTATATATGATCAACTTCACAAGTAATGATTGGGATCAACACCTTCACTTTGGTGTCTGTGTTGTTTCTCCACCCCCTCTTTCGCCGACTCCACACCATCAGTTCGTCTCCTGAGACCCCCTGTTGGAGCTGGTCTCCGACACTGTCCTTCAACCAACTTACAATCTAATGAGAAGATGAACTCAATATGTGCAGGAAAATTGGTAACAATTCTATGTAATCTAGAAATTATCATTATTTTCCCTTAGTGTTTGTTTGGGCAGCTCTGGGAATGGAGCACTTAATACTTGTCAAAGCCCCTCATTCCATCTTGAATATGCACTCTTCCATGTCCTTGTTGGGCCTCTCAATTGTGTTCCAAACACTATGGCAACACCTTGTGTAAATGTGCACTCAGTAAAGGTTTGAAGAATGAAGAAGGTCTGTCAAGTACATCCATGGAGCAGAGTTTTTAAAAGATTCTTTAAAGATGGTGCTGTGTGGGACCTAAAGGATCTAACAGAGACTTGACAAAGGCGAGAAGACATTTCTGTTCAGTGGTTCATGCGCAGATATCTTGCTGAGAAAAATAAAGCCTCTGTGAGCATAAGTGAGGCAGCATAGCCCAGCGGCTTCTGAGGAACTCAGTGTCTCCTGTCTCCTAAACATATCCCTTATGGAGACCATCGGCTCAGTTCCCAGAGAACAAGCAGCTCTGCATCTTTCTTTCCTAATCAGTCATCTCAAAGTCAGGTGACCGAGAATGAAGTCACTTATGAGTGACCCCAAAATATAATATTTCTAAAGGAGGGGGGTTGTGTATGAAGTAGATTACTCACAAGATTCAGGGATTTATTACAGTTAATAAATTGATTGCAACTCTCCTTTCCAAGCATCCATGTGTTGTAAGATAAAGATGAAAACCCCTTGTTAGTGAATGAATACGTTTCTAAACATAACTTCTTCTACAATTATGATTTTTATTTAAACAGATATTTTGGTAGGTCTATTGTTATGCTATATTGTATCATAATGGAAATGTGTCCCTATACTTTCTCCCTAAAAATTATTCCTTTTTGTCCCGCTCATCAAAAGCAGAGGATTAACACTTAGCATTATCTATTGTTTACCATAAGTAATTTTCCACACACATCATCTCACTTAAGGAATTTAGGCATCCAGTGTTTCTGGTTATGTTTTGGGTTTTCTTCCAGTACTGGAGGCATCATGCTAAATCCCTCAGGATTTGTGATAACCTCTGAAGTTATTTCTTCTCTGGCAATACAAGTAGTATTGTGGAAACTTAGACACACATAGAAAAGGTGCTACAATAGGTCATTACATAAATGCCATCAAAATGGTAATGAAAATATGTACAATATTCTGTAATATGTTTTTAAGGTGTAGGTATATCCTGATTCTGGGATAGTGTTTTTGAAAATTGTGATGGTAAATAAACTACTTACCAGCAACTCTCACAGAGAGGTGTAGATTTCTGGTTTTGGTGTGGCCCTTGCTGCTCTCCATACTAGCACCTGGACTGCAAAGAAAGCTCTTGGTAAAACTGGCTGTTGGTCTCCATTCACCACAAAACGGAACTGTTATTCTGAAAGTTGCCTGTCGCATATCTGTGGCCTCATAAAGGAGTCAAAATCCTCTGATTTTTCACAATTTATTTTCCTGTGATGAACATTTATACAGGTCTGGGGCTGACCTGTTGGGAATATGCATCGTGCCTTTCCTCTGCAGCTTCTCTGGGACTCCTCAGTGTTCAAACACAACTCAAGGGCAATGGCTTGAGCTCAACTGCAACAATGGAGAGCAGTTCATTCGCTGTTGGAATAATCAGTGTCTTTGCAATCACCTGTTCCCAGCATGCAGCGAGAAGATTAGCGTCCTCTTTCTTCTGGGATGTGGGTGAGCAAAGTTCAGAGTGAGATTTCTGCTAAGAAGTTGTGGGTGGCTGAAACCTCAAAACTGCCTTCTCTTCCCGCTAGAGAGAGAAGGGGTCAGGGTGGGTGTACACTTATTGGGATGGATTTCGCACAGCATATGAAGTTTTTCCTTCATGTTACATACTTTGCCAGATAGACAGATATCAGAAGCCACAATATTAAAAGCATCCCCACTATCTTCAGCTGATCCACTCCTGCTAAGGGCTGATCTCTTACCAAACCCTGTATGACTTCGTGCCCCTTAATTTTATGATTCTGCTGATGCTCATGACCTGGTGAAGAAATTGTTTGCTATGGAGTTTAAAAGTAGGGGGGAAAAAAGAGTCATCAAACAGCTCTTTCAGGCACAGATGGAGAAAAGACAACAAGCTTGAAAGTCTTGTTGTATTTTACTGCACAAAAATAAAAATAAAAGTATTAGATAAAGAGGTAAGTCTCTAAAACTTAAAATTTCCCATAATACAATGGGGTTTTCCTCATGCTTAGGAGAGACACGTTAACAGTACTCCTAAAAAATCTTAGAATGATTAGCCATCAGGGAAAGGCAAAGCTAAAGCACAATTGATGAAGCACTTCACACATTCCAGGGTCGTCACAATAAAATAAATGATAATGATGTGTTGTTAAGGGAGTGAGGAAATCAGAAGCTTTATTCACCACTCCTAATAATAAGGTAAGCTGGTTCCACTGGTCTGAAAATGATCTGGAACTTCTTCAGGAAGTTAAATATGGAGTTAACGATCCACCTCTTCCACTCCTTCTTACAAACTCAAAATGAATAAAAAAATTTGTCAATCAATGATTTGTACATGAATGTTCATATAATGTTCATATTATATATAATGTTCATATTATATATACGAATCTTATTCATATTAGTCAAAAAGTGAAAATGATCAGGCAAGTCTGTAATCTAGCTACTCAAGAAGCTGAGGCAGGAGGATCACAAATTCAGGGAAAACCTTGGAAAATTTGCAAGACCCTATCCCAAACAAAATTTTTAAAAGGGTTGGGCTTTGGCTTAGTGGTAGAACATTGTTTAGTGTGCAGGAGGCTCCGGGTTCAATCTGCAGTACGACACCCACACAGACACAAAGTAAAAATTACTATCCAGTGGGAAATTAACAAAGAAATGTGGCATTTTCAGAAGATGGAAATCAGTAACAATAAGGAGGAATAAACTAAAATGCTAATACAAGCTACAATATAACTGAAAATTGCAAACATCCTAAGTGAAAGGAGTCAGATCCAAAAGGCGTATATGGTATTACTTCATTTAAAATATCCACAGAAACTCGAGTGTATACATAGGTCTTTCCACATGTGAAGGAGAAACACAGAAATGGTGTTTATTTAAAACTTATAATCAAGATTCATTAGAAAATGCAACTCAAAGTCACATTGCACATAGCACTTCACATTCACTAGTGTTCGCTAGAGCTACAATATTGGGGGAAAGGAGATTGACTGCTTTGGGTATAGGCTTTTTTTGAAGAGAAAAATAATAAAAATATTCTGAAATACCTGTGGATCAGAGAACCCAGGTGAGGTCACAATGTGTCACATACTTAGCACAGTGTTCTTCCCCTGGTTGGAGGGGCACCACAGTGTTCATGAGAAACTGTGAATTGAGAGAGTGCTCTTGTAATTGCTGCTGAAGAGTTCACATATTTCTACAACTAAGACATTTCCTAGAATGAAACCATCATCTAGTTCTAATCACACTATACAGTCTGTCTCCCAGCAAGCTTCCTCAGGGCACTCTGGACCTCGTTGCTTCTCAGGCTGTGAATGATGGGCTTCAACATGGGGGTAACCACACAGAAGAGCACAGAGACCAGGGTGTCTGTGTCCAGCCTTCTCTGGGCCTGTCATAGTGGAAGTTGGCTGTTTCATAGAAGACCACCACTACAGTGAGGGGGGACGCACAGATGGAGAAGGCCTTCCTACTGCCCTGGGCAGAGGAAATCCCCAGGATGGCCGCCATGATGAGTGCGTAGGAGCCTACAGTGAAGAGGCAGGGGCTCAGGCCCATGGTGGCACTGACAACGTGGAGCGCAGACTTGTTGACAGAGATGTCTGAGCAGGAAAGCTTCAGGAGCAATGGGGTGTCACAGAGAAAGTGGCTGATCTGGTGGGGCACACACAGAGTGACTGTGATGGCCAGCACCATGTGTGAGACCAAATTCACCAGCCCACACAGCCAGGACCCAGTCACCAAGCCAACACAGACCTTCACACTCATGATGACTGGGTACTGAGGAGGATGGCAGGTGGCCACACAGCAGTCATACTGGCCACACAGCCAGTAAGCCACCTTCTGTGCCAGCACTTGTCACCAAGAAGAAGATCTGAGAAAGGCAGCCCTCATAAGAAATGGCCTTCATCTCTTAGAAGATGTTCACCAGCAGTACTGGGAAGGTGGTGGATGTGTAGCAGACGTCCAAGAAGCTCAAATTGCTGAGGAAAAAGTACATTGGAGTGTGGAGAACAGGACTGACCCTGGTGGCCACTATTATGAGCATGTTCCCCAGGAGAGGGGTAAGGTAAATGACTAGAAAGAGCAGGAAGAACCAGCCCTCTAGGTTGGAGTGGTTGGGAAATCTCAAGAAGATGAATTCAGTGACAAATGATTGATTGCTCATTTCCAATGTTGTCATAGCTACAAAATAGAGAAAAAGAGACTATGATGAAAATGGAAAGAGAGCACCCCAAACAGGCTTGTTAATCTGCAGCAACATGGCAAATAATATTGAATGAATATCAGCCTGGAGACTGATAACCTGTGGGACTGGTCTCAGAAAATCAGACCCATGGAGCCGCACACATTTGCAGGGGTGATGGTGGGTGGGAGTAACCAAAGAATTGCTAGAAGCCAACAGAAAGCCATTCGACCTCTTAATGGTGTAAAGTCATTTCTCACTGTCTCAGTAATATCTGTCTCCTGTTGTCTTTTTATGTAAACATAGGATTTTTAAAGAAGTTCATTTTTCATTGCAAATGTTAAGAAAAAAATTTACAAAGCAGAATCATCATCTGCAGAATCAGTCGGTGTTGCCTTCAGTGTTTTCCAATGTAGAGTTTTTCTCATTTTACATCAATCTTGATCTCTGTGTTTGGAAAGGCAGAAGTTAACTATTCCTGTACAATGCTGAAATTATCAGGGCCAGAGCAAAATAGAGGAAAGAAGTTGATGAAGTGGGGTTGGACTGGCTATCTTAAGTATACAGGGAAGATCAGTGGAGTAGAAGGAGAATGAGAGGGCGGAGGGTTTGGGAAGGGAGGGACAGTGAACGGTCTTTACGCAGATCATGTTATGTGCACATGGAAGTCTATCACAGGGGACTGCACCTGTATGTATATGTAGAAAGCACCAGTCAGAAATTAACAGATAAATGACCCAAAGAAAGTTCAGTAGAGAAAGGAGAATGGGGGCGGGAAGGGGAGGGAGATGGGGGGTGGGGACTGAATGGAGTAAATCAGATTTCATGCACGTAGGATCTTTTCCAAATCAACCCAACTTCTATGTATAACTATTATGCTCTAATAAAAAATTTAAGAAGATGACATGATCCTATCAGCAAAGAGTGAGATTGGAATTCTTCTTGACCTATTTGTATACCTTTAATTTCTTTCTTTTGTCCAATGGCTCTGGCAATTGGTGAAAGAGGGGGCACCCTGTCTTCTTCCAGTTTTTAGAGTGAATGCTTTCAACCTTTCTCTACTTAGAATGATGCTGCCTTGGGTTTAGCATAGATATCTTTTACAATGCTTTTACAAAGTTCCTTCTGTCTTTAGTGTTTCTACTTTTTTGACAGGTAGGGGTGCTATATTTTGTTAAATGCTTTTTCTGCATTTATTGAGATGATCAATAAACTTACATCTCTTTTAAATAAACTTAATCTCTCCCCTTTGGCTAAACATACAGATCATCTCCAGTCCTATAAATATTTTAATGAACATGTTCCTACATAAACATATATGACCATTTTGAATTATCTCTTCAGAATAAAATTTAAATCTGACATAAAAGAATTTGTTGTGCAGTTTCTATTTAAAACTAGCTAATGGGAGACATTATATTAAGTAAAATAAGCCAGACACATAAAGAGAAATAGTAGTTTTTCACTTCTTTGTGGAGGCTAAAAAGTTGATCTCAGAGAAGTAGGGAGTAGAGCGGTGGTTATTGGAGCCTGGGAGAGAATCACAAAAAACATTGTGAGTCTGATTTCTCAAAGACGCATGTGAAGGACTGCCTGAAACATGCCCTCTTAGTATGGTCTTTTAAAAAAATAAGAGTGGACTTCTAACAGAGTCCTCAGAAAATCTCTCTTCTCTCCTCAGTGGGCAGCAGGAGGTCCATGGGTCTGGCTGCCTAGGAGCTAGCTGTGGTGTTCAAATGGGCCGGACCAGGACGGTTGGAGAATCTCAATAATCACTAGTATACCGCATTCTAGGTGAGGGCAGGCTGGAAACAGTCCATCCAGAAGGAAATGGCTTGAGCTCTGAAAATGACAGAATCTGTGGATTTAGAAAACGGTTGTGGGTCCAATCCACTCATAACACCTACTCCCTGGGTCAGTCCACGGTTGCCACAGTTACCACAGGCCTGACCAGAACGACCCAGAGGCAGAGATGCACTCTGGCCTCTTGGCTTGGAGGTTTGGTCTGGGGCCAGCTGACCCATTGCTGCCAGCCTGAGATGAGTTGGGACACCGAGGTTTAAGGGAACAAGGTGGGAAGCGTCCCTAGCTCATGTCAGCCAGAAGGTTGGGGCTGGGGAGGGGACAGGAGGAGACAGTTCGCAGGGGACAAGATGTGATTCCCCAGGGCATGTCTCCGGCCACACTCCACCTGCCCACACTCCTCTCAGTACAGTGGGCTTTTCAGATAATTAACCCACAAAATGGATGGATCCACAGAATAGGTCACAAGTCTCACAGGCTAATCATTTCACCTCTGAACACTGCTACTGTGGCTGACCCTGAGCTGTTGGTGGGGGGATACCTTATTTCTAAGCCATAATAGTCTCTATAGTCCATGTGCTTTGGTTAGAATACCTTCATGTCGTCTGGGAGAGTAATCGGGTGCCAAAACAAGATTAAAAGAAAATATATGGTAACTGAAGATGTGACATTTGGAGTTTGGGGAAAATCTCTGAAGAGGAGCCCTGGGTGGAGCACTTTAAAATCCTGATGATGAGGACACAAGAGGGCACCTGGTCTGTGGGGTAGCTGAGTGGCAGTTGGATCACTCATTAAAACATAAAAAAAGTTAGAAGGAGCATGTCTGGGGAGAGGAAAGGAGAAAAGGAGGTTGGGCCTGGAGTCTGGGTACCTGCGGGGTCTCCCCAAGGACATTCCAGGAGGCAACGGGACAGGTTCCCAGGAGATAGGCCTGGGATTCATGGCTTAGAGTGACTGTGGAAGTCACAGGTGCTCATAAAGCCAAAAGAGAGCAGGGTGAGGAGAGAGGGCTTGATGGACTGTGCGGAAAAGAAGGTGTCCAGAAGGAGGCTCACCAGCTATCAGCAATCATTCTGCACCACAGTGTCAAAGCTCTGCTCTCTGTACAAGGCCTTCTGCACCCAAGTCTAAAACCTCTGCTCTCTATAAGAGTCCTTCTGCACCCCAGTCTACAACCTCTGCTCCCTGCAATAATCCGTCTCCATCCCATTCTCTAAGTTCTGCTCTCTGGAACACTCTTTTTGCACCCCAGTCTCGAACATCTGCTCTCTGCAACAGTCCTTCTGCACCTCAGTCTGAAAACTCTGATCTCTGCAACAATCATTCTGCACCCTAGTCTCCAACCTCTGCTATCTGTAACAGTCCTTCTAAACCTCAGTCTCCAAACTCTGTTCTCTATAATATCCTTCTGCATACCAGTCTCCCAACTGTGATATCTGTAACAGGCCTTCTGCACCCCAGTCTCCAACCTCTGCTTTCTGCAAGAAAACTTCTGCACCCCATTCTCCACGTTCTTCACTCTGAAACAGACCTTATGCACCCCACTCTAGAACATCTGCTCTCTGCAAAAGTCCTTCTGCACCTAAGTCTGAAAACTCTGCTCTCTGCAACAATCATTCTGCAACCCAGTCTCCAACCTCTGCTCTCTGTAACAGTCCTGCACCTCATTCTCCAAACTCTGCTCTCTATAATATGCTTCTTCACACCAGTCTCCAAACTGTGATATCTGTAACAGGCCTTCTGCACCCCAGTCTCCAACCTCTGCTCCCTGAAAGAATCCTTCCGCACCCCAGTCTCCACGTTCTGCTCTCTGAAAGAGTCCTTCTGCACCCCACTCTAGAACATCTGCTCTCTGCAACAGTTCTTCTGCACCTAAGTCTGAAAACCCTGCTCTCTGCAACAATCATTCTGCAACCAAGTCTCCAAACTCTGCTCTCTGTAATAGTTTTTCTGCACCTCAGTCTCCAAACTCTGCTCTCTATAATATCCTTCTTCACACCAGTCTACAAACTGTGCTATCTGAAACAGTCCTTCTGCACCCCAGTCTCCAAACTCTTCTCTCTGAAACGATCATTCTGCACCTCAGTCTCAAACCTCTGCTCTCTGCAACAGTCCTTCTGCACCTCAGTCTCCAAACTCGGCTATCTGTAACATCCTTCTGCACCCCAATCTCCAAACTCTGCTCTCTAACAGTCCTTCTGCACCCCAGTATCCAACCGCTGCTCTCTGTAACAAACCTTCTGCACCTAAGTCTCAAAACTCTGCTCTCTGCAATGGTTCTTCTGCACCCCCGTCTCCAACCTCTGTTCTCGGCAACAGTCCTTCTTCACCCCTGTCTCCAACCTCTGCTCTCTGTAACAGTCCTCCTATACCTCAGTCTCCAAACTCTGCTCTCTGTAATGGTCCTTCTTCACCCCAGTCTCCAAACTCGGCTTTGTGTATCAGTCATTCTGCAACCAGAATCCAACCTCTGCACTCTGTAACAATCCTTCTGAACCCTAGTTCAAAACTCTGCTCTCATTAACAGTTCTTCTGAACCAGAATGTCCAAACTCTGCTCTCTGTCTCTGTAACACTCCTTATGCAACCCAGTCTCCATCCTCTGCTCTCTGTAAGAATTTTTCTGCACTCCAGTCTCCAACCTCTGCTCTCTATAAAAGTTCATCTGTACCTGAGTCTCCAACCTCTGCTCTCTCTAACAGTCCTTCTGCATCCCAGTCTCCATCATCTACTCTCTGCAATGATCCTTCTTCTCCCCAGGCTCCAAACTCTGCTCTCTGCAATGGTCCTTCTGCACCCCAGTCTCCAAACTCTGCTCTCTGTAACAGTCCTTCTGTCCGCAATCTCCAACCTCTTCTCTCTGTAACAGTCATTCTGCACCCCAATTGCCAACCTCTTCTTTCTATAATAGTGCTTCTGCACCTCAGTCTGAAACCTCTGCTCTCTGCAACTATCCTTCTGTACCACAGTCTCCAAACTGTGCTGTCTGTAACAGTCTTTCTGCACCCCAGTCTCCAACCTCTGCTCTCTGTAAAACGCCTTCTGCACTCCAGTTTCCAAACTCTGCTCTCTGTAACAGGCCTTCTGCACTCCAGTCTCCAACCTCTTCTCTCTGCAACGATCTTTCTGCACGTCACTTTCCAACCTCTACTCTCTGCAACAGTTATTCTGCACCCCAGTCTCTAACCTCTGTTCTCTGTAAGATTCTTCTGAACCTGAGTCTCCAAGCTCTGCTCTCTGTAACAGTCTATATGCACCCCAGTATCAAACCTTTGCTCTCTGTAACAACCTTAGGCACCTAAATCTCCAACTTCAGCTCTCTGCATCAGTCCTTCTGCACCCCAGTCTCTAAACTCTGTTCTCTGCAACAGTCCTTTTGCACCACAGTCTCCAAAGTCTGCTTTCTGTATCAGTTCTTCTGTACCCCAGTCTACAACCTTACTCTTTGCAACATTTCTTCTGCTCCCCAGTCTCCAACTTGTGCTCTCTGTAACTGTCCTTCTGCACCCCAGTCTCCAAAATTTGCTCTCTGTAAGTATCGTTCTCTACCATAGTCTCCAATCTCTGCTCTCCTCAACGATCATTCCACACCTCAGTCTCCAAACTCTGCTCTCTGCAACAATCATTCTGTACCCCAGTCTTCAACCACTGATCTCTGTAACAGTACTTATGAAGCTCAGTCTCCAACCTATGCTCTCTGTAAGATACTTCTGCACACCAGTCTACAACATCTGCTCTCTGCAATGATCCTTTAGAACCCGAGTCTCCAACCTCTGCTCCCTATTACAGTTTTTCTGTACAGCAGTCTCCAAATTCTGCTCTCTGTAACGGTCCTTCTACACCCCAGTCTCCAACCTCTACTTTCTGTATTAGTCTTTCTGCACCCCAGTCTCCAAACTCTGCTCTCTGTAACAGTTTTTCTGCACATCAGTCTCCAAACTCTGCACTCTGAAACAGTTCTCTACACCCCATTCTCCATCATCTGCTCTCGGTAACAGTTCTTCTGCAACCCAATCTCCAAACTCTGCTCTCTGTAACACTCCTTCTGCACTCCAGTCTCTACCCTGTGATCTCTGTAACAATTCGTCTGGACATCAGTCTCCAACCTCTGCTGTCTACAAAGTTCCTTCTGCTCCTCAGTCTCCAAACTCTACTATCTGTAAACGTCCTTCTGCACCTCAGTCTCCAAACTTTGCTCTCTGTAAGATCCTTCTGCAACCAATTCTCCAAACTCTGCTCTCTGTAACAGTCCTTCTGCACACCGATCTCCAAACTCTGCTCTCTGTAACAGGCCTTCTGCACACCGATCTCCAAACTCTGCTCTCTGTAACAGGCCTTCTGCACCCCAGTCTTATAACTCTGCTCTCTTTAATAGGCCTTCTGCACCCAAGTCTCAAACCTCTGCTCTCTGCAATGATCCTTCTGCAACACCAGAATCCAACATCTGCTCTCTGCAACAGTACTTCTGCACCTCAGTCTGAAAACGATGCTCTCTGCAACAATCCTTTAGCACCCCAGTCTTAAACCTCTGCTCTTGTAACACTTCTTCTGCACCTCTGTTTCAAAAAATGCTCTCTGTAAGATCCTTCTGCAACCCAGTATCGAAACTGTGCTATCTTTAACAGTCCTTCTGGGCCCCAGTCTCCAACCTCTACTCTCTTTTTTTTTCCCTCTGTCATAGTCTCATTTATTTTTTTTATTATTTATTTATTTATTTATTTTTTGTTGGTCGTTAAATACCTTACACAGTTTTTAATACATCATATTTCACAGTTTGATTCAAGCGGGTTATGAACTCCCAACTTTACCCTGTATACAGATTGCTGTATCACATCAGCTACCCTTCCATTGATTGATATATTGCCTTTCTAGTGTCTGATGTATTCTGCTGTCAGTCCTATTCTCTACTATCCCCCTCCCCTTCCCTCCCCTTTTCTCTCTCTACCCCTTCTACTGTAAATCATTTCTTCCATTTGTATTATCTTGTCTTACCCCTCCATTACATAGTTCTTGATATATTATATTTCACATTTTGATTCAAGTGGGTTATGCACTTCCATTTTACCCCTTATACAGCTTGCAGAATCACATCAGTTACACTTCCATTGCTTTACATATTGCCATCCTAGTGTCTGTTGTATTCTGCTGCCTTTCCTATCCTCTACTATCCCCCCTCGTTTCCCCTCCCCTCCCCTCTTCTCTCTCTACCCCCACTACTGTAATTCATTCCTCCCCCTTGTATTATTTTTCCCTTTCCCCTCATTTCCTCTTGTATGTAATTTTGTATAACCCTGAGTGTCTCGATCCATTTCCATGCAATTTCCCTTCTCTCTCCCTTTCCCTCCCACCTCTCAACCCTGTTTAATGATGGTCTTCTTCTCGTGCTCTTCTTCCCTAGTCTGTTCTTAATTACTCTCCTTATATCAAAGAAGACATTTGGCATTTGTTTTTTAGGGCTTGGCTAGCTTCGCTTAGCATAATCTGCTCTAATGCCATCCATTTCCCTCCAAATTCTATGATTTTGTCATTTCTTAATGCAGAGTAATACTCCATTGTGTATAAATGCCACATTTTATTTATCCATTCGTCTATTGAAGGGCATCTAGTTTGGTTCCACAGTCTTGCTATTGTGAATCGTGCTGCTATGAACATCGATGTAGCAGTGTCCCTGTAGCATGCTCTTTTTAGTCTTTAGGGAATAGACCCAGAAGGGGGGATAGCTGGGTCAAATGGTGGTTCCATTCCCAGCTTTCCCAAGAAATCTCCATACTGCTTTCCAAATTGGCTGCACCAATTTGCAGTCCCACCAACAATGTACAAGTTTAACCTTTTCCCCACATCATTGCCAGCACTTATTGTTGTTTGACTTCGTAATGGCTGCCAATCTTACTGGAGTGAGATGGTATCTTAGGGTGGTTTTGATTTGCATTTCTCTGACTGCTAGAGTTGGTGAGCATTTTTTCATGTACTTGTTGATTTATTGTATGTCCTCATTTGAGAAGTGTCTGTTCAAGTCCTTGGCCCATTTGTTGATGGGATTATTTGTTATCTCATTGTCTAATTTTCTGAGTTCTTTACATACTCTGGATATTAGGGCTCTATCTGAAGTGTGAGGAGTAAAGATTTGTTCCCATGATGTAGGCTCCCTATTTACGTCTCTTATTGTTTCTTTTGCTGAGAAAAAACATTTTAGTTTGAGTAAGTCCCATTTGTTGATTCTAGATGTTAACTCTTGTGCTATGGGTTTCCTATTGAGGAATTTGGAGCCCGACCCCACAGCATGTAGGTCGTAGCCTACTTTCTCTTCTATCAGATGCCGTGTCTCTGGTTTAATATCAAGCTCCTTGATCCATTTTGAGTTAACTTTTGTGCATGGCGAGAGAAAGGGATTCAGTTTCATTTTGTTGCATATGGATTTCCAGCTTTCCTAGCATCATTTGTTGAAGATGCTATCCTTCCTCCATTGCATGCTT
This sequence comes from Ictidomys tridecemlineatus, assembly GCF_052094955.1. Classification (NCBI taxonomy): domain Eukaryota; kingdom Metazoa; phylum Chordata; class Mammalia; order Rodentia; family Sciuridae; genus Ictidomys; species Ictidomys tridecemlineatus. The sequence continues at coordinate 37,833 of NW_027522375.1, forward strand.
TTAGCCCCTTTATCAAATATAAGAAAGTTGTAGTTTTGTGGGTTGGTTTCTGTGTCCTCTATTCTGTACCATTGGTCCACCCGCCTGTTTTGGTACCAGTATCATGCTGGTTTTGTTACTATTGCTCTGTAGTATAGTTTGAAATCTGGAATCGCTATACCACCTGATTCACACTTCCTGCTTAGTATTGTTTTTGCTATTCTGGGTCTTTTATTCTTCCATATGAATTTCATGATTGCTTTCTCTATTTCTACAAAAAATGCCGTTGGGATTTTGATTGGAATGCATTAAACCTATAGAGAACTTTTGGTAATGTCGCCATTTTGATGATGTTAGTTCTGCCTATCCATGAACAGGGTATATTTTTCCACCTTCTAAGGTCTTCTTCAGTTTCTCTCTTTAGGGTTCTGTAGTTTTCATTGTATAAGTCTTTCACCTCTTTTGTTAGGTTGATTCCCAAGTATTTTATTCTTTTTGAGGATATTGTGAACAGAGTGGTTGTCCTCGTGTCCATTTCAGAGGGTTTGTCGCTGATATACAGGAATGCCTTTGATGTATGCATGTTGATTTTATAACCTGCCACTTTGCTGAATTCATTTATTAGCTCTAACAGTTTCTTTGTAGACCCTATTGGGTCTTCTAGGTATAGAATCATGTCATCTGCAAATTTTGATAATTTAAGTTCTTCTTTTCCAATTTTTATGCCTTTAATTTCTTTCGTCTGTCTGATTTCTCTGGCCAGTGTTTCGAGAACTATGTTGAACAGAAGTGGTGAGAGAGGTCATCCCTGTCTTGTTTCAGATTTTAGAGGGAATGCCTTCAATTTTTCTCCATTCAGAATGATGCTAGCCTGAGGCTTAGCATAAATTGCTTTTACAATGTTGAGGTATGTTCCTGTTATCCCCAGTTTTGAACATAAACAGATGCTGTACTTTGTTGAATGATTTTTCCGCATCTATCGAGATGATCATATGGTTCTTATTTTTAAGTCTATTGATGTGGTGAATAACATTTATTGATTTCCGTATATTGAACCAGCCTTGCATACCAGGGATGAATTCTACTTGATCATGGTGCACAATTTTTTTCATATGTTTTTGTATCCGATTTGCCAGAATTTTATTGAGGATTTTTGCATCTAGGTTCATTAGAGATATTGGTCTGTAGTTTTCTTTCTTTGAAGTGTCTTTGTCTGGTTTCGGAATCAGGGTGATGTTGGCCTCGTAGAATGAATTTGGAAGTTCTCCCTCTTTTTCTATTTCCTGAAATAGCTTGAAAAGTATTGGTATTAGTTCCTCTTTAAAGGTTTTGTAAAACTCTGCTGTATACCCATCCGGTCCTTGGCTTTACTTAGATGGTAATCTTTTGATGGTTTCTTCTATTTCCTCAATTGATATTGGTCTGTTTAGATTGTCTATATCCTCCTGACTCAATCTGGGCAGATTATATGACTTAAGAAATTTATCGATGCCTTCACTATCTTCTATTTTATTGGAGTATAAGGATTCAAAATAATTTCTGATTATCTTCTGTATTTCTGAAGTGTCTGTCGTGATCTTGCCTTTTTCATCCCTTATGCTAGTAATTTGAGTTCTCTCTCTTATTCTCTTTGCTAGCATGGCTAAGGATTTGTCAATTTTATGTATCTTTTCAAAGAACCAACTTTTCGTTTTGTCAATTTTTTCAATTTTTTTGTTTCGATTTCATTAATTTCAGCTCTGATTTTAATTATTTCTTGCCTTCTACTTCTCTTGCTGTTGTTTTGCTCTTCTTTTTCTAGGATTTTGAGATGAAGTATAAGATCATTTATTTGTTGGTTTTTTCTTTTTTTAAGGAATGAACTCCAAGCGATGAATTTTTCTCTTAGAACTGCTTTCAATGTGTCCCATAGATTCCGATATGTTGTGTCTGTGTTTTCATTAAACTCTAAGAAATTTTTAATTTCCTCCTTGATGTCTTCTAAAACCCATTGATCATTCAGTAACCTATTGTTCATTCTCCAAGTGATGCATGATTTTTCATTGCTTCTTTTATTGTTGATTTTTAGTTTCATTCCATTATGATCAGATAAGATGCATGGTATTATCTCTGCTCCTTTATATTGCCTAAGAGTTGCCCTGTGACATAATATATGATCTATTTTTGAGAAGGATCCATGTGCTGCTGAGAAAAAAGTGTAGCTGCTTGATGTTGGGTGGTATATTCTATATATGTCAATTAAGTCTAGGTTGTTAATTGTGTTATTGAGTTTTATAGTTTTCTTATTCAACTTTTGTTTGGAAGATCTGTCCAGTGGTGAGAGAAGTGTGTTGAAGTCTTCCATGATTATTGTATGGTGGTCTATTAGACTCTTGAACTTGAGAAGAGTTAGCTTGATGAACACAGCAGCACCATTGTTTGGGGCATATATATTTATGATTGTTATGTCTTGTTGGTGTATGGTTCCCTTGAGCAGTATGTAGTGTCCTTCTTTATCCCTTTTGATTAACTTTGGTTTGAAATCTATTTTATTTCATATGAGTATGGACACTCCTGCTTGTTTCTGCAGTCCATATGAGTGATATGATTTTTTCCAACCTCTCACCTTCAGTCTATGTATATCCTTTCCTATCAAATGCATCGCCTGTAGGCAGCATATTGTTGGGTCTTGTTTTGTGATCTATTCAACTAGCCTGTGTCTCTTAATTGGTGAGTTTAAGCCATTAACATTTAGGGTTATTATTGAGATATGGTTTATTCTTCCAGCCATATTTGTTTATTAATGCTGCTAAACCTGATTTGTTTTTCTCTTTTATTATTTTCCTCCTTTACTGTCCTGCCTCCCACTGTTGGTTTTCATTGTTGTTTTCCATTTCCTCTTCCTGTAGTGTTTTGCCAAGGATTTTTTGAAGAGATGGTTTTCTAGCTGCAAATTCTTTTAACTTTTGTTTATCATGGAATGTTTTAATTTCATCTTCCATCCTGAAGTTTAATTTCGCCGGATACACGATTCTTGGTTGGAACCCATTTTTTTTTTTTAGCGTTTGAAATATGTTATTTCAGGATCTTCTAGCTTTTAGAGTCTGTGTTGAGAGATCAGCTGCTATCCTAATTGGTTTACCCCTAAATGTAATCTGCTTCCTTTCTCTTGTAGCTTTTAAAATTCTCTCCTTATTCTGTATGTTGGACATCTTCATTATAATGTGTCTAGGTGTGGATCTCTTATGATTTTGCACATTCTGCGTCCTGTAGGCTTCTAGGATTTGGGGTTCTGTCTCATTCTTCAAGTCTGGGAAGTTTTCTTGTATTATTTCACTGAATGGATTGTCTATTCCTTTGGTTTGAAGCTCTGTGCCTTCCTTTATCCCAATGACTCTTAAGTTTGGTCTTTTGATATTATCCCATATTTCTTGGATGTTCTGATCATGGTTTCTTAGCAGACTTGCTGAGCTGTCTATGTTCTTTTCAAGTTGAAATACTCTGTCTTCATTGTCTGATGTTCTATCTTCTAAGTGATCCACTCTGCTGGTAGTATTCTCAATTGAGTTTTTAAGTTGGTTTATTGCTTCCTGCATTTCTAAGATTTCTATTTGTTTGTTTTTTATTTCCTATATCTCCCTGTGATATTGATCTTTTACTTCCTGGATTTGTTTATGTAGTTCCTTGTCAATGTGATCTTTCATTGTCTGATTTTGCTGTCTCATGTCTTCCTTGAGACTCCAGATAATCTGAAGCATGTATATCCTGACCTCTCTGTCTGACATTCCATCTGTTGCAGCTATTACCTCTTCTAGAGTTGAGTTGACCTGCATTGCCTGTGGTCCTTTTTTCCTTGTCTTTTCATACTGCTGGCGTTTTTTTCTGCTTGGTGAAACTGTTGTGTTTTTGAAATTTTCGCTCTATTTATTTATATTGCTCTTGTATAGTTGAAAAGTCTCCCTTGCAGGACAGGTGGTGGCTGTGATCCTCCACTAATTTGTGCGATCCGTCTACCACGCTGGCGGGCCCTAGGTCTGCTCTGCTGGCCGGTCAAAGGTCCGCCTAACCAGCAGGCGCGAGGGGCACCACTGTCTCTCTGCAGGTTGCAGGGCCTAACCTCCCGATGGGTCCCCGGTATGCCTACCTTGCAGGCACTTGGGGTGGGGCCGGCTCCGGCCCGCAACAAGCCACTGGGCCTGATCTGCCGGTGGTCACAGTCTTGCCTACCTTGCAGGCACTGGGGGAGGGGACGGGCCTGCCCCACAGAAGGCCGCTGGTGGGTCGCAGGACCGCATTCCCTGCAGGCGCATGTGTCAGCTCTCTCTCTCCGCAGATTGCTGGGCCTGACCTGTCCATGGGTCGCCGGTTCTCCTACCTTCCAACCTCTACTCTCTGTAAGATCCTTGTGCACCACAGTCTTCAACCTCTTCTCTTTGTATTAGTCCTTCTGCACCCAGGTCTCCAAACTCTGCTCACTGCAATATTTCTTCTGCACCACAGTCTCCAACCTGTGCTCTCTGTAACAATCATTCTGCACCCCAGATTCCAACATCTGCTCTCTGCAATGATCCTTCTTCTACCCAGTCTCCAAACTTTGCTCTCTGTAAAAGTCATTTTGTTTCACAGTCTCCACCCTCTTCGCTTTTTAATGGTCCATCTGCTTCCCAATTGCCAACCTCTGCTTTCTGTAACAGTCCTTCTGCACCCCAGTCTCCAAACTCTTCTCTCTGCAACTATCTTTCTGCACTTCAGTCTCCTAATTCTTCTGTCTGTAAAAGTCCTTCTGCACCTCAGTCTCCATTCTTTGCTCTCTGTAATGCTATTTCTGCACCACAGTATTCAATCTCTGCTCTCTGTAACAATCTGTCTGCACCTCTGTGTCCAACATCTACTCTCTGTAACAGTCCTTCTGCACCCCAGTTTCCAAACTCTGCTCTCTGTAACAGTCCTTCTGTACTGCAGTCTCCAACCTTTACTATCTATAACTGCCCTTCTGCACCCTAATTGCAATCGTCTACTTTCTGAAACAGTTTTTTTGCACCTCAGACTCCAACCTCTGCTCTCTGTAACAGACCTTCTAAGCCTCTGCTGTCTGCAACATTCCTTCTAAAGCCCAGTCTCCAAACTGTGCTATCTGTAACAATCCTTATGCACCCCAGTCTCCAACATCTGCTCTTCGTAACAGGTCTTCTGCAACTCAGTCTCCAAAGTCTGCTCACTGTAACAGGCCTTCTGCACCACAGTCTCCAAGATCTGCTCTCTGTAAGATCCTACTGCAACCCAGTCTGAAAATTGTGCTATCTTTAACAGTCCTTCTGCACCCCAGTATCCAAACTCTGATCTCTGTAACAGGCGTTCTGCACCCAGTCTCCAATCTCTGCTCTCTGTAACAGGCCTTCTGCACCCCAGTCTCCAACCTCTTCTCTCTGCAAAGTTCATTCTTCACCTCAGTCTCCAACGTCTGCTCTCTGCAACAGTCCTTTTGCACCCCATTCTCCAACCTCTAGTCTCTGTAACAATCCTTCTGAAACTCAGTCTCCAACTTCTGCTCTCTGCAACGGTTCTTATGAACCCCAGTCTCCAACCTGTGCTCTCTGTAACAGTCCTTCTGCACCCCAGTCTCCAGTATCTGCTCTCTGCAACCATTCTTCTTCTATCCAGTCTCCAAACTCTGCTCTCTATAAAAGTACTTTTGTATCGCAGTCTCCAACCTCTTCTCTTTGTAATGGTCCATCTGCTCCCCAATTGCCAAACTCTGTTTTCTGTAACAGTCCTTCTGCACCCCAGTCTCCAAAACCTTCTCTCTGAACCGATCTTTGTACACCTCAGTCTCCAACCTCTGCTCTCTGTAAAAGTCATTCTGCACCTAGGTTTCCATCCTTTGCTCTCTGTAATTGTCCTTCTTCACCCCAGTCTCCAAACTCTGCTCTCTGTAACAATACTTCTGCACCTCTGTCTTCAACGTCTGCTCTCTGTAACCGTCCTACTGCACCCCAGTCCCCCACATTTGCTCTCTGCAATTGTCCTTCTGCACCCCAGTCTCCAACCTCTTCTTTTTATAACACTCCTTTTTTATCCGAATTTCCAGCCTCTCTTCTCTGTAACAGTCCTACTAAGCCTCAGTCTGAAACTTCTGCTCTCTGCCACAATCCTTCTAAACAACAGTCTCCAAACTGTTCTATCTGTTAAAATCCTTCTGCACCCCAGTCTCCAACACCTGCTCTCTATAACAGGTTTTCTGCAACCCAGTCTCCAAACTCTGCTATTTGTATCAGGCCTTCTTCACTCCATTCTTTAACTTCTGCTCTCTGCAAAAGTCCTTTTACACCCCAGTCTCCAACCTCTGCTCTTTGCAACAATCCTTCAGAATCCCAGTCTCTAACATCTTCTCTCTGTAAGATGCTTCTGCACCCCGTTCTCCAAACTTTGCTCTCTGTAACAGTCATTCTGCACGTCAGTCTCCAACCTCATCTCTCTGCAAGGGCCCTTGTGCACCTCAGTATTCAACCTTTGTTCTCTACAGCTGTCCTTCTGCCCCCCAGGCTACAAACACTGCTCTCTGTAACAGTCATTCTGCACCCCCCTCTCCAAACTCTACTTTCCATATCAGTTATTCTGCACCCCAGTCTAAAACCTTGGCTGTCTGTAACATTCCTTCTGCACCTCAGTCTCAAACCTCTGCTCTCTGCAACGATCCTTCTGCACCCCAGTCTCCAAACTCTGCTCTCTGTAACAGTCCTTCTGTACGGCAGTCTCCAACCTCTTCTCTTTATAATGGTCCTTCTACATCCCAATTTCCATACTCTGCTCTATGTAACAGTCCTTCTAAGCCTCTGTCTGAAAATTATGCTCTCTGCAACAATTTTTCTAAACCCCAGTCTCCAAACTGTGCTATTTGTAACAATCTTTCTGCACCCCAGTACCCAACATCTGCTCTCTGTAACAGGTCTCCTGCAAACCAGTCTCCAAACTCTGCTCTCTGTAACAGGCCTTCAGCACCCCAGTCTCCAAAATCTGCTCTCTGCAAAAGTCCTTCTAAACCCCAGTCTCCAAACTCTACTCTCTACAACGATCCTTCTGCATCCCAGTCTCCAACGTTTGCTCTCCGTAAGATCCTTCGGAACCCCATTCTCCAAAGTTTGCTCTCTGTAACAGTCATTCTGCAACTCAGTCTCCAAACTCATCTCTCTGCAATGGCTCTTGTGCACCCCAGAATCTAACCTCTGTTCTCTGCAGCTGTCCTTCTGCATCCAGTCCACAAACTCTGCTCTCTGCAACAGACCTTCTGCACACCAGTCTCCAACCTCTGCTCTCTGCAAACGTCTTATTATACCCCAGTATCCAACATCTGCTCTCTGCAACGATCTTTATGCATCCCAGTCTCCAACGTCTGCTCTCTGCAACAGTTTTTCTACAGACCAGTCTCCAACCTCTGCTCTCTGCTACAGTCCTTCTGCACCCCAGTCTCCAACCTCTGCTCTCTTCAACATTTCTTCTGTATCCCAGTCTCCAACCTGTGCTCTCTGTAACAATCCTACTGCACCCCGGTCTCCAAACTCTGCTCTCTGTAGAGATCTTTCTGAACCACAGTTTCCAACCTCTGTTTTCTGCAATGATCCTTATGCATCCCAGTCTCCAACCTCTGCTCTCTGCAACAGTCCTTCTGCACCCCAGTCTCCAAGATCTGCTCTCTGTAACAGTTCTTCTGCACATCAGTGTCCAACCTCTGCTCTCTGTAATGATCCTTCTGCACCTCATGTCTAAACTCTGCTCTCTGTAACAGTTCTTCTGCACATCAGTGTCCAACCTCTGCTTTCTGTAACAGTTCTTCTGAACCCCAATCTCCAAAGTCTGTACTGTGTAACACTCCTTCTGCACCCCAGTCTCTATCCTCTGCTCTCTGTAAGATTCCTTTGACACCCCTGTCTCCAATCTTTCCTCTCTGTAAAAGTCTTTCTGCAACTCAATATTCAACCTCTGCAATCTGTAACGGTCCTTTTGCACCCTAGTCTCCAACCTCTTCTCTCTGTATCAGTCCTTCTACACCCAGGTCTCCAAACTCTGCTCTCTGGAACATTTCTGCTGCACTCAAGGCTCCAAACTGTGCTCTCTGTGACAGTCCTTCTGCACCCCAGTCTCCAACATCTGCTCTCTGCAACGATCCTTCTTCTATCCAGTCTCGAAACTCTGCTCTCTGTAGAAGTCCTTTTGTATCGCAGTCTCCAACCTCTTCTCTTTGTAAAGGTCCATCTGCTCCCCAATTGCCAACCCCTGCTTTCTGTAACAGTCCTTCTGCACCGCAGTCTACAAAATCTTCTCTCTGCAATGATCCTTTTGCACCTCAGTCTCCAAATTCTGTTCTCTCTAAAAGTCCTTCTGCATCTCAGTCTCCATCCTTTGCTTTTTGTAATGGTCCTTCTGCACCCCAGTCTCCAATCTCTGCTCTCTGTAACAATCTTTCTGCACCTCTGTCTCCAACGTCTGCTTTCTGTAACAGTCCTTCTGCACCCCAGGCTCCAAACTGTGCTATCTGTAACAATCCTTCTGCACCCCAGTCTCAAACATCTGCTCTCTGTATCAGGTCTTCTTAAACTCAGTCTCCAAAGTCTGCTCTTTGTAACAAGCCTTCTGCACCCCAGTCTCCAACCTCTGCTCTCTGTAAGATCCTTCTACACCCCATTCTCCAAACTTTCCTTTCTGTAACAGTCATTCTGCACCTCAGTCTCCAACCTCATCTCTCTGCAACGGCTCTTCTGCACCCCAGTATCCAAACTCTTTTCTCTGCAGCAGTCCTTCTGCACCCCGAACTACAAACTCTGCTCTCGGTAACAGTCCTTCTGCACCCCAGACTCAAAACGCTACTTTCCGTGTCAGTAATTTTGCACCCCAGTCTAAATCCTCTGCTCTCTGTAACAGCCCTTCTGCACCTCAGTCTCAAACTCTGCTCTCTTCAACAGTCATTCTACACCCCAGTCTCAAATCTCTGCTCTGTGCAAAAGTCCTTCTACACACCAGTCTCCAACATCTGCTCTATACAAGGATGCTTCTACATCCCAGTCTCCAACATCTGCTCTCTTCAACATTTCTTCTGCACCCCAGTCTCCAACCTGTACTCTGTAACTATCCTACTGCACCCCAGTCTCTAAACTCTGCTGTCTGTAGTGATCCTTCTGCACCTGAGTCTCCAAACTTTGCTCTCTATAACGGTCTTTCTGTACCCCAATTGCCAACCTCTGCTTTCTGTAACAGTCCTTCTGCACCTCAGATTCCTAACTCTGCTCTCTGTAGCAGTCCTTCGAAGCCTCAGTCTAAAACCTCTGCTGTTTGCAACAATCCTTCTGCACCCTAGTCTCCAAACTGTGCTATCTGTAACAATGCTTCTGCACCCCAGTCTTCAACCTCTGCTCTTTGTAACAGGTCTTCTGCACCCCAGTCTCCAGATTCTGCTCTCTGTAACAGGCCTTCTTCTCCCCAGTCTCCAACCTCTTCTCTCTGCCACGATTATTCTGCTCTCAGTCTTCAACCTCTGCTCTCTGCAACAGTCCTTCTAAACCGCAGTCTCCAACCTCTGCTCTCTTCAATGATCCTTCTGCATCCCAGTTTCCAAAAACTGCTTTCTGCAACAGTCCTTCTGCACCCCAGTCTACAACCTCTGCTGTCTGCTACAGTACTTCTGCACCACAGTCTCCAACCTCTGCTCTCTGTAGCGATCCTTCTGCACCTCATTCTCCAACCTCTGCTCTCTGCAACGATCCTTCTGCACCCCAGTCTCCATTCTCTGCTCTCTGTAAGAATCCTTTTGCACCCAAGTCTCCAACCTCTCCTCTCTGGAAAATTCATTCTGCACCTCAGTCTCCAAGTTCTGCAATCTGTAACAGTCCTTCTGCACCCCAGTCTCAAACCTCTGAACTCAGAAATGATCTTTCTGCACTTCAGTCTCCAAACTCTGCTCTGTTTAATAGTCCTTCTGCACCCCAGTCTCTAACATCTGCTCTCTGCAACGATCCTAATTCTCCCCGGGCTCCAACATCTGCTCACTGCAACAGTCCTTCTACATCCCAGTTTCCAAAATCTGCTCTCTGTAACAGTCCTTCTGCACCTCAGTCTCCAGACTCTGCTCCCTGTAACGGTTCTTCTGAACCCCAGTCTCCAAACTCTGCTTTGTGTATCAGTTTTTCTGCACCCCAATCTCCAACCTCTGTTCTCTGCAGCAGTCTTTTTACACCCCAGGAACCAAACTCTGCTCTTTGTAACGATCCTTCTGCACCATAGTTTCCAACCTCTATTCTCTGCAACGATCTTTCTGCACCCCAGTATCCAACCTCTGCTCTCTGTATCAGTGCTTGTGCACCACAGTCTCTAAATTCTGCTCTCTGCATCAGTCCTTATGCACCCAAGTCTCAAAACTCTGCTCTCTGCAACATTTACTCTGCACCCCAGTCTCCAACCTGACCTCTCTGTACCTGTCCTTTTGCAACTCAGTCTCCAACCTCTTCTCTCTGTAACAGTCCTTCTGCACCGCAGTCTCCAACATATGCTCTCTGCAATGATCCTTCTCCTACCCAGTCTTCAAACTCTGCTCATTGTAAAAGTCCTTTTGTATCGCAGTCTTCAACCTCTTCTCTTTGTAACAGTTCATCTGCACCCCAATTGCCAACCTCTGCTTTCTATAAAAGTCCTTTTGCACCTAAGACTCCAACCTCTCCTCTCTGTAACAGTCCTCCTAAGCCTCAATCTGAAACCTCTGCTCTCTTCATTGGTCCCTCTACAAACCAGTGTCCAAACTTTGCTATCTGTAACAATCCTTCTGCACCCAAGTCTCCAACATCTGCTCTCTGTTACAGGTCTTCTGCAACCCAGTCTCCAAACTCTGCTCTCTGTAACAGTCCTTCTGCACCTCAGTCTCCAACATCATCACTCTGCAATGGACCTTCTGCTCTCCAGTCCCCTACCTCTGCTCTCTGCAAGGATCATTCTGCATCCCAGTCTCCAACGTCTGCTCTCTGCAACAGTCCTTCTACACCCCAGTCTCCAACCTCTGCTCTTTTCTACAGTCTTTCTGCATCCCAGTCTCCAACCTCTGCTCTCTGCAACATTTATTCTGCACCCCAGTCTCCAACCTATGCTTTCTGTAACTATCCTACTGCACCCTGGTCTCCAAACTCTTCTCTCTGTAGCGATACTTTTGCACCTCAGTCTCCAACTTCTGCTCTCTGTAACATTCTTTCTGCACCCCAGTCTCCAAACTCTGCTCTCTGCAACAGTCCTTCTGCACCCCATACTCCAAGCTCTGCTCTCTGTAACAGTCCTTCTGTAATCTGTGTTTAAAATCTGTTCTCTGTAAAATTCTTCTGCACCTCAGTCTCCAACCTCTTCTCTCTGCAACGGTTTTTCTGCACCCCAGTCTCCACCCTCTGTTTTCTGCAACAGTCCTTCTGCACCCCGGTCTCCAAACTTTGCTCTGTGTAAAAGTTCTTCTTTACTGCAGTCTCCAAACTCTGCTCCCTGTAACGGTCCTTCTGAACCCCAGTCTCCAACCTCTGCTTTGTGTAGCAGTTCTTCTGCACCCCAGTCTCCAACCTCTGGTCTCTGTATCAGTTCTTTTGCACCTCAGTCTCCAACCTCTGTTCTCTGCAGCAGTCTTTTTACACCCAAAAAAACCAAACTCTGCTCTGTGTAACGATTCTTCTGCACCATAGTTTACAACTTCTGCTCTCTGCAACGATCCTTCTGCACCCCAGTATCCAACCTCTGCTCTCTGTATCAGTCCTTCTGCACCACAGTCTCCAACCTGACCTCTCTGTAACTGTCCTTCTGCAACTCAGTCTCCAACCTCTGCTCTCTGTAACAGTCCTTCTGCACCCCAGTCTCCAACATCTGCTCTCTGCAACGATCCTTCTTCTACCCAGTCTTCAAACTCTGCTCACTGTAAAAGTCATTTTGTATCGCAGTCTCCAACCTCTTCTCTTTGTAACGGTCCATCTGTACCCCAATTGCCAAACTCTGCTTTCTATAAAAGTTTTTTTGCACCTCAGACTCCAACCTCTCCTGTCTGTAACAGTCCTTCTAAGCCTCAATTTGAAGCCTGTGCTCTCTACATCGGTCCTACTACACCCCTGTCTCCAAACTGTGCTATCTGTAAGAATCCTTCTGCACCCAAGTCTCCAATATCTGCTCTCTGTAAAAGGTCTTCTGCAACCCAGTCTCAAAACTCTGCTCTCTGTAACAGTCCTTCTGAACCTCAGTCTCCAACCTCATCACTCTGCAACAGACCTTCTGCTCCCCATTCTGCAACCTATGCTTTCTGTAACTATCCTACTGCACCCTGGTCTCCAAACTCTGTTATCTGTAGCAATCCTTCTGCACCTCAGTCTCCAACTTCTGCTCTCTGTAACGAAAATTCTGCACCCTAGTCTCCAAACTCAGCTCTCTGCAACAGTATTTCTGCACCCCATACTCCAAGCTATGCTCTCTGTAACAGTCTTTCTGCACATCAGTGTCCAAAATCTGTTCTCTGAAAAATCCTTCTGCAACTCAGTCTCCAACCTCAGTTCTCTGCAATGATCCTTCGGCACCACAGTCTCCAACCTCTGCTCTCTGTAACCGTTCTTCTGAACCCCAATCTCCAAACTCTGCTCTCTTTAGCACTCCTTCTACACCCCAGTCTCCATCCTCTGCTCTCTGTAAGAATATTTTGACACCCCAGTTTCCAACCTCTCCTCTCTGTAAAAGTCATTTTGCACCTCAGTATCCAACCTCTGCAATCTATAACAGTCCTTCTGCACCCCAGTCTCCAACCTCTACTCTCTGAAACGATCCTTCTGCACCTCAGTCTCCAACCTCTGCTCTCTGTAACAGTCCTTCTGAACCCCAGTCTCCAACATCTGCTCTCTGCAACGATCCTTTTTCTCCCCAAGCTTCAAGCTCTGCTCTCTGCAACGGTCCTTCTGCACCCCAGTTTTCAACCTCTGCTCTCTGTAACAGTCCTTCTGCATCTCATTCTTCTAACTCTGCTCTCTGCAACAGTCATTTTGCACCCCAGTCTCCAACTTCTGCTCTCGGTAACTGTTCTTCTGCACCCCAATCTCAAAATTCTGCTCTCTGTAACACTCATTCTGCACCCCAGTCTCCAAACTCTGATTTCTGTAACAATCCTTCTGGACCTCAGTCTCCAACCTCTGCTCTCTGTATCAGTTCTTCTGCACCTCCGTCTCCAAATTTGTTCTATGCAATAGTCCTTCTGCACACCAGTTTCAACCTCTGCTCTCTGCAACATTTCTTCTTCTCCCCAGTCTCCAAACTCTGCTTTCTGTAAAGATCCTTCTGCACCTCAGTCTCCATCTCTGATCTCTGCAATGATCCTTCTGCACCTCAGGTTCAAACGTCTGCTCTCTGCAACAATCCTTCTCCACCCTAGTTCCCAACCTCTGCTGTCTGTAACAGTCCTTCTGCACCTCAGTCGCCAACCTCTCCTCTCTGTACCATTTTTTCTGCACCTCAGTCTCCAACCTCTGCTCCCTGTAACAGGCCTTCTACACCCCAGTCTCCAACCTCTGCTCTCTGTAACAGTTCTTCTGCACCACAGTCTCAAAACTCTGCTCTCTGTAACAGTCCTTCTGCACCAGAGTCTCCAACCACTGCCCTGTGTAACAATCCTTCTGCTCCCCAGTCTCCAACCTCTGCTCTCTATACAGTTTTTCTGCACCCCAGTCTCCAAACTCTGCTGTCTTTTTCACTCCTTGTGCACCCCAGTCTCCATCCTCTTCTCTCTGTACGAATCCTTCTGCACCCCAGTCTCCAACCTCTGCTCTCTGTAATGATCTATCTGCAACTCAGTCTCAAACTTCTACTCTCTGTAACATTCCTTCTGCACCCTACTCTTCAACATCTGCTCTCTGAAAGGATCCTTCTTTTACCCAGTCTCCAACCTCTGCTTTCTGTAACAGTCCTTTTGTATCACAGTCTCCAACCTCTTCTCTTTGTAACGGTCCTTCTGCTCCCCAATTGCAAGCATCTGCTTTCTGTAACAGTCTTTCTGCACCCCAATCTCCAACCTCTTCTCTCTGCAACGATTCTTCTGCACCTCAGACTGCAACATCTGCTCTGTGCAACAGTCCTTCTGCACGCCAGTCCAGACTCTGCTCTCTGGAAGATCATTTTTCATCCCAGTCTCCAAACTTTGCTGTTTGTAGCAGCAAACAGTCCTTCTGCACCCCAGTATCCATACTCTGCTCTCTTTAAAAGTCTTTATGCACCTCAGTCTCCAAACTCTGCTCTTTGTAATGGTTCTTCTGCACCCCAGTCTCCAACCTCTGCTCTCTGTAAAAATCCTTATGCACCTCAGTCTCCAATGACTGCTCTCTGTAACAGTCCTTCTCCACCCCAGTCTCCAACATCTGCTCTCTGCAACGGTCATTCTGCACCCCAGTCTCCAAAAACTGCTCTCTGTAACAGTCCTCCTGTAGTGCACTCTCAAAAATCTGCTCTATGTAACGGTTCTTCTGCACCTAAGTTTCCAATCTCTGCTCTCTGTAACACTTCTTCTGCACCTCAATCTCCAAACTCTGCTCTCTGCAAAAGACCTTCCGCACCTCAGTCTGAAAACTTTGTACTCTGCAAGGATCCTTCTGCACCCCAGTCTCAAAACTCTGCTCTCTGTAACAGTCCTTCTGCACACCAGTCTCCAAACTCTGCTCTCTGTAACAGGCCTTTTGCACCACATTCTCCAACCTCTGCTTTCTGTAATAGTGCTTCTTCACCTCAGTCTACAAACTCTGCTTTCTGCAACAGTCCGTCTGAACCCCAGTCTCCAAAATCTGCTTACTGTATCACTCCATCTGCACCACAATTTCCAACATCTGCTCTCTGTAAGAGTCTTTCTGCACCTCAGTCTACAAACTGTGATCTCTGCAACAGTCCTTCTGCACCAAAATCTTTAACATCTGCTTTCTGTAACAGTCCTTCTGCACCAAATCCCCAACCTCTGCCTCTGTAAAAGTCCTAATGTAACCCAATCTCCAACCTCTGCTCTCTGCAACAGTCCGTCTACACCCCAATGTGAACCTGTGCTCTCGGCTACAGTCCTTATACACCTCAGTGTTCAGCATGTGCTCTCTGCAACAGTCCCTCTGCAACCCAGTCTCCAACATCAGCTCTCTGTAACAATTTTTCTGCACCTCAGTCTTCAACCTCTGCTCTCTGCAACGGTCTTTCTGCACCTCAGTCTCCAAAAACTACTCTCTGTAAATGTACTTCTGAATCCCTTGTCAAAACTCTGCTGCACATAACAGGCGTTCTGCACCCAGGTCTCCAACCTCTGTTCTTTATAACAATCCTTCTGCACCCCAGTCTCAACATTTTGCTCTCTACAACGATCCTTCTGCACCCCAGTCTAGAACCTCTGCTATCTGTAACATGCCTTTTGCACACAAATCTCCCACCTCTACTCTCTGTAACAGTCCTTTTGCACCTCAGTCTCCAACTTCTGCTCTCTGCAACAGCCCTTTTGCACCTCAGTCTCCAAACTCAGCTCTCTGCATCGATCTTTCTGCACCTCAGTCTCGAAACTCTACTCTATGTAACACTCCTTCTGCACCCCAGTCTCAAACTTCTGCAGTCTGCAAAGATCCTTCTGCACACCAGTCTCCAACATCTGCTCTCTGCCACAGTCCTTCTGCACCACAGTCAACAACCTCTGCTATCTGCAATGATCCTTCTGAACCCCAGTATCCTACATCTGCTCTATGCAACAGTCCTTCTGCAGCCCTGTCTCCAACCTCTGCTCTCTGGAACAGTCCTACTGCAACTCAGTCTGAAAACTCTGTTATCTGCAATGATCCTTCTGAACCCCAGTCTTCAAACTCTGCTCTCTGTAATAGTCCCATTGTACCTAAGTCTCGAAACTCTGCTCTCTGTAAGATCCTTCTGCAACCCTGTCTCCAAACTCTGCTCTCTGTAACATTCCTCTACACCCCAGTCTCCAATCTCTGCTCTCTGCAACAGTGCTTGTAAACCCCAGTCTCCAATCTCTGCTCTCTGCAACAGTCCTTCTGCACCCCAGGCTCCAACTTCTGTACTCTGTAACAATCCTTCTTCACCTCAGTTAACATACTCTGATCTCTGCAATGGTCCTTCTGCACCACAGTCTCCAACCTCTGCTCTTTGTAACAGTCCTGCTGCACCTCGGTATACAAACTCTGCTCTTTGTAAGATCCTTTTGCAACCTTGTCTAAAAACTCTGCTCTCTGTAGGAGTTCTTTTGCACCCCAGTCTCCAACCTCTTTTCTCTGTAACAGGCCTTCTGTTCCACAGACTCCAAACTCTGCTACCTGTAAAGGTCCTTCTGCACCCCAGTCTCCAACCTCTGCTCTCTGTAACAATCCTTCTGCAACTCAGTCTCCAACCTCTGCTCTCTGCAATGATACTTTTGCACCCCAGTCTCCAAAATGTGCTCTCTGCAATAGTCCTTCTGCACCCCAGTCTTCAACATCTGCAGTCTGCAACAGTCTACCTGAATCTCAGTGTGAAAATTATGCTCTCTGCAACGATCCTTGTGCACACCAGTCTCCCAAATCTGCTTTCTGTAACAGTCCTTCTGCACCTCAGTATCGAAAATCCTCTCTCTGTAACAGTGCTTCTGCACCCCAGCCTCTAACCTCTGCTCTCTGTAAGATCCTTTCGCACCTCAGTTTCCAAATCTGCTCTATGTAACATTCCTTCTGCTCCCCAGAATCCAAACTCTGCTCTCTGTAACAGTCCTTCAGCTCACCAGTCTCCACCCTCTGCTCTCTGTAACAGTCCTTCTGCTCCCCAGTCTCCAACTTCTGCTTTTTGTAACATTCCTTCTGCACCTCTGTCTCCAACCTCTGCTCTCTGCAACAGTTCTTCTGCACCCCAGTCTCCAACTTATGCTCTCTGCAACAGTCCTACTGCACCCCAGACTCCATGGTCTGCACTCTGAAACAGTCCTTCTCCACACCAGTCTTCAAACTCTGCTCTATGTAACAGTCCTCTTGTAGTGCAGTCTCCAAAATCTGCTCTCTGTAACGCTCCTTCTGCTCCCCAGTCTTCAACCTCTGCTTTCTGTATCAGTCCTTCTGCACCCCAGTCTCCAACCTCATCTCTCTGTAACAGTCCTTCTGCACCTCAGTCTCCAAACTCTGCTCTCTGTAACAGTCCTTCTGCACCCAAGTCTCAAACCTCTGCTTTCTGTAACAGTCCTTCTACACCCCATTCTCCAAACTCTGCTGTCTGCAACAGTCCCTCTGCACCCCAACTCAAAACTCTGCTATATGCAACAATCCTTCTGCACCCCAGTCTCCAACCTCTGCTCTCTATAACAATCCTTCTGCACCTCAGTCTCCAAACACTGCTCTCTACAACGGTCCTTTTGAACCTCAGTCTCTAAACCCTTTTCTCTGTAACAGTCCTTCTGCACCTCAGTCTACAACATATTCTCTCTGTAAGATCCTTCTGCAACCCAGTCTGTAATAACTGCCCTCTGGAACAATCCTTCTGCACACCTTCTCGAACCTCTGTTCTCTGTAACAGTCCTTCTGCACGCCGGTCTCAAACCTCTGCTCGCTACAAGGATCCTTCTGCACGCCAGTCTTTAACCTATGCTCTCTGCAACAGTCCTTCTGCACCCCAGTCTCCAATATCTGCTCTCTGCAACAGTCCTTATGAACCTCATTCTGAAAACTCTGTTCTCTGCAACGATCATTCTGCACACCAGTCTCCAACCTTTTCTCTCTATAACAGTCCTGCTGTACCACAGGGTCCAAAATCTTCTCTCTGTAAGATCCTTCTGCAACCCTGTCTCCAAACTCTGCTGTTTGTAACAGTCCATCTGCACCCCAGTCTCCAACCTCTGCTCTGTGTAACAGGCCTTTTGCACTCCATTCTCCAACCTCTGCTGTCTGCATCAGTCCTTCTACACCGGAGTCTCCAACCTCTGCTTTCTGTATCAGTCCATCTGCACCCCAATCTCCAACCTCTGCTCTCTGTTACAGTCCTTTTGCACCTCAGTCTACAAACTCTGCTCTCTGCAACAGTCCTTCTTCAACCCGGTCTCCAACATGTGCTCTCCGCAACAGTCCTTCTGCACCAAAGTCTCCAAAATCTGCCTCTGTAACAGTCCTACTGAAAGGCAGTCTCCAACCTCTACTCTCTGCAACAGTGCTTCTGCACACAAATCTCAAACCTGTGCTCTCCGCAACAGTTCTTTTACACCCCATGTCCAGACTCTGCTCTCTGCAGCAGTCCCTGTGCAACGCAGTCTCCAACCTCCACTCTTTATATCAATCCTTCTGTACCTCATTCTCTAAACTCTACTCTCTGTAAAATACTTCTGCACCACTTCTCCAAACTCTGCTCTCTGTAACAGGCCTTCTACACCCCAGTATACGACCTCTTTTTTCTATAACAATCCTTCTGCACCCCAGTCTCCAAACTCTGCTCTCTACAATGATCATTCTTAAACCCAGTCTCCAACATCTGCTCTCTGCAACAGTCCTTCTGCACCCCAGTCTCCAACATGTGCTCTCTGCAATAGTCCTTCTTCACCTCAGTCTGAAAACTCTGTTCCCTGCAACCATCTTTCTGCACCCTAGTCTCCAACCTCTGCTCTCTGTAACAGTCCTGCTGCACCTCGGTCTACTACATCTGCTCTCTGTAAGATCCTTGAGCAAGCTTCGTAACAGTTCTTCTGCACCCCAGTCTCAAGCCTCGGCTCTTGGTAACAGTCCTTTTGCACCTCAGTGTCCAAACTCTGCTCTCAACAACGATTCTTCTGAACCTCTGTCTCCAAACTCTATTTTCTGTAACAGTTTTTCTGCACCCCAGTCTCAAACCTCTTCTGTCTGCAACGATCCTTCTGCACCCCAGTCTCCATTCTCTGCTCTCTCTAACAGTCCTTCTGAACCTCAGTTTCCAACCTCTACTCTCTGTAACATTCCTTCTGCACCTCAGTCTTCAACCTCTGCTCTCTGCTGTAGTGCTTCTACATCCCATTATCTAACATCTGTTCTCTGCAACAGTCCTTCAAAACCACAGTCTCCAACATATGCTCTCTGCAACAGTACTTCTGTACCCTAGTCTCCAACGTATGCTCTCTGTAACGGTCCTTATGTACTGCAGTCTCCAAACTCTGCTCTCTCTAGCGGTCCTTCTGCACCCCAGTCTCCAACCTCTGCTCTCTGTATCAGTACTTCTGCACCTGAGTCTCCAAACTCTGCTCTCTGTAACATTACATCTGCACCTCAGTTTCCAACCTCTTCTCTTTCCGATAGTTCTTCTTCACCCCAGTCTCCCACATCTGCTATCTGCAACAGTCCTTCTGCACCGCAGACTCCAACATCTGCTCTCTGTAACAATCCTTCTGCACCTCAGTCTCCAAACTCTACTCTGTAAAAGTCATTCTGCACCTCAGTCTCAAACCTCTGCTCTGTGTAAGTTCTTTCTGTAACCCAGTCTCCAAACTCTTCCCTCTGTAACAGTCCTTCTGCACTCTTTGTCTAAACTCTTCTCTCTGTAACAGGCCTTCTGAAGCCCAGTCTCCATACTCTGTTCTCTGTAACAGTAATTTTGTACCCTAGTCTCAAAACTCTGCTCTATAGAACGATCTTTCTTTACCCCAGTCTCCAACGTCTACTCGCTGCAACAGTCATTCTGCACCCGTGTCTCCAAAAACTGCTCTCTACAACAGTCCTTCTGCACCTCAGTCTGAAAACTCTGTGATCTGCAATGATCCTTCTGCACCCCAGTCTCAAAACTGCTCTCTGTTACAGTCCTGCTGCACCTCAGTATCCAAGCTCTGCTCTCTGCAATCATCTTTCTGCAACTCAGTCTCCGAACTCTGCTCTCTGTAACAATCCTTCTGCACTCCAGTCTTTAACCTCTGCTCTTGCAGCAGTCCACCTGCACTCCAGTCTCCAAAATCTGCTCTCTGCAAAAGTCCTTCTACACCCTAGTTTCCAGCCTCTGCTCTCTGCAACAGTCCTTCTGCACCCCAGTCTCCAAACTCTGCTCTCTGCAACGATCTTTCTAGACCCCAGTCACCAACCTATGCTCTCTGCAACAGTCTTTCTGTACCCCAGTTTCTAACCTCTGAACTCTGTAACAGTTTTTCTATACCACAGTCTGCAAACTCTGGTCTCTTTAACGTTTCTTCCGCACCCCAATTTGCAAAATCTAGTTTCTGTAACAGTGTTTCCACACCTCAGTCTCCAAACTCTGCTCTCGGTAGCAGGCCTTCTGTACCCCAGTCTTAAAAATCTGCTCTCTTAAAGTTCTGTCTGCACCCTAGTCTTCAACCTCTTCTCTCTGCAATGAACCTACTGCACCACAGTCTTTAACCTCTGATCTCTGCAACAGTCCTTCTGTACCACAGTCTCGAACCTCTGGTCTCTGTAACAGTCTTTCTGCACACTAGTCTCCTAACTCTGCTCTCTGTAAGAGTCTTTATGCACATCAGATTCCAACCTCTGCTCTCTGCAACAGTCCTTTTGCACCTCATGTCCAACCTCTACTCTCTGCAACAGTCCTTCTGAACCCCAGACTCCAAACTCTCCTCTCTGCAATGATCCTTCTGGACCCCAGTCTCCAACCTCTGCTTTCTGTAACAAACCTTCTGCACCACAGTCTCCAAGCTCTGCTCTCTGTAAGACCCTTCTGCACTCCAGTTTCCAAACTCTGCTCTGTGTAACATTCCTTCTCCACTCCAGTCTTTAACCTCTCTCTTCTGTGAGTGTCCTGCGGCACCCCAGTCTCCAACCTCTGTCCTCTGCAACAGTCCTTGTGCTCCCCAGTCTCCAACTTCTGCTCTCAGTAACAGTCTTTCAGCACCCCAGTCTCCAAACTCTGCTTTCTGGATCAGTCCTTTTGAACCTCAGTCTCAAACCTCTGCTCTCTGTATGTATCTTTCTGCACTTCAGTCTCCAACATGTGCTCTCTGTAACATTCTTTCTGCACCCCAGTCTTCAACCTCTGCTCTCTGTAATAGTTTTTCTATACCTCAGTCTCCAAAGTCTGGTCTCTGTAACGGTCCATCTGCACCACAATTTCTAACCTCTGCTTTCTGTAACAGTTTTTCTGCAACTCAGTCTCCAAACTCTGCTCTCTGTAACAGTGCTTCTACACCTCAGTCTCCAACCTCTACTTTCTGTAACAGTCCTACTGAACCTGAGTCTGACACCTCTGTTCTCTTCTCTATCTTTCTGCACCCCAGTCTCCAAACACTGCTCTCTGTAACAGTCCAACTGCACCTCAGTCTCCAACCTCTGCTCTCTGTAAGATCCTTCAACAACCCAGTCTCCAAACTCTGCTCTCTATAACTGTCCTTCTGCATCCCTTTCTCCAACCTTTCTTCTTTGTAACAGGCCTTCTGCACGCAAGTCTCCAAACTCATCTCTCTGTAGCAACCCTTATGCACCCCAGTCTCCAACCTCTGCTCTCTGCAATGATCGTACTGCACCTCAGTCTCAAACCTCTGATCTCTGCAACTGTCATTCTGCACCTCAGTCTCCATATTCTGCTCTCTGTAAGATCCTTCTGCACCCCTGTATACAACCTCTGCTCTCTGTAACAGTCCTTCTGCATCCAAGTCTCCGACATCTGCTCTCTGTAACAGTTCTTCTGCACCCCAGTCTGCAACCTCTGCTCTCTACAACAGTCCTTCTGCACCCGAGTTACCAAAATCTGCTCTCTGCAACAGTCCTGCTGTGCCCCAGTCTCCAACATCTTTTTTCTAAAACAGTTCTTCTGCACCTTAGTTTCAAAACCCTGCTCTCTGCAACGACCCTTCTGCACCCCAGTCTCCAACCTCTGCTCTCTGTAACAGTCCTTAAGCACCTCAGTCTCCCAACTCTGCTCTATGTAAGATTCTTCTGCAACCCAGTCTTTAAAATCTGCACTCTGTAACAGTCCTTCTGCACAACAGTCTCCAACCTCTGCTCTCTGTAACAGACATTCTGCACCCCATTCTCCAACCTCTTCTCTCTGCAACGATTCTTCTCCACCTCAGTCTCCAACCTCTTCTCTATGCAACAGTCCGTCTATACTGCAGTCTTCAAACTCTGCTCTCTGAAAAGGTCTTTCTGCAGCACAGACTCCAAACTCTGGTTTCTGTATCAGTCCTTATTCACTCTAGTCTCCAACTTCTGCTCTCTATAAGAGTCTTTCTGCATCTAAGTATCCAACCTCTGCTCTCTGCAACAGTCCTTCTGCACCCCAGTCTCCAAACTCTGCTCTCTGCAACAGTCCTTCTGCACCCCAGTCTCCAAACTCTTCTCTCTGTAACAATCCTTCTGCCCGTCAGTCTCCAGGCTCTGCTCTATGTAACAAGACTTCTGCACGCCAAGTCTCCAAACTCTGCTCTCCACAACAGTCCTTCTGCAATCCAGTCTCCAAACAATGCTCTCTGCAACAGTCCTTCTGCACCCCAGTCTCCAACCTCTGATCTCTGCAAAAGTCCTTCTCCACCCCAGTCTCGAACCTCTGCTCTTTTCATCAGTCCTTCTGCACCAAAGTTTCCAACCTCTGATCTTTGTAAGATCCTTCTGCAATCCAGTATCCAAACTCTGCTCTCTGTAACATTCCTTCTTCACCCCATTCTTTAAACTCTGCTTTCTGCAAATGTCCTGCAAAACCCCAGTCTTCAAACTGTGTCCTCTGCAACAGTCCTTCTGCTCCCCAATCTCCAACATCTGCTCTCTGTAACAGTTCTTTTGTACCGCAGTCTCCAACCTCTGCTCTTACTAACGTTCCTTCTGCACCCCAGTCTCTAAACTCTGCTTTCTGTATCAGTCTTTCTGAACCCCAGTCTCAAACCTCTGTTCTGTGTATATATTTTTCTGCACCTCATTCTCAAACCTCTGCTATCTGTTACAGTTTTTCTATACTGCAGTCTCTAAACTCTGGTCTTTCTTATGTTCTTTTTGCACCCCAATTTCGAACCACTTCTTTCTGTAACAGTCCTTCTGCCCCTCAGTCTCCAAACTCTGCTCTCTGTAACAGTCCTTCTACACCTCAGTCTCCAACCTCTGCTCTCTTTAACAGTCCATCTGCACCTAACTATGACACCTCTGCTCTCTGCACGATCCTTCTGCACCCCAGTCTCCAACCACGTCTCTCTGTAACAGTCCACCTTCACCTCAGTCTCCAAACTCTGCTTTCTGTAAGATCCTTCAGTAACTCAGTCTCCAAACTCTCCTCTCTATAACAGTCCTTCTGCACCCCGGTCTCCAACCTCTCCTCTCTGTAACAGGCCTTCTGCACACCAGTCTCAAAACTCTGCTCTCTGTAGCAGTCCTTCTGAACCCCAGTCTACAACTTCTGCTCTCTGCAATGATCCTACTGCACCCAAGTCTCAAACCTCTGATCTCTGTAACAGTCCTTCTGCAATTCAGTCTCCAACTTCTGCTCTCTGTAAGATCCTTCTGCACCCCTGTCTCCAAGCTCTGCTTATTTTAACGATCATTCTTCACCTCAGTGTCCAACCTCTGCTCTATGTAACAGGATTTTGCACCTCAGTCCCCAACCTCTGCTCTCTGCAACAGTCCTTCTGCACCCCAGTCTCCAACTTCTGCTCTCTCTAAGAGTCCTTCTGCACAACAGTCTCCAAACTCTGCTCTCTGCAACATTCCTTCTGAAGCCCAGTCTCCATCCTCTGCTCTCTGCAACAGTCCTTCTGCACCCCAGTCTCCAAACTCTGCTCTCTGCAAAAGTCCCTCTGCACCCCAGTCTCCAAACTCTGCTCTCTATAACAATCCTTCTGCACCTCAGTCTCCAAACTCTGCTCTCTGTAACAATCCATCTGCACCTCAGTCTGACACCTCTGCTCTCTGCAGGATCCTTCTGTACCCCAGTCTTCAGGCACTGCTCTCTGTAACAGTCCACCTGCATCTCAGTCTCCAACCTCTGCTGTCTTTAAGATCCTTCAAGAACTCAGTCTCTAAACTCTGCTCTCTATAAGAGTGCTTCTGCAAACCAGTGGCCAAACTCTCCTCTCTGTAACAGGCCTTCTGCACGCCAGTCTCCAAACTCCCTCTCTGTAGCAGGCCTTCTGCACCCCAGTCTTCAACCTCTGCTCTCTGCAACGATCCTTCTGCACCCCAGTCCCCAACCTCTGCTCTCTGCAATGATCCTACAGCACCCCAGTGTCCAACCTCTGATCTCTTCAACACTCCTTTTGCAACTCTGTCTCCAACTTCTAATCTCTGTAAGATCCTTCTGCACCCCTGTCTCCAAGCTCTGCTCATTGCAACGATCCTTCTGCACCCCAGTGTTCAACCTCTGCTCTATGTAACAAAATTTTGCACCTCAGTCTCCAACCTCTGCTCTCTGCAACAGTCCTTCGGCACCCCAGTCTCCATCTTCTGCTCTCTCTAAGAGTCGTTCTGCATCTCATTCTAAAACATCTGCTCTCTGCAACATTTTTCCTGCAGCCCAGTCTCCATCCTCTGCTCTCTGCAATATTCCTTCTTCACCCCAGTCTCCAACCTCTGTTCTCTTCAACAGTCTTTCTGCACCCCAGTCTCCAAACTCTGGTCTCTGTAACAATCCTTCTGCACCTCAGTCTCCAAACTCTGTTCTCTGCAACGGTCCTTCTGCACCTCAGTGTCCAACCTCTACTTTCAGTAACAGTCCTTCAGCACTTCCCTCTCCAACATCTGCTCTCTGTAGGATCCTTCTAAAACCCAGTCTCTAACCTCTGCTCTCTGTATCTATTATTCTGCACCTAAGTCTCCAACCTCTGCTCTCTGTTACAGTTTTTCTATACCGCAGTCTCCAAACTCTGCTCTTTGTAACAGTCCTTCTACACCTCACTCTGACATCTCTGCTCTCTGCACGATCATTCTGCACCCAAGTCTCCAAACACTGTTCTCTATAACAGTCCTTCTGAACACCAGTCTCAAAATTCTGCTCTCTGTATCTATTCTTCTGCACCTCAGTCTCCAAACTGTGCTCTCTGTAACATTCCTTCTACATCCCAGTCTCCAAACTCTGCTCTCTGTAACAGTTTTTCTATACTGCAGTCTCCAAACTCTGGTCTTTGTAACGGTCCTCTGCACCCCAACTTCAAACCTCTGCTTTATGTAACAGTCTTTCTGCAACTCAGTCTCCAAGCTCTGCTCTTACTAACAGTACTTCTACACGTCAGTCTCCAACCTCTGCTCTCTGTAACAGTCCTTCTGCACCTTAGTCTGACAACTCTCCTCTCTGCATGGTCCTTCTGGACCTCAGTCTCAAACCACTAGTCTCTGTAAAAGTCCACCTGCACCTCAGTCTCCAACCTCTTCTCTCCGTAAGATCCTTCAGCAACCCAGTGTCCAAACTCTGCTCTCTATAACAGTCGTTCTGCACCTCAGTCTCCAACCTCTCCTCTCTATAACAGGCCTTCTGGACGCCAGTCTCCCAACTCTGCTCTCTGTAGCAGGCCTTCTGCACCCCAGTCTCCATAATGTGCTCTCTGCAACGATCCTTCTGCACCCCAGTCTCCAACCTCTGATCTCTGCAACAACTCATATGCACCTCAGTCTCCAAATTCTGCTCTCTGTAAGATGCTTCTGCACCCCTGTATCCAAACTCTACTCTCTGTAAGAGTCCTTCTGCACCCGAGTCTCCAACCTCTGCTCTGTTTAACAGGACTTCCGCACCTCAGTCTCAAACCTCTGCTCTCTGCAACAGTCCTTTTCCACCCTAGTCTAAAACCTCTGCTCTCTACAACAGTCCTTCTCCACACTAGTTACCAACATCTGCTCTCTGCGACAGTCCTTCTGCACCTCAGTCTCCCAACTCTGCTCTCTGTAAGATCCTTCTGCAACCCAGGCTTTAAATTCTACACTTTGTACCTGTCCTTATGCACCTCAGTCTCCAACCTCTGCTCTCTGTAACAGTCCTTTTGCAACCCAGTCTCTAACCTCTGCTCTCGGGAAAAGGCTTTCTGCACCCCAGTCTCCAACCTCTTCTCTCTGAAACGATTTTTCTCCAACCCAGTCTCCAACATCTGCTGTCTGCAACTGTCGTTTTGAACCCCAGTCTCTAAACTCTACTCTCTGTAAGATCCATCTAAACCCCAGTCTCCAACCTATGCTCTCTGTAACAGTCCTTCTACACCCAAGTCTCCAAACTCTTCTCTCTGTAACAGTCCTTTTGCACCTCAGTCTCCAAACTCTGCTCTCTGTAACAGTCCTTCTGCACCCCAGTCTCTAATATCTGCTCTCAGCAACATTCCTTCTGCACCCCAGTCTTCAACATCTGCTCTCTGCAACACTCCTTCTGCAACACAGTCTCCAAACTCCGCTCTCTGCAAGGATCATTCTGGACTCCAGTCTCCAACCTCTGCTCTCAGCAACAGTTTTTCTGCACCACAGTCTCCAATCTCTGCTCTATAAGATCCTTCTGCACTTCAGTTTCCAAACTCTGCTCGCTATAACATTCCTTCTCTACACCAGTCTCCAACTTCTGCTCTTTGCAACAGTCCTTCTGCTCCCCAGTCACAGAGATCTGTTCTCTGTAACAGTCCTTCTGTTTCGCAGTCTCCAAACTCTGCTCTTTGTAAAGGTCGTTCTACACCCCAGTCTCTAACATCTGCTTTCTGTATCAGTCAGCCTGAACCCCAGTCTCCAAAATCTGTTCTCTGTATCCATCTTTTGCACCTCAGTCTCCAACCTATGCTCTATGTAAGAGTCCTTCTGCACCCCCGTCTCCAACCTCTGCTCTAGGTAACAGTTCTATACCGCAGTTTCCAAACTTTGCTCTCTGTAAAGGTCCTTCTGCACCTTAATTTCCAAACTCTGCTTCTTGTAACAGTTTTTCTGCACCTGAGTCTCCAAACTCTGCTCTCTGTAACAGTCCTTCTACACCCCAGTCTCCAATCACTGCTCTCTGTAAAAGTCCACCTGTACCTCAGTCTGAAACCTCTGCTCTCCACGATTCTTCTGCACCGCAGTCTTCAACCACTGCTCTCTGCAACAGTCCTCCTGCAGCTCAGTCTCCAAACTCTGCTCTCTGTAAGATCTTTCAGCAAACCAGTCTCCAAACACTTCTCTCTATAACAGTCCTTCTGCACCCCAGTCTCCAACCTCTACTCTCTGCAATGCTATTACTGAATCCCAGGCTCCATCCTCTCATCTCTGAAAGAGTCCTTCTACACCTCAGTCTCCAACCTCTGCTCTCTGTAATAGGCCTTCTGCACCCCAGTCTCCAACCTCTTTGCAACGATTCTTCTCCACCCAAGTCTCCAACATCTTCTCTCTGCAACTGTCCTCTGGCACCCCAGACTGCAAACTCTTCTCTCTGTAACATCAATCTGAACCACAGTCTCCAACCCCTGCTCTCTGTAACAGTCCTTCTGCACCCCAGTCTCCAAATGCTTCTCTCTGTAACAGTCCTTCCGCACCTCAGTCTCCAACCCCTGCTCTCTGTAACAATACTTCTGCACCCCAGTCTCTAATATCTACTCTCTGCAACAGTCCTTCTCCACCCCAGTATCCAACATCTGCTCTCTACAACAGTCCTTCTGCACCCCAGTCTCCAAACTCTGTTCTCTGCAACGAACCTTCTGGACCCCAGTCTCCAACATCTGCTCTTTGCAACTGTCCTTCTGCAATACAGTCTCCAAACTCTGCTCTCTGTAAGATCTTTCTGCACCCCAGTTTTCAAACTCTGCTGTCTGTAAAATTTCTTCTTCACCCCAGTCTCAAACCTCTCTCCTCTTCAGCAGTCCTTCTGCTCCCCAGTCTCCGAGATCTGCTCTCTGTCACAGACCTCATGTGCCGCAGTTTCCAAAATCTGCTCTCTGTAATGGTCCTTCTGCAACCCAGTCTCCAACCTCTGCTTTTTGAATCAGTCCTTCTGCACCCCAGTCTCCAACCTCTGCTCTCTGTAACAGTCCTTATGTATCACAGTTTCCAACCTCTGCTCTCTGTAACGGTCCTTCTCCACACCAATTTCCAACCTCTGCTTTCTGTAACAGTCCTTCTGCACGTCAGTCTCTAATCTCTGCTCTCTGTAACAGACCTGCTACACCTCAGTTTCCAACCTCTGCTCTCTTTAACAGTACTTCTGCACCTCAGTCTGAAACCTCTGCTCTCCACGATTCTTCTGCACCCCAGTCTCCAACCACTGCTCTCTGTAACAGTCCACCTGCACCTCAGCCTCCAACATCTGCTCTCTGTAAGTTCCTTCAGCAAACCAGTCTCCAAACTCTGCTCTCTGTAACAGTTTTTCTGCACCCCAGTCTAAAACCTCTCCTCTCTTTAACAGGCCTTCTGCACGCCAGTCTCCAAATCTGCTCTCTGTAAGATCTTTCTGAAACCCTGTCTCCAACCTCTGCTCTCTGTAACAGTCTTTCTGCACCCCAGTCTTTAACCTCTGCTCTCTGCAATGATCCTACTGCACCTCACTCTCCAACCTCTGATCTCTGCAACAGTCCTTCTGCACCTAAGTCTCCAAATTCTGCTCTCTGTAAGATCTTTCTGAAACCCTGTCTCCAACCTCTGCTCTCTGTAAAAGTCTTTTTGCACCCCAGTCTCCAACCTCTGCTCTCCGCAAGAGTCATTCTGCACCCCAGTCTCCAAACTCTGTACTCTGCAACAGTCCTTCTGCACCCTAGTTACCAACATCTCCTCTCTGCTTCAGTACTTCTGCACCAAAGTCTTCAACCACTGCTCTCTGTAACAGTCCTCCGGTACTGCAGTATCCAACCTCTGCTCACTGTAATGGTCTTTCTGCACCCCAGACTCCAATCGCTGCTTTCTGTATAAGTCCTTCTGTACCCCAGTTTCCAACCTCTGCTCTCTGTAAGAGTCCTTCTGCACCTCAGTCTGCAACCTCTGATCTCTGCAACAGTCCTTCTGAAACTTACTCTCCAAATTCTGCTCTCTTTAAGATCCCTCTGCACCCCTGTGTTTAACCTCTGCTCTCTTAAACTGTCCTTCTGAACCCGAGTCTCCAAACTCTGCTTTCTGTAACAGGACTTCCGCACCTCAGTGTCCAACCTCTGCTCTCTGCAACAGTCCTTCTGCACTCCAGTCTCTAACCTCTGCTTTCTACAACAGTCCTTCTGGACTCTAGTTACCAACATCTGCTCTCTGCAACAGTTTTTTTTGCAAGCCATTCTCCAACATCTGCTCCCTGCAACAGTCATTCTGCACCTCAGTCTGAAAACTCTGCTCTCTGCAACGACCCTTCTGCACCCCAGTATCCTACGTCTGTGCTCTGTAACAGTCCTTCTGCACCTCAGTCTCCAAACTATGCCCTCTGTTTGATCCTTCTGCAACCCAGACTTTAAACTCTGCACTCTCTAACAGTCCACCTGCACAACAGTATCCAACCGCTGCTCTCTGTAACAGGACTTCTGCAACGCAGTCTCCAACCTCTGCTCTGTGTAATAGGCTTTTTGCACCCCAGTCTCCAACCTCTTCTCTCTTCAATGATTCTTCTCCACCCCAGTCTCCAACATCTGATCTCTTCAACAGTCCTTTTGCACCCCAGTCTCCAAACGCTGCTCTCTGTAAGATCAATCTGAACCCCATTCTCCAACCTCTGCTCTCTGTAACAGTCCTTCTGCACCCAAGTCTCAGAACTCTGCTCTGTGTAACAGTCCTTCTGCAGCCCAGTCTCCAAACTCTGCTCTCTGTAACAGTCCTTCTGCACCTCATTCTCCAACCTATTCTCTCTGCAACAGTTTTTTTGCCCTTCAGTCTCCGAGATCTGCTCTCTGTAACAGTCCTTCTGTACCGCAGTGTCCAACCTCTGCTCTCTGTTTTGGTTCTTTTACACCCCTGTCTCCAAACTCTGCTTTCTGTATCAGCCTTTCTGAACCCCAGTCTCCAACCTCTGTTCTCTGTATCCATCCTTCTGCACCAAAGTCTCCAACTTGTGCTCTCTGTAAGAGTCTTTCTGCATCCCAGTCTTCAACCTCTGCTCTTGGTAACAGTCCAAAACCGCAGTCTCGAAACTCTGCTCTCTTTAACGGTCCTTCTGCACGCCAATTTCCAACCTCTGCTTTCTGTACCAGTCCTTCTACACTTCAGTCTCCAAACTCTGCTCTCTGTAACAGTCCTTCTACACCTCAGTCTCCAACCTCTGCTCCCTGTAACAGTCCTTCTGCACCTCAGTCTGAAACCTCTGCTCTCTGCATGATCCTTCTGCACCCCAGTCTCCAACCACTGCTCTCTGTAACAGTACACCTTCACATCAGTCTCTAACCTCTGCTCTCTGTAAGATTCTTCAGCAACCCAGTCTCCAACCTCTGGTCTCTATAACAGTCCTTCTGCACCCCAGTCTCCAAGTTCTCCTCTCTGTAACAAGCCTTCTGCATGCCAGTCTCCATACTCTGCTCTCTGTAGCAAGCCTTCTGCACCCCAGTCTCCAAATTTGCTCTCTGCAATGATCTTTCTGCATCCCAATCTCCAACCTCTCCTCTCTGAAATGATCCTACTGCACCCCAGTCTTCAACCTCTTATCTCTGCAACAGTCCTTCTGAACCTCAGTCTCTAACTTCTGCTCTCTGTAAAATCCGTCTGCACCCCAGTCTCCAAGCTCTGCTATTTGCAAGGATCCTTCTGCACCCCAGTCTCAAACCTCTGTTCTATGTAACAACACGTCTGCACCTCACTCTCCAAACTCTTCTCTCTGCAACATTCCTTCTGCACCCCAGTCTCTAAATTCTGCTCTCTGCAACAGTCCTTCTGTACTGCATTCTCCAAACTCTACTCTCTGTAATGTTCTTTCTGCACCCCATACTAGATCTCTGCTTTCTGTATCAGTCCTTCTGCAGCCCAGTCTTTAACTTCTGCTCTAAGTTCCTTCTGCACCTTAGTCTCCAACCTCTGCTCTCTGCAACAGTCCTTCTGCACCCCAGTCTCCAACCTCTGCTCTCTTCAACAGTCCTTCTGCACTTCAGTCTCCAACATCTGCTCTCTGCAACAGTCCTTCTGCACCCCAGTCTCCAAACTCTGCTCTCTGTAACAGTCCTTCTGCTCCTCAGTCTCCAACCTCTGCTCTCTGCAAAAGCCTTCTGCACCCCAGTCTGCAAATTATGTTCTCTGCAACGATCTTTCTGGACCCCAGTCTCCAACGTCTGCTCTCTGCAACAGGCCTTCTGCACCACAGTCTCCAACTTCTGCTATCTGTAAGATCTTTCTTCACTCCAGGTTCGAAACTCTGCTCTAACATTCCTTCTCCACCCTAGTCGCCAACCTCTGCTTTCTGCAAGGTTCCTGCGGCACCCCAGTCTCCAAACTCTGTCCTCTGCAACAGTTCTTCTGCTCCCCAGTCTCCAATATCTGCTCTCTGTAACAGTCCTTCTGTACCGCATTCACCAAACTCTGCTCTCTGTAACGATCCTTCTACACCTCAGTCTCCTACCTCTGCTCTCTGTAAGACCCTTCTGAAATCAAGTCTCCAAACTCTGCTCTCTGCAACAGTCCTTCTGCAGAATAGTTTTCAAACTTTGCTCTCTGTAACAGAAATTTTACAACCCAGTCTCGAAACTCTGCTCTCTGGAACAGGCCTTCAGGACCCCAGTCTCCAACCTCTTCTCTCTGCAGTGATTTTCTCCACCCCAGTCACAAACCTCTGCTCTCGGCAACAGTCCTGCACCCTTGTCACCAACCTCTGCTCTCTGTAAGTTCCTTATGCACTCCAGTCTCCAACCTCTTCTCTCTGCAACGATTCTTTTCCATCCCAGTCTCCAACATCTGCTCTCTGCAACAGTCATTTTGCACCCCAGTCTCTAAACTCTGCTCTCTGTAAGATCCATCTGAACCCCAGTCTCCAACCTCTGCTCTGTGTAACAGTCTTTCTTCACACCAGTCTCCAAACTCTGCTCTCTGTAACTGTCCTTCTACACCTCAGTCTCGAAACTCTGCTCTCTGAAACAGTCAATCTGCACCTCAGTCTCAAAAATATGCTCTCTGCAAAGATCCTTCTGGACCCCAGTCTCCAACTTCTGCTCTCAGCAACAGTCCTTCTGCACCACAGTCTCCAACCTCTGCTCTCTGTAAGATCCTTCTGCACTCCAGTTTCTAAACTCTGCTCTCTGTAACATTCCTTCTCCACCCCAGTCTCCAACTTCTGTCCTCTGCAACATTCCTTCTGCTCCCCGGTCTCTGAGATCTGCTCTGTGTAACACTCCTTCTGTTCTGCAGTCTCCAAACTCTGCTCTCCGTAACACTGCTTCTATACCTAAGTCTCCAAACTTTGCTCTCTGTAACAGTCCTTCTGCACCCCAGTCTCCAAACTCTGCTATTGGTAAAAGTTTTATACCGCAGTCTTCAACCTCTGCTCTCTTTAATGGTCCTTCTGCATTCCAATTTCCGAACTCTGCTTCCTGTACCAGTCCTTCTACACCCCAGTCTCCAACCTCTGCTCTCTGCAGCAGTCCTTCTGCACCCCAGTCTCCAACATATGCTCTCTGCAACAGTCTTTTTGTACCTCAGTCTGAAAACTCTGCTGTCTGGAACGAACCTTCTGCACCCCAGTCTCCTACGTCTGCTCTCTGTAACAGTCCATCTACACCTCAGTCTCCAACCTCTGCTCTTTTAACAGTCCTTCTGCAACTCAGTCTCCAAATTCTGGTCTCTGTAAGATCCTTTTGCACGGCTCTCTCCAACCTCTGCTCTCTGTAAAAGTCTTTTTGCACCCCAGTCTCCAAACTCTGCTCTCTGCAACAGTCCTTCAGCACCCTAGTTACCAACATCAGCTCTCTTTTACAGTCCTTCTGCAACCCAGTCTCCAACCTCTGCTCTCTGTAACAGTCCTCCTGTACTGCAGAATCCAACCTCTACTCTCTGTAACGGTCTTTCTGTACCCCAGTCTCCAATCTCTGCTTTTTTGTATCAATCATTCTGCACCCCAGTCTCCAAACTCTGCTCTCTATAACAGTCCTTCTGCACCCCAGTCTACAAAATCCGCTGTCTGCAACAGTCCTTCTGCACCCCAGTCTCCAACCTCTGCTCTCTGTAACAATACTTCTGCACCTCAGTCTCCAAACTTTGTACTCTGCAACGTTACTCCTGCACCAGTCTCAAACATCTCCTCTCTGTATCAGTCTTTATGCACCTGATTCTTTAACCTCTGCTCGCTGTAGGTTCCTTCTCTAACTCAGTCTCCAAACTTTGCTCTCTGAAACCATCCTTCTGTACCAAAGTCTCCAAACTCTGTTCTCTCCAACGATCCTTCTACACCTCACTCTCCAACCTCTGCTCTCTGCAAAGATTCTTCTGCACCACAGTCTCCAACCTCTTCTCTCTGCAGCAGTCCTTCTGCACACCAGCCTCCAACCTCTGCTCTCTGCACCGATCCTTCTTCACCCCAGTCTCCAACATATGCTCTCTGCAACAGTCCTTATGCACACCAGTCTCCAACACCTGCTCTCTGCAACAGTCCTTCAGCAACTCAGTCTAAAAACTCTACTCGCTGCAACGATCTTTCTGCACCTCAGTCTCCTACCTTTGCTCTCTGTAAGACCCTTCTGAAATCAAGTCTCCAAACTCTGCTCTCTGCAACAGTCCTTCTGCAGAATAGTTTTCAACCTCTGCTCTCTGTACCAGGAATTTTACAACCCAGTCTATCTCTGGAACAGGCCTTCAGAACCCCAGTCTCCAACCTCTTCTCTCTGCAGTGATTTTCTCCACCCCAGTCTCAAACCTCTGCTCTCGGCAACAGTCCTGCACCCTAGTCACCAACCTCTGCTCTCTGTAAGTTCCTTATGCACTCCAGTCTCCAACCTCTTCTCTCTGTAACAGTCCTTCTGCACACCAGTCTCCAAACTCTGCTCTCTGTAAGTGTCCTTCTGCACCTCAGTCTCCAACCTCTGCTCTCTTTAAGAGACATTCTGCACCCCAGTCTTCAACCTCTTCTCTCTGCAACGATTCTTCTCAACCAAAGTCTCTAACTTCTGCTCTCTGCAACAGTCCTTCTGCACCACAGTCTCCAGACTCTGCTCTCTGTAAGATCTTCTGCACTAGAGTTTTCAAACTCTGCTCTTTAACATGCCTTCTGCACCCCAGTCTCCAACCTCTGCTCTCTGCAACGATCCTTCTGCACCCCACTCTCCAACATTTGCTCGCTGCAACAGCCCGTGTGCAACCCAGTCTCCATCATCTGCTCTCTGCAACTGTTCTTCTGTACCTCAGTCTAAAAAATCTGCTCTCTGCAACAATCCCTTTGTATCCCAGTCTCCAAACTCTGCTCTCTGTAACAGGCTTTCTGTACCTCTGTCTGCTAACTCTGCTCTCTGTAAGACCATTCTGAAACCCAGTCTGCAAACTCTGCTCTCTGTAACAATCCTTCTGCACCCCAGTCTACAACCTCTGCTCTCTGAAGCAGGCATTCTGCATCCCAGTCTCAAACCTCTGCTCTCTGTAAGAGGCCTTCTGCACCCCAGTCTCCAAGCTCTACTCTCTGCAACGATCCTTCTTCACCCCAGTCTCCTACCTTTTCTCTCTAAAAGAGTTTTTCTGCACCCCAGTCTCCTACCTCTGCTCTCTGTAAGATCATTCTGCACACCAGTCTCAAACCCCTGCTCGCTGTAACAGTCCTTCTGGAACCTATCGCCAAACTCTGCTCTCTGCAACGGTCATTCTGCACCCCACTCTCCAACCTCTGTTTTCTGCAACAGTCCTTCTACACCCCAGTCTCCAAACTCTGCTCTCTGTAACAGTCCTTCTGTACCAGAGTCTCAAACCTCTGCTCTTCGTAACGGTCCTTCTGCCCCCCAGTCTCCAACATCTGCTTTCTTTGTCAGTCTTTCTGCACCCCAGTATCCAACCTCTGCTCTCGGTAACAGTCCTTCTGCACCTCAGGCTCCAACCTCTGCTTTCAGAAACAGTATTTCTGAACCCCAGTCTCCTAACTCTGCTCTCTGCAACATTCCTTCTGCACCCCAGTATCAATCCTATGCTCTCTGTAAAAGTCCGTCTTCACCCCAGTCTCCAACCTCTGCTCTCTGTAATGATCCTTCTGCACCCCAGTCACAAACATCCGCTCTCTGTAACAGTCCTTCTGAACCGCAGTCTCCAAACTATTTACTCTGTAAGATCGTTCTGAAACCCAGTCTCCAACGTCTGCTATCTGTACCCAGTCTTTAACCTCTGCTCTCTACAACAATCCTTCTTCACCTCAGTCTCCAAACTCTGCTTTCTGCAACAGTCCTTCTGCACCCAAGTCTCCAACCTCTGCTCTCCGCAACATTCCTTCTGCACCCCAGTCTCCAAACTGTGCTCTCTGTAAAAGTCTTTCTGCACCCCATTCTCCAAACTCTGCTCTCTGTAACGATCTTCTACACCCCAGTCTCGAACCTCCGCTCTCTTCAATGATCCTTCTGCACATAAGTCTCCAACCTCTGCTCTATGCAACGATCCTACTGTACCCCAGTCTCAAACCTCTGCTCTCTGCAACAGTCCTTGTGGACCCCAGTCTCCATCATCTGCTTTGTGCAAAATTCTTCTGTACCTCAGTCTGAAAACCCCCCACTCTGTAATCCTCCATCTGAAACCCAGTCTCCAACCTATGCTCTTTGTAACAGTCCTTCCTTACCTCAATCTCCAATCTCTGCTCTATGCAACAGTCCTTCTGCGCACAAGTCTCTAACATCTGCTCTCTTAAACAGTCCTTCTAAAACCCAGTCTCCAATATCTGCTCTATGCAACAGTCCTTCGACACCCGAGTCTCCATACTCTGATCGCCCCAACGATCCTTCTGCACCCCAGTCTCCAAACTCTGTTCTCTACATCAGTTCTTCTGCACCCCAGTCTCCAACCTCTGCTCTCTGAAACAGTTCTTCTATACCACAGTCTCCAACCTTTGTTCTCTGTAAGGGTCCTTATGCACCCCAGTATCCAACTTCTGCTTTATGTATCAGTCGTTTTAAACCAAAGTCATCAAACTCTGCCCTCTGTAACCGTCCTTCTGCAACTCAGTCTGCAACCTCTGCTCTCTGCAACAGTCCTTCTGCACCACAGTCTCCATCCTCTGCTCTCTGCAACAGTCCTTTGGT
This sequence comes from Ictidomys tridecemlineatus, assembly GCF_052094955.1. Classification (NCBI taxonomy): domain Eukaryota; kingdom Metazoa; phylum Chordata; class Mammalia; order Rodentia; family Sciuridae; genus Ictidomys; species Ictidomys tridecemlineatus. The sequence goes on from NW_027522375.1 coordinate 73,798, forward strand.
ACCCCAGTCTCCAACATATGCTCTCTGCAACAGTCAATCTCCACCTCAGTCTCCAAACATTGCTCTCTGTAACAGTCCTTCTGTACTGCATTCTACAACCTCTGCTCTCTGTAATGGTACTTCTGCACCCAAAACTCCAACCTCTGCTTACTGTGTCAGTCCATCTGCACCCAAGTCTCCAATATCTGCTCTGTATATCTGTCCTTCTGCACTTTAGTCTCCAACATGTGCTCTCTGCTACAGTCCTTCTGGACCCCAATCTCCAACCTGTACTCTCTGCAACAGTCCTTCTACATCCCAGTCTAAAACCTCTGGTCTCTGCATCAGTCCTTCTGCACCCCTGTCTCCAACCTCTGCTCTCTGTAACAATCTTTCTGCACCTCAGTCTCCAACCTCTGCTCTCTGCAAGGGTCCTTCTGCACTTCAGTCTCCAAATTCTACTCTCTGTAACAGTGCTTCTGCACCTAAGTCTCCATTCTCTGCTCTCTGTAAGATCCTTCTGCAACCCAGTCTTCAAACTCTGCTCTCTGTAACAGTGCTTCATCACCCCAGTCTCCAAATTGTGCTCTCTGTAACAGGCCTTCTGAACTCCAGTCTCCACCCTCTGCTCTCTGTATCAGTCCATCTGCACCCCAGTCTCTAACGTCTGCTCACTGCAACGATCCTTCTGCACCCCAGTCTCCAACCTGTGCTTGCTGCAATAGTCCTTCTGCAAACAAATCTCCAACCTTTGCTCTCCGCAACATTCATTCTGCACCCAAGTATTCAACCTGTGCTCTCTGTAAAAGTCCTTCTGCACCCCAGTTTCCAAACTCTGCTCTCTGCTTGCCCCAACGATCCTTCTGCACCCCAGTCTCAAACGTCTGCTCTCTGCAACAGTCCTTATACACCCCAGCCTCCAACCTCTGCTCTCTGAAACAGTCCTTCTACACCCCAGTCTACAACCTCTGCTCTCTGCAATGATCCTTCTGCACCCCAGTCTGAAACCTCTGCTAGCTGAAACAGTCCTTGTGAACCCCAGTCTCTAACATCTGCTTTCTGCAACAGTTCTTCTGTACCTCAGTCTGAAATCTCTTCTCTCTGCCATAATCCAACTGCACCCCAGTCTCAAAACTCTGTTCTCTGTAACAGTCCTTCTGTAACTCAGTCTCCAATCACTGCTCTCTGCAACAGTCCTTCTACACCCAAGTCTCCATACTCTGATCGCCCCAACGGTCCTTCTGCACCCCAGTCTCCAAACTCTGTTCTCTACATCGGTTCTTCAGCAACCCAGACTCCAACCTCTGTTCTGTGTAACAGTCCTTCTGTACCACAGTCTCCAACCTCTGTTCTCTGTAAGGGTCTTTATGCACCCCAGTATTCAACATGTGCTTTCTATATCAGTCCTTTGAACCACAGTATCCAAACTCTGCCCTCTGTAACCGTCTTTCTGCAACTCAGTCTGCAACCTCTCTTCTCTGCAACAGTCCTTTTGCACCCCAGTCTCCAAACTTTGCTCTCTGTAACAGTTTTTCTGTACTGCATTCTCGAACCTCTGCTCTCTGTACGGGGACTTCTGCACCTTAATTTCCAACCTCTGCTTTCTGTGTCAGTCCTTCTGCAACCCAGTCTCCAACCTCTGCTCTGCGTAACTGTCCTTCTGCACCTTAGTCTCCAGCCTCTGCTCTCTGCTACAGTCCTTCTGAACCCCAATCTCCAACCTGTACTCTCTGCAACAGTCCTTGTACATCCCAGTCTAAAACCTCTTCTCTCTGCATCAGTCCTTCTGCACCCCTGTCTCCAACCTCTGCTCTCTGTAACAATCCTTCTGCACCTCAGTCTCTAACCTCTACTTTCTGCAACGGTACTTCTGCACCTCAGTCTACAACTTCTACTCTCTGTAACAGTGATTCTGCACCTCAGTCTCCATTCTCTGCTCTCTGTATGATCCTTCTGCAACCCAGTCTTCAAAATCTGCTCTCTGTAACAGTCCTTCATCACCCCAGTCTCCAAATTGTGCTCTCTGTAACAGGCCTTCTGAAGTCCAGTCTCCAACCTCTGCTCTCTGTATCAGTCCATCTGCACCCCAGTCTCTAACGTCTGCTAACTGCAATGATCCTTCTGCACCCCAGTCTCCAACCTCTGCTCACTGCAACAGTCCTTGTGAAACCCAGTCTACAACATCTGCTCTCTGCAACATTTCTTCTGTATCTCAGTCTGAAAACTCTGCTGTCGGCAATAATCCTTCTGCACCCCAGTCTCCAACCTCTGCTCACTGCAACAGTCCTTATGAAGCTCAGTCTCCAACCTATGCTCTCTGTAAGATACTTCTGCACACCAGTCTACAACATCTGCTCTCTCCAATGATCTTTTAGAACCCCAGTCTCCAACCTCTGCTCCCTGTAACAGTCCTTCTGTTCAGCAGTCTCCAAATTCTGCTCTTTGTAACGGTCCTTCTACACCCCAGTCTCCAGCCTATACTTTCTGTATTAGTCTTTCTGCACCCCAGTCTCCAAACTCTGCTCTCTGTACCAGTTCTTCTGCACCTCAGTCTCCAAACTCTGCACTCTGCAACAGCCCTCTGCACCCCAGTCTCCACCCTCTGCTCTCGGTAACAGTTCTTTTGCACCCCAATCTCCAAACTCTGCTCTCTGTAACACTCCTTCTGCACTCCAGTCTCCACCTTGTGATCTCTGTAACAATTCGTCTGGACATCAGTCTCCAACCTCTGCTCTCTACAACGTTTCTTCTGCTCCTCAGTCTCCAAACTCTACTCTCTGTAAAAGTCCTTCTGCACCTCAGTCTCCAAACTCTGCACTCTGCAACGATCCTTCTGCACCCCAGTTTCCAAAATGTGCTTTCTGTAACAATCCTTCTGCACCCCAGTCTCCAACCTCTGCTCTCTGTAACAGGTATTCTGCACCCCAGTCTCCAAACTCGGCTCTCTGTAACAGGCCTTCTTCTCCCCAGTCTCTTACCTCTTTTCTCTGCAACGATCCTTTTGCACCTCAGTCTCCAACCTCTGCTCTATGAAACAGTCCTTGTGCACCTCAGTCTGAAAACTCTGCTCTCTGCAAAAATCTTTCTGTACCCGAGTTTCCAACCTTTGCTCTCTATAACAGTCCTTCTAAACCTCAATCTCCAAAATGCTCTCTGTATAATTCTTCTGCAACCCAGTCTCGAAATTGTGCTATCTGCAACAGACCTTATGCACCCCAGTCTGCAAACTCTGCTCTCTGTAACAGGCCTTCTGAACCCCGGTCTCCAATCTCTGCTGTCTGTAAGTGGCCTTCTGCACCCTAGTATCCAACCTCTTCTCTCTGCAGCGATCCTTCTTCACCTCAGTCTCCAACCTTGGCTCTCTGCAACAGTCCTTCTGCACCCCAGTCTCCAACCTCTGCTCTATGTAACAGTCCTTCTGCACCCCAGTAACCAACCTTTGCTCTCTGCAACAGTTCTTCTGCATCCCAGTAACCAAAATCTGCTCTGTTTAAAGCTCCTTCTGCACCTTAGTTTCCAACCTATGCTCTCTGAAATGATCCTTTTGCACCCCAGTCTCCAACCTCTGCTCTCTTTATCAGACCTTCTGCACCCAAGTCTCCTAACTCTGCACTCTGCAACATTTATTCTGCACCACAGTCTCCAAACTGTGCTCTCTGTAACAGTCCTTCTGCACCCCAGTCTCCAATATGTGCTTTCTGCAACGATCCTTCTTCTACACAGTCTCCAAACTCTTCTTTCTGTAGAAGACCTTTTGTTTCGCAGTCTCCAACCTCTTCTCTTTGTAATGGTCCCTCTGCTCCCCAATTGCCAACATCTGCTTTCTGTAACAGTCCTTCTGCACCCCAGTCTCCAAACTCTTCTCTCTGCAATGATCTTTCTGTACCTCAGTCTCCAACCTCTGCTCTCTGTAAAAGTCCTTCTGCACCTCAGTCTCCATGCTTTGCTCTCTGTAAAAATCCTTCCACAACTCAGTCTCCAAAGTCTTCTCCCTGTAACAGTCCTTCTGTACCGCAGTCTCCAACCTCTTCTCTCTATAATGGTACTTCTGCACCCAAATTGCCAACCTCTGCATTCTGAAACAGTCCTTCTGTACCTGAGACTCAAACCTCTGCTCTCTGTAACAGTCCTTCTAAGCCTCAGTCTGAAAACTCTGCTCTCTGCAAAAATTCTTCTAAACCCCAGTCTCCAAACTGTGCTATCGATAACAATCTTTCTGCACCCCAGTCTCAAACATCTGCTCTCTTTAACAGGTCTTCTGCAACTCAGTCTCCAAATTCTGCTCTCTGTAACAGGCTTTCTGTCCCAGTCTCCAACCTCTTCTCTCTGGAACGATTCTTCTGCAACTCAGTCTCCAACCTCTGCTCACTGCAACAGTACTTCTGGCCCCCAGTCTCAAACATCTGCTCTCTTTAAAATCATTCTGCACCCCGTTCTTTAAACTTTGCTCTCTGTAACAGTCATTCCGAACCTCAGTCTCCAAACTCATCTCTCTGAAATGGCCTTTCTGCACCCCAGTATCCCACCTCTGTTCTCTGCATCAGTAATTCTGCACCCCCGGTTACAAACTCTGCTGTCTGTAATAGTCCTTCTGCACCCCAGTCTCCAAATTCTACTTTCCATATCAGTTATTCTGCACCCCAGTCTAAAACCTCTGCTCTATGTAACAGTCCTTCTGCACCTCAGACTCCAAACTCTGCTCTCCGTAACAGTCCTTCTGCACCCCAGTCTCCAACCTCTGTTCTTTGCAAAAGTCCTTCTACACACCAGTTTCCAACATCTGCTCTCTGCAACGATCCTTCTGCATCCCAGTCTCCAACGTCTGCTCTCTGCAACAGTCCTTCTACACAACAGTCTCCACCTTCTGCTCACTGCTACAGTCCTTCTGCACCCAAGTCTCCAACCTCTGCTCTCTTCAACATTTCTTCTGCACCCCAGTCTCCAACCTGTGATCTCCGTAACTATCCTACTGCACCCCAGTCTCCAAACTCTGCTCTCTGTAGCGATTTTTCTGCACCTCAGTCTCCAACCTCTTCTCTCTGCAACGATCCTTCGGCACCCCAGTCTCCAAAGTCTGTTATGTGCAACAGTCCTTCTACACAACAGTCTCAACCTTCTGCTCTCTGCTACAGTCCTTCTGCACCCAAGTCTCCAACCTCTGCTCTCTTCAACATTTCTTCTGCACCCCAGTCTCCAAACTGTGATCTCCATAACTATCCTACTGCACCCCGGTCTCCAAACTCTGTTCTCTGTAGCGATCCTTCTGCACCTCAGTCTCCAACCTCTTCTCTCTGCAACGATCCTTCTGCACCCCAGTCTCCAAAGTCTGTTATGTGCAACAGTCCTTCTGACCCCAGTGTCCAGCTCTGCTCTCTCTAACATCCTTCTGCACCCCAGTTTCCAAACTCTGCTCTAGGTGACATTCTTTCTGCACCACATTCTCCACCCTCTGCTCTTTGTTACAGTACTTCTGTACCGGGGTCTCCAATCTCTGCTCACTACAACATTTCCTCTGCACCCCAGTCTCAAAACTGTGCTCTCTGTAACTGTCTTTCTGACCCTAGTCTCCAACCTGTGTTCTCTGTAACGATCCTTCTGCACCACAGTCTACAACCTCTGCTCTCTGCAATGATTCTTCTGCACCTCAGTTTCCAAACTCGGCTCTCTGCAAGGATCCTTCTGCACCACAGTTTCCAACCTCTGCACACTAACAGTCCTTCTACACCTAGTCTCCAAACTCTTCTATCTGTACCAATCCTGCTGCACCTCAGTCTCCAACCTCTGCTCTCTGTTACAGTCCTTCTGCACCTCAGTCTCTAACCTCTGCTCTCTGTAACAGGCTTACTGCACCCCAGTCTCCAAACTCTGCTCTCTGTAACAGTTCTTCTGTACCCCAGTCTCCAACCTCTGCTCTCTGCAACAGTCCTTCTGCACCCCAGTCTCCAAACTCTGCTCTCTGCTAAAGTACTTCTGCACCCGAGTCTCCAACATCTGCTCTCTGTTTCAGTCCTTTTACACCTCAGTCTCCAACCTCTGCTCTCTGCAGCAGTCCTTTTACACCCCAGTAACCAAAATCTGCTCTGTGTAATGATTCTTCTGCATCTTAGTTTCTAACCTCTTCTCTCTGCAACGATCCTTCTGCACCCCAGTCTTCAACCTCCTATCTCTGTATCAGTCCTTCTGCACCACAGTCTCCAAACTCTGCTCTCTGCAAAAGTCCTTATGCACCCAAGTCTCCAAACTCTGCTCTCTGCAACATTTTTTCTACACCCCAGTCTCCAACCTGTGCTCTCTGTAACACTCCTTCTGCACCCCAGTCTCCAACATTTCCTCTCTGCAACGATCCTTCTTCTAACCAGTCTCCAAACTCTGCTCTTTGTAAAAGTCCTTTTGTATCACAGTCTTCAACCTCTTCTCTTTGTAACGGTCCATCTCCTCCCTAATTGCCAACATCTGCTTTCTGTAACAGTCCTTCTAAGCCTCAATCTGAAACTTCTGCTATCTGCAACAATGCTTCTAAAAAACAGTCTCCAACCTCTGCTCTCTGTAAAAATCTTTCTGCACCTCAGTCTCCATTCTTTGCTCTCTGTAATTGTCCTTCTGTACCCCAGTCTGCAATCTCTGCTCTCTGTAACAATCCTTCTGCACCCCAGTCTCCCAAATCTGCTCTCTACAAAGGTCCTTCTGCAGCACAATCTACAAACTCTGCTCTGTAACAGTCCTTCTATACGTCAGTCTCCAACCTCTTCTCTCTATAACGGTCCTTCTACACCCCAATTTCCAACCTCTGCTCTCTGTAACAGTCCTTCTAAGCCTCAATCTGAAACTTCTGCTTCTGCAACAATGCTTCTAAACAACAGTCTCCAAACTGTGCTATTTGTAACAATCCTTCTGCACCGCGGTTTCAAAAATCTTCTCTCTGTAACAGGTTTTCTCCAATTCAGTCTCCAAACTCTGCTCTCTGTAACAGGCCTTCTGCACCCCAGTTTCCAACTCTTCTTTCTGCAAAAGTCTTTCTACACCCCAGTCTCCAACCTCTGCTCTCTGCAAGGATCCTTTTGCATCCCAGTCTCCAACGTCTGCTCTCTGTAAGATACTTTTGAACCCCGTTCTCCAACCTTTGCTCTCTGTAACAGGCCTTCTGCACCCCAGTCTGCAACCTCTTCTCTCTGCAAAAGTCCTTCTACACCGCAGTCTCCAACCTCTGCTCTCTGCAACGATCTTTCTGCATCCCAGTCTCCAACGTCTGCTCTCTGTAAGATCCTCCTGCACCCAGTTCTCCAAACTTTGCTCTCTGTAACAGTCATTCTGCACCTCAGTCTCCAACTTCATCTCTCTGCACGGCACTTGTGCACCCCAGTTTCCAACCTCTGTTCTCTGCAGCTTTCCTTCTGCACCTTAGGCAACAAACTCTGCTCTCTGTAACAGTCCTTCTGCACCCCAGGCTCCAAACTCTACTTTCCGTATCAGTTATTGTGCACCCCAATCTAAAACCTCTGCTCTCTGTAACAGTCGTTTTGCACCTCAGTCTCCAACCTTTGCTTTCTGCAAAAGTCCATTTGCACCCCAGTCTCTAAACTCTGCTCTCTGCAAAAGTGCTTCTACACCCCAGTCTCCAACCTTTGCTCTCTGCAACGATCCTTCTGCATCCCAGTCTCCAACGTCTGCTCTCTGTAAGATCCTCCTGCACCCGGTTCTCCAAACTTTGCTCTCTGTAACAGTCATTCTGCACCTCAGTCTTCAACATCATATCTCTGCAACGGCTCTTGTGCACCCCAGTATCCAACCTCTGTTCTCTGCAGCTGTCCTTCTGCACCCCAGGCTACAAACACTGCTCTCTGTAAGAGTCGTTCTGCACCCCAGTCTCCAAACTCTACTTTCCGTATCAGTTATTCTGCACCCCAGTCTAAAACCTCTGCTCTCTGTATCAGTCCTACTGCACCTCAGTCTCCAACCTCTGCTCTCTGCAACAGTCCTTCTGCACCTAAGTCTCCAAGCTCTGCTCTCTGTAACAGTACTTCTGCACATCAGTGGCCAACCTCTACTCTCTGTAACGATCCTTCTGCACCTCATGTCCAAACTCTGCTCTCATTAACAGGCCTTCTGCACCACAGTCTCCAACCTCTGCTTTTTGTAACAGTTTTTCTGAACCCCAGTCTCCATCCTCTGCTCTCTGTAAGAATCCTTTGACACTCCTGTCTCAAACCTCTCCTCTCTGTAAAAGTCCTTCTGCACCTCAGTATCCAAACTCTGCAATCTGTAACGATCCTTCTGCACCACAGTCTCCAACCTCTGCTTTCTGTATCAGTCATTCTGCACCCAAGTCTCCAAACTCTGCTCTCTGCAACATTTCTTCTGCACCCCAGTCTCCAACCTGTGCTCTCTGTGACAATCCTTCTGCACCGCAGTCTCCAACATCTGCTCTCTGCAACGATCGTTGTTCTATCCAGTCCTCAAAGTCTGCTCTCTGTATAAGTCCTTTTGTATCGCAGTCTCTAACCTCTTCTCTTTGTAACGGTCCATCTGCTCCCCAATTGCCAACCTCTGCTTACTTTAACAGTCTTTCTGCACCCCAGTCTCCAACATCTGCTCTCGGAAACCATTCTTCTTCTATCCAGTCTCCAAACTCTGCTCTCTGTAGAAGACCTTTTTTATCGCAGTCTCCAACCTCTTCTCTTTGTAACGGTCCATCTGCTCCCCAATTGCCAACCTCTGCTTTCTGTAACAGTCCTTCTGCACCCCAGTCTCCAAACTCTTCTCTCTGCAAAGATCCTTCTGCACCTCTGTCTTCAAGCTCTGCTCTCCGTAAAAGTCCTTCTGCACCTCAGTCTCCATTTTTTTCTCTCTGTAATGGTCCTTCTGCACCCCAGTCTCCAAAGTCTGCTCTCTGTAACAGGCCTTCTTCACCCCAGTCTCCAAACTTTGCTCTCTGCAACACTCCTTCTGTACCGCAGTCTCCAACATCTTCTCGCTATAACGGTACTTCTGCAACCCAATTGCCAAACTCTGTTTTCTGAAACAGTCCTTCTGCACCTCAATCTCCAACCTCTGCTCACTGTAACAGTCCTTCTAAGCTTCAGTCTGAAACATCTGCTCTCTGCAACAATCCTTCTAAACCTCAGTCTCCAAACTGTGCTATCTGTAACAATACTTCTGCACCCCAGTCTCAAACATCTGCTCTCTGTAACAGGTCTTCTGCAACTCAGTCTCCAAAGTCTGTTCTCTGTAACAGGTCTCTGCAACTCAGTCTCCAACCTCCGCTCTCTGCAACAGTCCTTCTGCACCCCAGTCTCAAACCTCTGCTCTCTGTAAGATCCTGCTGCACCCCGTTCTCCAAACTTTGCTCTCTGGAGCAGTAATTCTGCATCTCTGTCTCCAAACTCATCTCTCTGCAATGGCCCTTCTGCACCCCAGTATCAAACCTCTGTTCTCTGCAGCATTCCTTCTGCACGCGAGGCTAGAAACTCTGCTCTCTGCAACAGTCTTTCTGCACCCCAGTCCAACATCTGCTCTCTGCTACAGTCCTTCTGCACCCCAATCTCCAACCTCTACTCTCGTCAAAGTTTCTTCTGCACCCCAGTCTTCAACCTGTGCTCTCTGTAACTATCCTACGGCACCCCAGTCTCCAAACTCTGCTCTCTGTAGCGATCCTTTTGCACTTCAGTCTCCAAACTCTGCTCTCTGCAACGATCCTTCTGCAGCTCAGTCTCCAACATCTGTTCTCTGCAAAAGTCCTTCTCACCCCAGTCTCCAGGCTCTGCTCTCTGTAACATCCTTCTCCACCACAGTTTCCAAACTCTGCTCTAGGTGACATTAATTCGGCACCCCAGTCTCCACCCTCTGCTCTTTGTAACAGTACTTCTCTACCGCAGTCTCCAATCTATGCTCACTGCAACATTTCTTCTGCACCCCAGTCTCCCAATCTGTGCTCTCTGTAACTGTCTTTCTGACCCCAGTCTCCACCTCTGCTCTCTGTAACGATCTTTCTGCACCTCAGTCTCCAAACTCTGCTCTCTGAAAACAGTCCTTTTTCACCCCTTTCTTCAAACTCTTCCCTCTGTAACAGTTGTTCTGCATCACTTCACCAAACTCTGCTCTCTGTAACAGGCCTTCTGCACCGAGTCTCCAAACTCTGTTCTCTGGAACAGTCCTTTTGCACCCCAGTCTCAAACCTCTGCTCTCTAAAAAGATCCTTCTGCAACTCAGTCTACCACCTCTGTAATCTTCAACAATTCTTCTGCACCTCAGTTCCCAAACTCTGACTTCTGCAAAGGTCCTACTGCACCCCAGTCTCTAATATCTTCTCTTTGAAACGATCACTTTGCTCCACAGTCTCCAACTTCTGCTCTCTGCAAAAGTCCTTCTGCACCCCAGTCACCAACCTCTGCTCTCTGTAAGATCCTTCTGTAACCCAGTCTCCAAACTCTGCCCTCTGTAACAGTCGTTCTGTATCACTTCACAAAACTCTGCTCTCTGTAACAAGCCTTCTGCACCGCAGTCTCCAACCTCTGTTCTCTGTAACAGTCCTTCTGCACCCCAGTCTCAAACCACTGCTCTCTACAAAGATCCTTCTGCACCCCAGTCTCCAAAGTCTGTTCTCTGTAACAATCCTGTTCTACCTCAGTCTCCATCCTCTGGTCTCTGTAAGATTCTTCTGCAACCCTGTCTCCAAACTCTGATCTTTGTAACAGTCCTTCTGCACCCCAGTCTCAAACCTCTTCTCTGTGCAACAGTTAGTCTGCACCACAGTCTCCAACCTCTGCTGTATGAAAGATCCTTCTGCACCTCAGTCTCCAACATCTGCTCTCTGCAACAGTCCTAATGCACCCCATTCTCCAACCAGTGTTTTCTGCTAGAGTACTTCAGAATGTCAGTCTCCAACCTCTGCTCTCTGCAAAAATCCTTCTGCACCCCAGTCTCCAACCATTGCTCTCGGTATCATTTCTTCTGAACCTCAGTTTCCAAACTCTGCTCTATGTAAAATCCGTATGCCACCCAGTCTCCAAACTCTGTTTTCTGTAACAGTCCTTCTGCACCCAGTCTCCAACCTCTGCTCTGTTCCGCAGTTCGTCTGCACCCAACTCTCCAGTCTCTGCTCTCTGTAAGATCTTTCTGCACCCCAATCTCCAAACTCTGATCTCTGTTACAGTTCTTCTCCACCCCAGGCTTCAACCTCTGCTCCCTGCAACAATTCTTCTGGACCCCAGTCTCCAACTTCTTCTCTCTGCAACAATTTTTCTTCACCCCAGTCTTAAACATCTACTCTCTGAAACAGTCCTTCTGAATCCCATTCTCCAATCTCTGCTCTCTGCAGCAGTCCTTCTGTACCCTTGTCTACACCCTCTGCTCTCTGTAAAAGTCCTTCTGTACTGCAGTCTCCAAATTTTGCTCTCTGTAAGGTTCATTCTGGACCCAAGTCTCCAACCTCTGCTTCCTGTATCAGTCCTTCTGCACCCCAGTCTCCAAAGTCTGCTCTCTGTAACAATCCTTCTACACTCCAGTCTTCAACCTCTGCTCTGTGTAACAGTCCTTCTGAAACCAAGTTTCCAATCACTGCTCTCTGCTACGATCCTTCTGCATCCCAGTCTCCAAATTTGCTCTATGCATCCGTCCTTCTGCACCCAAGTCTCCGACCTCTGCTCTCTGCAATGATCCTTCTGCACACCAATCTCAATCCTCTGCTCTCTGAAATAATCCTACTGCACCCCAGTCGTCACCCTCTGCTCTCTGTAACACTCCTTCTGAACTGCAGTCTCCAAACTATGCTCTACGTAATATTCTTCTGCAACACAGTCTCCAATCTCTGCTCTCTGTAACACCCCTTCTGTACGCAGTCTCCAACCTCTGCTCTCTTTAACAGGCCTTCTGAACCCCAGTCTCCAAACTCTGCTCTCTAAATCAGTCTTTCTGCATTGCAGTCTTCTACCTCTGCTCTCTGCAACAGTTTTCTGCACACCAGGCTCCAACATCTGCACTCTTAAAAACTTTTTCTCAACTCCAGTCTTAAACCTCTGCTCTCTGTAACAGTCTCCTGTATTGCAGTCTCCAAATTCTGCTCTCTGTAATGGTACTTCTGCACCTCAGTCTCCAACCTCTGCTTTCTGTCTCCGTCCTTCTGCACACCAGTCTCCAACCTCTGCTATCTGAAACAGGCCTTCCTACACCTCAGTCTCAAAATTCTACTCCTCTACAAAAGTCCTTCTGCACCCAAGTCTCCAACATCTGCTCGCTTAAAAAGTCCTTCTTCACCCCAGTTTCCAACCTCTGCTATCTGCAACAGTCCTTTTGCACCCCAGTCTCCAACCTCTGCTCTCTGCAACAATCCTTCTGCACCCCAGTCTCCAACCTCTGCTCTCGGTAACGGTCCTTCTGCACCATATTCTCCAACCTCTGCTCTCTGTTACAGTCTTTGTTTACCAGAGTCTCCAACCTCTGCTCTCTGTAACGGTCCCTCTACATCCCAATTTCAAACCTTTGCTTTCTGTAACAGTCTTTCTGCACTTCAGTCACCAAAGTCTGCTCTCTGTAACTGTCCTTCTGCACCTCAGTCTCCAACGTCTGCTCTTTTTAACAGTCCTTCTGCACCTCAGTCTAAAACCTCTGCTCTCTGCATGATCCTTAAGCACACCAGTCTTCAACCACTGCTCTCTGTAACAGTAATCCTGCACCTTAGTCCCAAACAAATGCTCTCTAAGATTCTTCTGCAACCCACCCTCAAAACTCTTGTCTCTATAACAGTCCTTCTGCAACCCAGCCTCAAAATCTGCTCTCTATAACAGTCCTTCTGCAACCCAGTCTCAAACCTCTGCTCTCTGTAATGGTCCTTCTACACCCCAGTCTCCCACATCAGCTTTCTGTATCATAATTCTTTTCGCCAGTCTCCAACGTCTTCCTGTGTAACAGTCCTTCTGCATCCCAGTCTCCAACCTCTGCTTTATGCAACATTCCTTCTGCACCCCAGTCTTCAAACTGTGCTCTCTGTAACAGTCCTTCTGAACCCCTGTCTCCCACCTCTTCTCTCTATAACGATTCTTCTGCAGCCAAGTCTCCACCTCTGCTCTCTGCAACAATTCTTCTGCAACTCAGTCTACATAGTCTGCTAAGAGTCCTTCTGCACCCCAGAATCCAACATCTGCTCTCTGCAACATTTCTTCTACACCCAGGTCTCCAAACTGTTCTCCCTGTAACTGTCTTTCTGCACCTTAGTCTGAAAATGCTGCTCTCTGCAACAATCCTTCTGCACCCCAGTCTTTAACCTCTGCTCTTGTAACACTCCTTCTACACCTCTGTCTCCAAAAGGCTCTCTGTAAGATCCTTCTGCAACCCAGTCTCGAAACTGTGCTGTCACAGTCCTTCTACAACCCAGTCTCCAACCTCTGCTCTCTGCAACAGACCTACTGCACCTCAGTCTCCAACCTCTACTCTGTGTAAGATCCTTCTGCACCACAGTCTACAACCTCTGCTCTCTCTAACAGTCCTTTTGTACCCCAGTCTCCAAACTCTGCTCTCTGCAACAGTCCTTCTGCACCCAGGTCTCCAAACTCTATGCTCTGTAAGATCCATCTGCAAGGCAGTCTCAAACCCTGCTCTCTGTAACAGTCCTTCCGCACCCTAGTATCCAACCTCTGCTCTATGCCACAGTCCTACTGCAACCCAGTCTCCAAACTCTACTCTCTGTAAGATTCTTCTGCACCGCAGTCTCCCAACTCCGTTCTCTACAACAGTCGTTCTGCACCCCAGTATCCAACCTGTGCTCTCTGTAAAAGTCCTTCTGTACTGCAGTCTCCAAACTCTACTCTCTGTAATGGTTCCTTCTGCATTCCAGTCTTCAACCTCTGCTTTGTTTATCAGTCTTTCTTAACCCCAGTCTCCAACCTCTGCTCTCTGTATCAGTCCTTATGCCCCTATATCTCCAACCTCTACTCTCTGCAAAAGTTCTTCTGCACCCCTGTCTCCAACCTCTGCTCTCTGCAACATTTCTTCTAACTCAGATCTCAAAGCTGTCTGTAACTGTCATCCTGCACCCCAGTCTACAACCTCTGCTCTCTGTAACGATCCTTCTGCCCCTGAGTCTCCAACTTCTGCTCTCTACAACTATCCTTCAGCACCTCAGTTTCCAACCTCTGCTCTCTGCAGCGATCCTTCTGCACCCCAGTCTCCAACCTGTGGTCTCCGTAACTGTCCTTCTGACTCCAGTCTCCAACCTCTGCTCTCTGTAAAGATCCTTCTGCACCACATTCTCCAACATCTGCTCTCTGCAATAATCCTTCTGCACCTCAGTTTCCAACCTCTGCTCTCTGCAACGATCCTTCTGTACCCCAGTCTCCAACATCTGCTCTCTGTAACAGTCCTTCTTCACCTCAGTCTCTAACCTCTGCTCTCTGTACCAATCCTTCTGTACCTCAGTCTACAACCTCTGCTCTATATAACAGTCCTTCTGCACATCAGTCACCAACATCTGCTCTCTGTAACAGCCCTTCTTCACCCCAGTCTCCAAACTCTGCTCTCTGTAACAGTTCTTCTGAACCCCAGTCTCGAACCTCTGCTCTCTGTAACAGTCTTTCTGCACCCAAGTCTCCAAACTCTGCTCTCTGTAACAATCTTTCTGCAACCCAGTCTCCAACCTCTACTCTCTGTGCAGTTCTTCTACACCACAATCTCCAAACTCTGGTCTCTGTAACACTCCTTTGAACCCCAGTCTACATCCTCTGCTCTCTGTAAGAATCCTTATGCACCCCAGTCTCCAACCGCTGCTCTCTGTCAAAGTCTTCCTGTACCTCAGTCTCCAACCTCTGCTATCTGTAACACAACTTCTGCAACCCAGTCTCAAACATCTGCTCTCTGCAACGATCCTTCTTTTACCCATTCTCCAAACTCTGCTCTCTGTAACAGTCCTTTTGTATTGCAGTCTCCATCCTCTTCTCTTTGTAATGGTCTTTCTGCTCACCAATTGCAAACCTCTGGTTTCTGTAACAGTCTTTCTACATCTCAGACTCAAAACTCTGCTCTCTGTAAAAGTCCTTCTGCGCCTCGTTCTGAATCCTCTGTTCTCTGCAACCATCCTTTTGCACTCCAGTCTTCAAACTGTGCTATCTGTAACAGTCCTTCTGCACCCCAGTACCCAACCTTTGCTCTCTGTAAAAGGCCTTCTGCACCCCAGTCTCATAACTCTGCTCTCTGTAACAGGCCTTCTGCACCCCTGTCTCCCACCTCTTCTGTCTGCAACGATCCTTCTGCACCTCAGTCTCCAACATGTGATCTCTGCAACAGTCCTTCTGCACTCCAGTCTCCAATTTCTTCTCTCTGTAAGATCCTTCTGCATCCCAGTCTCCAAAATCTGCTCTCTGTAACAGTCCTTCTGCACCCCAGTATCCAACGTCTGCTCTCTGTTAAATCCTTCTGCACCTCAGTCTCCAAACTTTGCTCTATGTAATGGTACTTCTGCACCCCAGTCTTCAAACTCTGCTCTCTGTTACAGTCTTTCTGTACCGCAGTCTCCTAATTCTTCTCTCTGTAATGGTCCTTCTGAACCCCAATTGCCAACCTCTGCTGTCTGTAACAGTCCTTCTGCACCTCAGACTCCAACTTCTGCTCTCTGTACGGGTCCTTTTGAGCCTCAGTCTGAAACCTCTGCTCTCTGTAAGGGTCCTTCTTCATCCCAGTCTCCAACCTCAGCTCTCTGTAACAGTCCTTCTGCACCCCAGTATCCAACCTATGCTCTCTGTAAAAGTCCTTTTGCACCTGAGTCTCCAAACTTTGCTCTCTGTAATGGTCTTTCTGCACCCCATTCTCCAACCTATACTCTCTGTAACAGGTCTTCTGCAACCCAGTCTCCAACCTCTGCTCTGTAACAGGACTTCTGCACCCCAGTCTCCAACCACTTCTCTATGCAAGGATCCTTCTGCACCTCAGACTCCAACCTCTATTCGCTGCAACAGTCCTTCTGCACCCCAGGCTTATAACTCTGTTCTCTGTAATAGTCCTTCTGTGCCGCAGTCTCCAAACTCTGCTCTCGGTAATGGTCATTCTGCACCCCAGTTTTCAAATGCTGCTTTGTGTATCAGTTATTCTGCACCCCAGTCTCCAACCAGTGCTCTCTGTGAAAGTCCTTCTGCACCTCAGTCTCCAACGTCTGCTTTTTGCAACAGTCTTTCTATACCTCAGTCTCCAACCTCTGTGCTCTGCAATGATCCTTCTGCACCACAGTATCCAACGTCTGTTCTCTGCAACAGTCTTTCTGACCCCAGTGTCCAGCCCCTGCTCTCTGTAAGATGCTTCTGCACCCCAGTTTCCAAACTCTTTTCACTGTGACATTCCTTTTGAACCCCAGTCTCTAGTCTCTGCTCTTTGTAACAGTACTTCTGTACCACAGTCTCCAATCTCTTCCAACTGCAACTTTTCTTCTGCACACAACTCTCCAAAATATGCTCTCTGTAACTGTCTTTCTTAACCCAGTCTCCAACCTCTGCTCTCTAACTATCCTTCTGCAGCTCAGTCTCCAACCTCTACTTTCTGCAACAATCCTTCTGAACCTCAGTTTGCAACCTCTGCTCTCTGCAACGATCCTTCTGCACCCAACTTTCCCACCTCTAGTCTCTGTAACAGTCCTTCTACACCTCTGTCTCCAACCTCTCCTCTCTTTACCAATCCTTCTGCATCTCAGTCTTCAAGCACTGCTCTCTTTAACAGTCCTTCTGCACCTCAGTCTCCAACCAATGCTCTCTGTAACAGGCTTTCTGCACCCTAGTCTCCAACCTTTGTTCACTGTAACAGTTCTTCTGAACCCCAATCTCGAACCTCTGATCTCTGTAACAGTCCTTCTGCAACCCAGTCTCCAACCTCTTCTCTCTGCAACGATCCTTCTGCACCTCAGTCTCCAATCTCTGCTCTCTGCAACAGTCCTTCTGCACCCCAGTCTCCACCTTCTGCTTTCTGTATCAGTCCTTCTGCACCCCAGTTTCCAAACTCTGCACTCTGAAACAGTCCTTCTCCACCCCAGTCTCCAACTTCTTCTCTCTGGAACAGTCCTCCGGTAGTGCAGTCTCCAAAATCTGCTCTCTGTAACGGTCCTTCTGCACCCCAGTCTCTAACCTCTGCTTTCTGTATCAGTCCTTCTGCATCCCAGTCTCCAAGCTCTGCTCTCTGTAACAGTCCTTCTGCACCTCAGTCTCCAAACTCTGCTGTCTGCAACAGTCCTTCTGCAACCAAGTCTCAAACCTCTGCTCCCTGCAACAGTCCTACTGCACCTCAGTCTCTAAACTCAACTCTCTGTAACAGTCTTATGCACCCCAGTCTTCAACATTTTTTCTTTGTAAGATTCTTCTGCAACCCAGTCTCCAAACTTTACTCTCTGTAACAGTCCTTGAGCACCCCTTCTCCAAACTCTGTTCTCTGTAAGAGTCCTTCTGCACACCAGTCTCAATACTCTACTCTCTACAACGATCCTTCCCCACCGCAGTTTTCATCCTCTGCTCTCTGTAACTGTCTTTCTGACCCCAGTCTCCAACCTCTGCTCTCTAACGATCCTTCTGCAGCTCAGTCTCCAACCTCTGCTTTCTGCAACGATCCTTCTGAACCTCAGTTTGCAACCTCTGATCTTTGCAACGATCCTTCTGCACCCAACTTTCCCACCTCTAGTCTCTGTAACAGTTTTTCTACACCTCTGTCTCCAACCTCTCCTCTCTTTACCAATCCTTCTGCACCTCAGTCTTCAAACACTGCTCTCTTTAACAGTCCTTCTGCACCTCAGTCTCCAACCGATGCTCTCAGTAACAGGCTTTCTGCACCCTAGTCTCCAACCTTTGCTCACTGTAACAGTTCTTCTGAACCCCAATCTCGAACCGCTGATCTCTGTAACAGTCCTTCTGCAACCCAGTCTCCAACCTCTTCTCTCTGCAACGATCCTTCTGCACCTCAGTCTCCAATCTCTGCTCTCTGCAACAGTCCTTCTGCACCCCAGTCTTCAGACTCTGCTCTCTTTAAGATCCTTTTGCATCTCTTTCTCCAACCTCTGCTCTCTGTAACAGTCCCCATGCACCCCAGTATCCAAACTCTGCTCTCTGTAAAAGTCTTTTTGCACCTCAGTCTCCAAAGTTTTCTCTCTGTAATGGTCCTTCTGCACCCCATTCTCAAACCTCTGCTCTCTGTAACAGGCCCTCTGCAACCCAGTCTCCAAACTCTGCTCTGTAACAGGACTTCTGCACCCCAGTCTCCATCCAATCTCTATGCAACAATCCTTCTGCACCTCAGTCTCCAACCTCTGTTCTCTGCAACAGTACTTTTGTACCGCAGCCTCCAACCTCTGCTCCCTGTAACTGTCGTTCTGTACCGCAGTCTCCAAACTCTGCTCTTTGCAACGGTCTTTCTGGACCCCATTCTCCAACCTCTGTTGTCTGCAAGAGTTCTTCAGCACCTCAGTCTCCAACCTCTTCTTTCTGCAACAATTCTTTGGCACCCCAGTCTCCAACATCTGCTCTCTGAAAAAGTCCTTCTGCACCCGAGTCTCCAACATGCTCTCTGAAACAGTCCTTCTGCATCTCAGTCTGAAAACTCTGCTCTCTGCAACAATCCTTGTGCACACCAGTCTCCAAACTCTGCACTCTGAAACAGTCCTTCTGTACTGCAATATCCAACCTCTGCTCTCTGTAACAGTCCTTCTGCACCCCAGTCTCCACGTTCTGCTTTCTGTATCAGTCCTTCTGCACCCCAGTTTCCAAACTCTGCACTCTGAAACAGTCCTTCTCCACCCCAGTCTCCAACTTCTTCTCTCTGGAACAGTCCTCCGGTAGTGCAGTCTCCAAAATCTGCTCTCTGTAACGGTCCTTCTGCACCCCAGTCTCTAACCTCTGCTTTCTGTATCAGTCCTTCTGCACCCCAGTCTCCAACCTCTGCTCTCTGTAACAGTCCTTGTGCACCTCAGTCTCCAAACTCTGCTGTCTGCAACAGTCCTTCTGCAACCAAGTCTCAAACCTCTGCTCCCTGCAACAGTCCTACTGCACCTCAGTCTCTAAACTCAACTCTCTGTAACAGTCTTATGCACCCCAGTCTTCAACATTTTTTCTTTGTAAGATTCTTCTGCAACCCAGTCTCCAAACTCTACTCTCTGTAACAGTCCTTGAGCACCCCTTCTCCAAACTCTGTTCTCTGTAAGAGTCCTTCTGCACACCAGTCTCAATACTCTACTCTCCACAACGATCTTTCCCACCGCAGTTTTCATCCTCTGCTCTCTGTAACTGTCTTTCTGACCCCAGTCTCCAACCTCTGCTCTCTAACGATCCTTCTGCAGCTCAGTCTCCAACCTCTGCTTTCTGCAACAATCCTTCTGAACCTCAGTTGCAACATCTGCTCTCTGCAACGATCGTTCTACACCCAAGTTTCCCACCTATGGTCTCTGTAACAGTCCTTCTACACCTCTGTCTCCAACCTCTACTCTCTGTACCAATCCTTCCTGCACCTCAGTCTCCAACCGATTCTCTCTGTAACAGGCTTTCTCCACCCCAGTCTCTAACATTTGCTCACTGTAACAGTTCTTCTGCACCCCAATATCGAACCTCTGCTCTCTGTAACAGTCCTTCTGCAACCCAGGATCCTAAATCTGCTCTCTATAACAGTCCTTCTGCACCTCAGTCTGAAAACTCTGCTCTCTGCAAAATCTTTCTGCACCCGAGTTTCCAAACTTTGATCTCTGTAACAGTCCTTCTGAACCTTAGTCTCCGAAATGCTCTCTGTAAGATCTTTCTGCAACCCAGTCTCGAAATTGTGCTATTTGTAACAGTCTTTCTGCACCCCAGTATCCAAAGACTGCTCTCTGTTACAGGCCTTCTGCAACCCAGTCTCGATTCTCTTCTTTCTGTAACAGGCCTTCTGCACCCCAGTCTCCAAACTCTTCTCTCTGCATAGATCCTTCTTCACCTCAGTCTCCAACCTCTGCTTTCTGAAACAGTTCTTCTGTACCACAGTCTCCAACCTTTGCTCTCTATAACGATCCTACTGCACCCCAGTCTCAAACCTCTGATTTCTGTATCAGTCTTTCTGCACAGCAGTTTTCAAACTCTGCTGTCTGTAACAGTCCTTCTGAAGCTCTGTCTCCAACCTCTGCTCTCTGCAACCTTAATTCTGCACCCCATTCTCTAAACGCTTCTCTCTCCAACAGTCCTTCTGAACCAAAGTCTCCAACATGTGCTTTCTGCAACAGTCCTTCTTTACCCTAGTCTTTAAACTCTGCTGTCTGTACCAGTCCTTCTGTACTGCAGCCTCCAAACTCTGCTCTCTGTAACCTTAATTCTGCACCCCAGTCTTCAACCTCTTCTTTCTGTATCAGTACTTCTGCACCCCAGTCTCCAACCTCTGATCTCTGTAACATTCTTACTGCACCTCAGTCTTCAACTTCTGCTCTATGCGACAGTTCTTCTACAGCCTAGTGTCCAACCTCTACTCTCTGGAACAGTTCTTCTACACCACAGTCTCCAACATCTGCTCTCTGTAACAGTCCTCCTGTATTGCAGTCTCCAAACTTTGCTTTCTGTAACGGTCCTTTTCCACACCAGTCTCCAACCCCTGCTTTCTGTATTAGTCCTTCTGCACCCGAATCTCCAACCTCTACTCTCTGTGACAGTCTTCCTGCTCCTCAGTCTCCAAACTCTTCTCTCTGCAAAAGTCCTTCTGCACCCATGTCTCCAACACATGCTACCTGCAACAATCCTTCTACACCCCATTCTACAACCTCTGCTCCCTGCAATTGTCCTTCTGCACCTCAGTCTGCAATGTCTACTCTCTGTAACATTCCTTCTGCACCTCAGTCTTCCAACTCTGATCTCTGTAAGATCCTTCTGCAACCCAGTCTCCAAACTCTTCCCTCATCAACGATTTTTCTGCACCCCAGTTTCCAAACTATGCTCTTTGTAACAGTCCAGTTGCACCTCAGTCTCCAAACTCTGCTCTCTGTAAGGTGCTTCTGCAACCCTGTATCAAAACTCTGCTCTCTGTAACAGTCCTTCTGCACCCCAGTCTCCAACTTCGGCTCTCTGCAACAGTCCTTCTAAACCCCAGTCTCCAACCTGTGCTCTATGCAACAGTCCTTCTGCACCACAGTCGCCAACATCTGTTCTCTGTAAAAATTATTCTTCACCTTAGTTCCCAAACTCTGATCTCTGCAATGGTCCTTCTGCACCCCAGTCTCCATCCTCTGCTCTCTGTAAAAATCCTTTTGCAACCCAGTCTCCAACCTCTGCTCTCTCCAACGATCCTTCTGCATTCAGTCTACAACATCTGTTCTCTGCAACATTCCTTCTTCACCTCAGTCTGAAAACTCTGCTCTCTGAAATGATCCTTGGACAACCCAGTCTCAAAACTCTGCTTTGTGTAACAGTCTTTGTGCACGTCATTCTCCAACCTCTGCTATCTGTAACAGTCCTTCTGGACCCCCGTCTCCACACTCTGCTCTCTGTAAGATCCTTCTGCACCCAGGTTTTCAAACTCTGCTCTCTGGAACATTTTTTCTGGTACCCAGACTCCAACCTCTTCTCTCTGTAACAGTCCTTCTGCTCCCCAGTCTCCAAGCCCTGCTCTCTGTAACAGTCCTTCTGTACCACAGTCTCCAAGCTCTGCTCCCTGTAACTGTCGTTCTGTACCGCAGTCTCCGAACTCTGCTCTTTGCAACAGTCCTTCTGCACCCCATTCTCCAAACTCTGTTGTCTGCAAGAGTTCTTCAGCACCTCAGTCTCCAACCTCTTCTTTCTGCATCAATTCTTTTGCACCCCAGTCTCCAACATCTGCTCTCTGAAAAAGTCCTTCTGCACCCGAGTCTCCAACATGCACTATGCAACAGTCCTTCTGGATCTCAGTCTGAAAACTCTGCTCTCTGCAAAAAGCCTTCTGCACCCGAGTTTACAACATTTGCTCTCTGTAACAGTCTATCTGGACCCCAGTCTCCAACCTCTGCTCTTTGTAACAGTCCTTCAGCACCCCTTCTCCAAACTCTGTTCTCTGTAACGGTCCTTCTACACACCAGTCTCAATACTCTACTCTCTACAATGATCCTTCCCACCGCAGTTTTCATCCTCTGCTCTCTGCAACAGTCTTTCTCCAAAACAGTCTCCAACCTCTGCTCTCTGTAACAGTGCTCCAGTAGTGCAGTATCCAAAATCTTATCTCTGTAATGGTCCTTCTGCACCCCAGTCTCCAACCTCTGTTTTCTGTAACAGTCCTTATGAACCTCAGTGTTCAAACTCTGCTCTCTGCAACAGTCCTTCTGCACCTCAGTCTGAAAACTTTGTTCTCTGCAACGATCCTTCTGCACCCCAGTGTCCAACCCCTGCTCTCTGTAACAGTCCTGCTATACCTCAATCTCCAACCTCTGCTCTCTGTAAGATTTTTCTGCAACCCTATTTCCAAACCCTGCTTTCTGTAAGCGTCCTTCTGCACTCACGTCTCCAACCTCTGCTCTCTGTAACAGGCTTTTGCATCCCATTCTCCAACCTCTGCTCTCTGTAACAGTACTTCTGAACCCCAGTCTCCAAACTCTGCTTACTGTACCAGCCCATCTGCACCACAATTTCCAACCTCTGCTCTTTGTAACAGTCTTTCTGAACCCAGTCTCCAACCTGTGCTCTCTACCGATCCTTCTGCAGCTCAGTCTCCAAACTCTGCTTACTTCAGCGATAATTCTGAACCTCAGTTTGCAACATCTGCTCTCTGAAACGATCCTTCTGCACCCCAGTTTCCCACCTCTGTTCTCTGTAACAGTCCTTCTACACCTCTGTCTCCAAACTCTAACTCTCTGTACCAATACTTCTGCACATCAGTCTCCAACCTCTGCTCTTCTTAACAGTCCTTCTGCACCTCAGTCCAACCAATTTTCTCTGTAACAGGTTTTCTGCACCCCAGTCTCCACCTTTTGCTCACTGTAACAGTTCTTCTGCACCTCAATATCGAAACTCTGCTCTCTGTAACAGTCCTTCTGCAACCCAGTCTCCAACGTCTGTTCTCTGCAACAGTCTTTCTGACCCCAGTCTCCAGCCTCTTCTCTCTGTAAGATTCTTCTGCACCTCAGTTTCCAAACTCTGCTCTCTATGACATTCCTTCATAACCTCAGTCTCCAGCCTCTGCTCTTTGTAACAGTACTTCTGTACCAGAGTCCCCAATCTCTGATCACTGCCACATTTCTTCTGGACACCACTCTCCAAACTGTGCTCTCTGTAACTTTCTTTCTGACCCCAGTCTCCAACCTCTGCTTTCTGTAACGATCTTTCTGCACCTCAGTCTCCAACCTCTGCTCCTTGCAATGATTCTTCTGAACCTCAGTTTGCAACCTCTGCTCTCTGCAACGATCCTTCTGCACCCCAGTTTCCCACCTCTGCTCACTTTAACAGTCCTTCTACACCTCTGTCTCCAACCTGTCCTCTCTGTACCAATCCTTCTGCACCTCAGTCACCAAACTCTGCTCTCTTTAACAGTGCTTCTGCACCTCAGTCTCCAACCGATGCTCTCTGTAACAGGATTTCTGCACCCAAGTCTCCAAACTTTGCTCTCTGTAACAGTTTTTCTGCACCCCAATCTCGAACCTGTGTTCTGTAACAGTCCTTCTGCAACCCAGTCTCCAAACTCTTCTCTCTGCAACGATCCTTCTGCACCTCAGTCTCCAACCTCTGTTCTCTGCAACGGTCCTTCTGCACCCCAGTATCCAGACTCTGCTCTCTTTAAGATCTTTTTGAATCCCTTTCTCCAAACTCTGCTCACTGTAACAGTCCTCCTGAACCCCAGTATCCAACCACTGCTCTCTGTAAAATTACTTCTGCACGTCAGTCTCCAACCTCTTCTCTCTGCAACGATCCTTCTGCACCTCAGTCTCCAACCTCTGCTCTCTGCAACAGTCCTTCTAAACCCCAGTCTCCAACCTCTGCTCTCTGCAACGATCCTTCTGCATCCCAGTCTCCAACAATTGCTCTCTGTAAAAGTTTTTCTGCACCCCAATCTCCACCTTCTGCTCTCTTCAACAGTACTCCTGCATCCCAGTCTCTAACCTTTGCTCTCTGCAATATTTCTTCTGCACTCCAGTGTTCAACCTGTGCTCCTTGTAACTGTCAAGCTGCACCCCAGTCTCCAAACTTTGCTCTCTCTAGCGATCCTTCTGCACTTCATTCTCCAACTTCTGCTCTCTGCAACAAACCTTCTGCACCCCAGTCTCCATCCTCTGCTCTCTGTAAGAATCCTTTTGCACCCCAGTCTCCAACGTCTCCTCTCTTTAAAAGTCGTTCTGCACCTCAGTCTCCAAGTTCTGCAATCTGTAACAGTCCTTCTGCACCCCAGTCTTAAACCTCTGCTCTCAGAAATGATCTTTCTGCACCTCAGTCTCCAAACTCTGCTCTCTTTAATAGTTCTTATGCACCTCAGTCTCCAACATCTGCTCTCTGCAATGATCCTCCTTGTCCCCAGGCTCCAACCTCTGCTATCTGCAAAGGTCCTCCTACACCCCAGTTTCTAAACTCTCTGTAACAATCCTTCTGCACCTCAGTCTCCAAACTCTGCTCTCTTAAACAATTTTTCTGAACCCCAGTCTTTAACCTCTGCTCTCATAACAGTTCTTCTGCACCCCAATCTCCAAACTCTGCTCTCCTTAATCCTTCTTCACCGTAGGCTCCACTCTCTACTCTCTGTAAAATTCCTTCTGAAGCTCAGTCTCCAACCTCTGTTCTCTGTAAGATTCTTCTTCAACCCATTCTCCAAAGGCTGCTCTTTTTAACAGTCCTTCTGCACCCCAGTCTCCAAACTCTGCTTTCTGTAACAGGCCTTCTGCACCCTAGTCTTCAACTTCTGCTCTCTGTAACAGGCCTTCTGCATCCCCGTCTCCAATCTGTGCTCTCTGCAACGATCCTTCTGCACCCCAGTCTCTAAACTCTGCTCTCTGTATCAGTCCGTCTGCACACCAGGATCCTACATCTGCTCTCTGAAACAGTCCTTCTGCACCTCAGTCTGAAAACTCTGCTCTCTGCAACAAGCCTTCTGCACCCGAGTTTACAACCTTTGTTCTCTGTAAAAGTCCTTCTGAACCTCAGTCTCCAAAATGCTCTCTGTAAGATCCTTCTGCAACCCAGTCTCGAAATTGTGCTATCTGTAACAGTCCTTCTGCACCCCAGTCTCTTAATTCTGCTCTCTGTAGCAGGCCTTCTGCACCCCGGTCTCGATTCTCTGCTCTTTTTAACAGGCCTTCTGCACCCCAGTCTCCAAACTCTTCTCTCTGCATAGATCCTTCTTCACCTCAGTCTCCAACCTCTGCTCTCTGAAACAGTCCTTCTGTATCACAGTCTTCAACCTTTGCTCTCTGTAACGGTCCTACTGCACCCCAGTCTCAAACCTCTTATTTCTGTATCAGTCTTTCTGCACAACAGTTTTCAAACTCTGCTGTCTGTAACAGTCCTTCTGAACTTCTGTCTCCAACCTCTGCTCTCTGCAACCTTAATTCTGTACCCCATTCTCTAACATTTTCTCTCTCCAACAGTCCTTCTGAACAAAAGTCTCCAACATCTGCTCTCTGCAACAGACCTTCTTTACCCTAGTCTTTAAACTCTGCTTCTGTACTGCAGTCTCCAAACTCTGCTCTCTGTAAACTTAATTCTGCACCCCTGTCTCCAACCTCTTCTTTCTGTATCAGTACTTCTGCACCCCAGTCTCCAACCTCTGATCTTTGTAACATTCTTACTGCACCTCAGTCTCCAACTTCTGCTCTATGGGACAGCTCTTCTACAGCCCAGAGTCCAACCTCTGCTCTCTGCAACAGTTCTTCTATAGCACAGTCTCCAACATCTGCTCTCTGTAACAGTCCTCCTGTATTGGCAGTCTCCAAACTTTGCTTTCTGTAACGGTCCTTTTACACACCAGACTCCAACCTCTGCTTTCTGTATCAGTCCTTCTGCACACGAGTCTCCAACCTCTACTCTCTGTGACAGTCGTTCTGCTCCTCAGTCTCAAAACTCTTCTCTCTGCAACAGTCCTTCTGCACCTATGTCTCCAACACCTGCTACCTTCAACAGTTCTTCTACACCCCATTCTACAACCTCTGCTTTCTGCAAATGTACTTCTGCACCTCAGTCTGCAACGTCTACTCTCTGTAACATTCCTTCTGTACCTCAGTCTTCCAACTCTGATCTCTGTAAGATCCTTCTGCAACCCAGTCTCCAAACTCTGCCCTCTTCAACGATCTTTCTGCAACCCAGTTTCCAAACTATGCTCTCTGTAACAGTCCAGTTGCACCTCAGTCTCCAAACTCTGCTCTCTGTAAGATGCTTCTGCAACGCTGTCTCACAACTCTGCTCTCTTTAACAGTCCTTCTGCACCCCAGTCTCCAACTTCTGCTCTCTGCAACAGTCCTTTTAAACCCCAGTCTCCAACCTCTGCTCTATTCAACAGTCCTTCGGCACCACAGTCGCCAACATCTGTTCTCTGTAAAAATTATTCTTCACCTCAGTTCCTAAACTCTGATCTCTGCAATGGTCCTTCTGCACCCCAGTCTCCATCCTCTGCTCTCTGTAAAAATCCTTTTGCAAACTAGTCTCCAACCTCTGCTCTCTCCAAAGATCCTTCTGCATTCAGTCTACAACATCTGTTCTCTGCAACAGTCCTTCTGCACCTCAGTCTGAAAACTCTGCTCTCTCCAATGATCCTTGGACAACCTAGTCTCCAAACTCTGCTTTCTGTAACAGTCTTTGTGCACGTAATTCTCCAACCTCTGCTATCTGTAACAGTCCTTCTGCACCCCAGTCTCCAACATCTGCTCTCTGCAACAGTCATTATGCCCTTCAGTCGGAAAACTCTGCTGTATGCAACGAACCTTCTGCACCTCAGACTCCTAACTCTGCTCTCTGTAAGATCCTTCTGAAACCCAGTCTTTAAACTCTGCACTCGGTAATCGTCCTTCTGCATAACAGTCTCCAACCTCTGCTCTCTGTAACAGGACTTTTGCACCCCAGTCTCCAAACACTTCTCTCTGCAAAGATTCTTCTTCACACCATTCTCCAACCTCTGCACTCTGCAACAGTCCTCTTGTACCACAGTCTCCAAAATCTGCTCTCTGTAAGATCCATCTGAACCCCAGTCTCCAACCTCTGCTCTCTGTAACAGTTTTTCTGCACCTCATTCTCCAAACTCTGCTTTCTGCAACAGTCTTTCTGAACACCACTTTCCAACCTCTGCTCTCAGCACCAGTCCGTCTGCACCCTAGTCTCCAACATCGGCTCTCTGCAACAGTGCTTCTACACCCCAGTCTCCAACTCTGCTTTCTGCAACGATCTTCTGGACCACAGTCTCCAAGCTCTGCTCTCTGTAACAATCCTTCTGCACCACTGTATGCAACCTCTGCTCTTCTTAAGATCCTTCTGCAACCCAGTTTGAAACTCTGCTCTCTGTAACAGAGCTTCTGCCCACCTGTCTTCAACCTCTTCTCTCTGCAATGATCCTTATTCACCAAAGTCTCCAACCTCTGCTCATTGCAACAGTCCTTATACAACCCAGTCTGAAATATCTGCTCTCTGCAACAGTACTTTTGCACCTCACTCTGAAAAGTCTGCTCACTGCAACGACCCTTCTTCACCAGAGTCTCCTACTTCTGCTCTCTTTAACAGTCCTTCTGCACCACATTCAGCCAACTCTGCTCTTTGTAAGATCCTTCTACAACCCAGTCTTTAAACTCTGCACTCTGTAACAGTCCTTCTGCACAACAGTCTCCAAACTCTGCTCTCTGTAACATGACTTCTGCCACCCAGTCTCCAAACTCTGCTCTCTGTAACAGGCCTTCTGCACCCCAGTCTCCAAACTCTTCTCTCTGCAACGATTATTCTCCTCCCCAGTCTCCAGAATCAGCTCTCTGCAACAGTCCTTTTGCACCCCAGTATCAAAACTCTGCTCTCTGTAAGATCCATCTGAACCCCAGTCTCCAAACTCTGCTCTCTGTAACAGTCCTTCTGCACCCCAGTCTCCAAACACTGCTCTCTGTAACAGTCCTTCTGCAGCTCAGTCTCCAACCTCTGCTCTGTGTAACAGTCCTTCTGCACCCCAGTCTCTAAAATCTGCTCTCTGCCACAGTCCTTCTGTACCCCAGTCTCCAATGTCTGCTCTCTGGAACAGTCCTTCTGCACCCCAGTCTCAAAACTCTGCTCTTTGCAACGATCCTTCTGGACCCCAGTCTCCTACCTCTGCTTTCTGTATCAGTCTTTCGGAACCCCAGTCTCCAACCTCTGTTGTCTGTATCTATCCTTCTGCACCTCAGTCTCCAACCTGTGCTCTATGTAAGAGTCCTTCTGCACCCCAGTCTCCAACCTCTTCTCTCGGTAACAGTCTTATACCGCAGTCTCCAAACTCTACTCTCTCTAACGGTCCTTCTGCATCCCAATTTCCAAACTCTGCTTCCTATAACAGTCCTTCTGCACCTGAGTCTCCAAACTCTGCTTCCTGTAACTGTCCTACACCTCAGTCTCCAACCTCTGCTCTCTGTAACATTCCTTCTGCACCCCAGTCTCCAACCTCTGCTCTCTGTAAGATCCTTCAACAACCCAGTCTCCAAACTCTGCTCCCTACAACAGTCTTTCTGCACCCGAGTTTCCAACCTCTCCTCTCTGTAATAGGCCTTCTGCACGCCAGTCTCCAAACTCTGCTCTCTGAAGCAGGACTTCTGCACCTCAGTCTCTAACCTCCGCTCTCTGCAACGATCCTACTTCACCCAAGTCTCCAACCTCTGCTCTCTGCAATGATCCTACTGCACCCCAGTTTCCAGCCTCTCATCTCTGCAACAGTCCTTCTGTACCTCAGTCTCCATATTCTGCTCTCTGTAAGATCCTTCTGCACACCTGTCTCCAAACTCAGCTCTTTGCAATGATCCTTCTGCACCCCAGTCTCCAAACTCTTCTCTATGTAACAGGACTTCTGCATCTCAGTCTCCAACCTCTCCTCTCTGAAACAGTCCTTCTGCACCCAAGTCATCAAATTCTGCTCTCTGCAACATTCCTTATGTACTGCAGTCTCCAACCTCTGCTCTCTGTAACGGTCTTTAAGCACCCCAGACTTCAATCTCTGCTTTATGTATCAGTCCGTCTGAACTCCAGTATCCAACTTCTGCTTTCTCTAAGAGTCCTTCTGCACATCAGTCTTTAACCTCTTCTCTCTGCAATAGTCCTTCTGCACTCCAGTCTCCATCCTCTGCTCTCTGCAACAGTCCTTCTTCACCCAGTCTCCAACCTCTTCTCTCTTCAACAGTCCTTCTGCACCCCAGTATTTAAACTCTGCTCTCTGCAACAATATTTCTGGACCCTAGTCTCCAACCTCTAATCTCTGCAACAGTCCTTCTGCACCACAGTGTCCAACCTCTGCTCTCTGTAAGATCTTTCTGAACTCCAGTTTACAAAATCTGCTCTCTCAAACATTTCTTCTCCATCGCAGTCTCCAAACTCTGCTTCTGCGAGGGTGCGGCACCCCAGTCTCCAACTTCTGTCCTCTGTAACAGTCCATCTGAACCCCAGTATCCAACCTCTGCTCTCTGTTACATTCCTTCTGTAGCGCAGTCTCAAACATCTGCTCTCCGGAACAGTCCTTCTGCACCACATTCTCCAATATCTGCTTTCTGTATCAGTCCTTCTGAACCCCAGTCTCAAAACTCTGCTCTCTGTATCTATCCTTCTGCACTTCAGTCTCCAACCTGTGCTCTGTGTAACATTCCATCTGCACCCCAGTCTCCAACCTCTGCTTTCTATAAGAGTTTTTCTATACCACAGTCTCCAAACTCTGGTTTCTGTAACGTTCCTTCTGCACCCCAATTTCCAACCTCTGCTTTCTGTAACAGTCCTTCTGCACCTAAGTCTCCAGACTCTGCTCTCTGTAACATTCCTTCTACACCTCAGTCTCTAACCTCTGCTCTCTGTAACAGTCCTTCTGCACCTCAGTCTGACACCTCTGTTCTCTGCACGATCCTTCTGCACCCCAGTCTCCAACCACTGCTCTCTGTAACAGTACACTTGAACTTCAGTCTCCAACCTCTGCTCTCTGTAAGATACTTCAGCAACCCAGTATCAAAACTCTGCTCTCTAAAACAGTCTTTTTGCAAGCCAGTCTCCAAACTCTCCTCTCTCTTACAGGCCTTCTGCACGCCAGTCTCCAAAATCTGCTCTCTGTAGCAGGCCTTCTGCACCACAGTCTCCAACCTCTGCTCTCTGCAACGATCCTTCTGTACCCCAGTCTCCAACCTCTGCTTTCTGCAATGATCCTACTGCACCCTAGTCTCCAAACTCTGATCTCTGCAAGAGTCCTTCTGCACCTCAGTTTCCAAATTCTGCTCTCTGTAACATGCTTTAGCACCTCTATATCAAACCTCTGAACTCTTTAATAGTCCTTCTGCACCTGAGTTTCCAAACTCTGCTCTCGGTAACAGAACTTCCGCAACTCATTCTCCAACATCTGCTATCTGCAACAGTCCTTCTGCACCCCAGTCTCAAACCTCTGTTCTCCATAACAGTCCTTCTGCAACCTAGTTACAAATATCTGCTCTCTGCAACAGTCCTTCTTCACTCCAGTCTCCAACACCTGCTCTCTGCAACAGTTCTTCTGCACCTCAGTCTGAAAACTCTGCTCTCTGCAACGACCCTTCTGCACCCCACTCTCCTACATCTGCTCTCTCTAACAGTCCTTCTGCAACTCAGTCTCCCAACTCTGCTCTCTGTAAGATTCTTCTGAAACCCAGTCTTTAAATTCTGCACTCTGTAACAGTCCTTCGGCACAACAGTCTCCAAACTCTGCTCTCTGTAACAGGCCTTCTCCACCCCAGTCTCCAACCTCTTCTCTCTGCAACAATTCTTCTCCATCCCAGTCTCCAACATCTGCTCTCTACAACAGTCTTTTTGCACCCCAGTCTCCAAACTTTGCTCTTTGTAAGATTCATCTGAACGCCAGTCTCCAACCTCTGCTCTCTGTAACAGTCCTTCTGCACCCCAGTCTCCTAACTCTGCTCTCGGTAACAGTCCTTTTGCACCTCCGTCTTTAAACTCTGCTCTGTGTAAAAGTCCTTCTGCACCCCAGTATTTAAAATCTTCTCTCTGCAACAGTCCTTCTGCACCCCAGTCTCCATCAACTGCTCTCTGCAACAGTCCTTCTGCACCCCATTCTCCAAACTCTGCTCTCTGTAAAGATTTTTCTGTCTCCAATATCTGCTCTTTGCAAAACTCTTTCTGCATTACATTCTCCAACCTTTCTTTCTGTAAGATCCTTCTGCACTTCAGTTTCCAAACTCTGCTCTCTGTAACATTCTTTCTTAACCCCAGTCTCATACCACGATCCTCTGCAAAACTTTTTCTGCTCCCCAGTCTCCGAGATCTGCTCTCTGTAACAGTCCTTCTGTACCGCAGTCTCCAACCTCTGCTCTTTGTAACGGTCCTTCTACACCCCAGTCTCCAAACTGTACTTTCTATATCAGTCTGTCTGAACTCCAGTCTTCAACCTCTGTTCTCTGTATCTATCCTTCTGCACCTCAGTCTCCAACCTGTGCTCTATGTAAGTCCTTCTGCACCCCAGTCTCCAACCTCTTTTCTCGGTAACAGTCCTATACCGCAGTCTCCAACCTCTGCTCTCTGTAACGGTCCTTCTGCACCACAATTTCCAAACTCTGCTCTCTGTAAAAGTCGTTCTTAAACTCAGTCTCCAACCTCTGCTCTCTGTAAAAATCCTTCTGCACCTCAGTCTCCAAACACTGCTCTCTGTAAAAGTCCACAAGCATGTCAGTCTCCAACCTCTGCTCTTTGTAAGATCCTTCAGCAACCCAGTCTCCAAATACTGCTCTCTTTAACAGTTCTTCTGCATCCCAGTCTCCAACTTCTGCTCTATCTAAGTGTCCTTTTGCACCACAGTCTCCAACCTCTGCTCTCTGCAACAGTCCTTCTGCACCACAGTCTCCAAACTCTGCTATCTGTAAGATCCTTCTGCACTCCATTTCCAAACTCTGCTCTCTGTAACATTCTTTCTCCACTCTAGTCTTTATCCTCTGCTTTCAGCAAGTGTCCTGCGGCACCCCAGTCTTCAACATCTATCCTCTGCAACAGTCCTTCTCCTCCCGAGTCTCCAACATTTGCTCTCTGTAAGAGTCCTTCTGCATCGCAGTCTCCAAACTCTGCTCTCCGTAACGTGCCTTCTGCATCCCAGTCTCCAAACTCTGCTTTCAATATTAGTCCTTCTGTACCCCAGTATCAAATCTCTGCTCTCCGTATCTATCCTTCTGCACCTCAGTCTCTAACCTGTGCTCTCTGTAACATTCCTTCTGCACCTCAATTTCCAACCACTTCTTTCTGTAACAGTCCAACTCTACCTCCGTCTCCAAATTCTGCTCTCTGTAAAATTCTTCTGCACCACTGTATTTAACCTCTGGTCTCTGTAACTGTCCTTCTGCACCCGAGTCTCAAAACTCTGCTCTCTGTAACACGACTTCTGCACCTCAGTCTCCAACCTCTAGTCTTTGCAACAGTCCTTCTGCACCCCAGACTCCAAACTCTGCTCTCTACAACAGTCCTTCTGCACATCAGTCTCCATCCTCCGCTCTCTGAAACAGTTCTTCTGCTCCCCAGTCTCCAACATATGCTCTCTGTAACAGTTTTTCTCCACCCCAGTCTCCAACCTCTGCTCTCTGCCACAGTCCTTCTATACTGCTGTCTCCAACCTCTTCTCTCTGTAACTGTAATTGTGAACACCCATTTCTAAACTGTGCTTTTTGTATCAGTCCTTCTGCACCCCAGGCTCCAACCTCTTCTCTCTGTTACAGTCCTTCTACACCTCAGTCTCAAACCTCTGCTCTCTGCAACAGTCCTTCTGCACCTCAGTCTCCAACCTCTGCTCTCTGTAACAGGCCTTCTTCATCTCATCCCCAAACTCTTTTCTCTGTAACTATTTTTCTCAACCCCCTCTCCAAACTCTGCTCTCTGTAACAGTCTTTCTGCACCCCAGTCTCGAAACTCTGCTCTCTGTAGGGGCCTTTCTCCACTCCAGTCTCCAACCTTGCTTTCTATATCGGTCCTTCTGCACCACAGTCTCCGACCTCTTATCTCTGCAATACTCTTTCTGCACCACAGTCTCCAACCTGTGCTCTCTGCAAAATTTTTTCTGCACCCCAGTCTCCAACCTGTGCTTTCTTTAACAGTCTTTCTGTACCGCAGTCTTCAAACTCTGCATTTTTAACCGTCCTTCTGCACCCCAGTCTTCAACCTGTTCTTTCTACAATGATTATTCTGCACCCTAGTCTCCAACGTCTTCTCTCTGCAAAAGTCCTCCTGAAGCCCAGTCTCAAAACTCTGCTCTCTGTAAGATCCTTCAGCAAATCAGTTTCCAAACTCTGCTCTCTGTAACATTCCTTCTCCACCACAGTCTCTCACCTCTGCTCTTATCAAAAGTGCTTCTGCACCCCAATCTTCAACCTCTATTCTCTGCGACAGTCCATCTTAACCCAAGTCTCCAACCTCTGTTCTCTGCAACAGTCATTCTGCACCCCATTCTTCAACCTCTGCTCTCTGCCACAGTCCTTCTGTACACTAGTCTCCAATCTCTACTCATTGTAACAGTCGTTATGTACTGCAGTCTCGATCCTCTGATCTCTGTAACGGTCCTTATGCACCCCAGTTTCCAAAGTCTTTTTTCTGTATCAGTCCTTCCTCCCTCCAGTCTCCAAACTCTACTCGCTGAAACAGTCCTTCTGCACATCAGTCTCGAAACTCTGCTCTCTGCAAAAGTCCTTTTCATCCCAGTCCCCAACCTCTGCTCTCTGCAACAGTGTTTTTACACCCCAGTCTCCAACATCTGCTCTCTGCAACACTCCTTCAACACCACTCTCTCTAAACTCTACTCTCTGTAACTGTCATTCTACACCTCAGTCTCCAACCTCTGCTCTCTGTTAGATCCTTCTTCACCCCTGTCTCCAACCACTGCTCTCTGTAAGAGTCCTTCTGCACTCCAGCCTCCAACATATCCTAACTGCAACCGTCCTTCTGCAACCCAGTCTTTAACATCTGCACTCTCAACAGTCCTTCTGCACCTCAGTCTGAAAAGTCTGCTCTCTGCAACTATTTTTCTGCAACCCAGTCTCCAACCTCTGCTCTCTGTAACAGTCCTACTGCACCTCAGTCTCCAAACTCAGCTCTACATAAGATCCTTGTGCAACCCAGTATACAAACTCTGCTCTCTATAACAGTCCTTCTGCACCCCAGTCTCCAAACTCTGCTCTCTGTAACAGGCCTCATGCACCCCATTCTAGAAATTCAGCTCTATGTAACAGGCCTTCAGCACAACAGTATCCAACCTATTCTCTCTGCAACGATCCTTCTACACCCCAGTCTCCAACGTCTGCACTCTGCAACAGTTCTTCTGCACCCCAGTCTCCAACCTCTGCTCTCTGTATGACCCTTCTGCACCCAGTGTCCAACCTCTGCTCTTTGAAACAGTCCTTCTGTACCCCAGTCTCCAAACTCTGCTCTCTGTAACAATGCTTCTGCTCATCAGTCTCCAACATCTGCTCTCTGCAACGGTCGTTCTACACCTCAGTCTCCAACCTCTGTTGTCTGCAGTAGTCCTTTTGCACCCCAGTGTGCAAACTCTGCTGTCTGTAAAAGTCCTTCTGTAAAACAGTGTCCAACCTCTGCTCTCTGTAACGGTCCTTCTGCACCGCAGTCTCCAAACTCTGCTTTCTATATAAGTCCTTCTGCACACCAGTCTCCAAACTCTGCTCTCTGTGACAGTCCTTCTGAACCTCTTCTCTAACCTCTGCTTTCTGCAACAGTCCTTGTGCACCTCAGCTTCAACCTCTGCTCTCTGCAACAGTCCTTTTGCACCCAAGTCTTCAAACTCTGCTTTCTATAACAGTCTTTCTGCACCCCAGGCTCCAAACTCTGCTCTCTGTAAGATCCACCTGCACCCCAGTCTCCAGACCCTGCTCTCTGTAACAGTTCTTCAGCACCTCAGTCTCCAAATTCTGCTCTCGGTAACAATCCTTCTACACGTCAGTCTCCAACAGCTGCTCTCAGCAACGGTCCTTCTGTACCCCAGTCTGCAAACTCCGTTCTCTGCAACAGTTTCTCCGCATCCCAGTCTCCAACCTCTGCCTTCTGCAACAGTCCTTCTGCACCCCAGTCTCCAACATCTGCTCTGTGTAACAATCCTTCTGCACCTGAGTCTCAAACCTCTGCTCTCTGCAACGGTCCTTCTGCACCCCTTTCTCCAAACTCTGTTGTCTCCAACAGTCCTTCTTCACCTCAGTCTTATGCACCGCAATCTCAAAACCCCAACTCTCTGCAACACTCCTTCTGCACCCCAGTCTTCAACCTCCTCTCTACAACAGTCCTTCTGCACCCCAGTCTCCAACATCAGATCTCTGCAACAGTCCTTCTCCACCCAAGTCTCCAAACTCTGCTCTCTGTAACAGTTCCTCTGTACTGCATTTTCCAAACTCTTCTCACTGTAACTATCCTTCAGAACCCCAGTTTCCAACCACTGCTTTCTCTATCTGTCCTTCTGCACTCAAGTCTCCAAACTCTGATCTCTGTTACAGTCCATCTGCACCTCAGTCTCCAAATTCTGCTCTCTGCAAAGGTACTTTGACACCCCAATCCCCAATTTCTGCTCGCTGCAACAGTCTTTTTACACCCAAGTCTCAAAGCTCTGCACTCCGCAACAGTCCTTCTGCACCTCAGTCTCCAACATCTGCTCTCTGCAATAGTCTTTTATACCTCAGTATTCAACATCTATATCTGTATCAGTCCTTCTGCACCTCAGTCTCCATCCTCTGCTTTCTGAAACAGGCCTTCTGCACCCAAGTCTCTGAACTCTGCTCTTTTTAACAGTCCTTCTGGACCCAAATCTCCAACCTCTTCTCTATGGAACAGTCCTTCTGCACCTCAGTCTCCAAACTCTGCTCTCTGTAAGATCCCTCTGCACCCCAATCTTCAAACTCTGCTCTCAGTATCAGTCCTGCAACTTTGTCCCCAAACATGCTCTCTGTAACAGTTTTTCTGCACCTTAGTCTTCAACAACTGCTCTCTGAAATAGTCTTTCTACACCCCAGTCTCCAAACTCTGCTCTCTAAAACAGTCCTTCTATACCCAAGTCTCCATAATCTACTCTATGCAACGATCTTTCTTCAACCCAGTATTTAACGTCTGCTCTCTGCAACAATCTTTATGCCCCCCAGTCTCCAAACTTTCCTCTCTGTAAGATCCCTGTGCACCCCAGTCTCCAAACATGTTCTCTACAACTGTTCTTCTGTACCGCAGTCTTCAACCTCTGTTCTCTGTAAGGGTCCTTCTGCACCCCAGTCTCCAACCTCGGCTTTCTGTATCAGTCCTTCTGCACAACAGTCTTCAAACTCTGCTCTCTGTAAAAGTCCTTCTGCACCTCACTCTTCAACATCTGCGCTCTGAAACAGTCCTTCTGCACCAAAGTCTTCAACCTCTGCTCTCTGCAACAGTCCTTCCTCACCCCAGTCTCTAAAATCTGCTCTCTGGAACAGTACTTTTCCACCGAAGTCACCAAACTCTGCTCTCTGCAACAGTCCTTCTGCACCTCATTGTCCAAACTCTGCTATCTGTAAGATCCTTTTGAAACCCAGTCTCCAACATATGCTGCAAAGTTTCTTCTGCACCCCAGTCTCCAATCTCTGCTCTCTGTAACTGTCCTTCTGCTCCCGTCTCCATCCTCGGCTCTCTGCAAGAATCCTTCTGCACCTCAGTCTCAAACCTCTGTTCTCTGCAATGATCCTTCTACACACCACTCTCCAAGCTCTGCTCTTTGTAATAGTCCTTCTGAACATCAGTGTCAACACTCTGCTCTCTGTAACAATCCTTCTGTATCTCAGTTTCCAAACTCTGCTCTCTATATTAGTCCTCCTGCACCTAAGTCTCCAACCTCTGCTCTCTGTTACGATCTTTCTGCACCACAGTCTCCAAACTCGGCTCTCTGTAACAGACCTTCTGCACCCAAGTCTCCAACCTCTGCTCTCTTTAACAGTTCTTCTGGACACCAATCTACAAACTCTGCTCTCTGTAACACTCCTTGTGTACACCAGTCTCCATCCTCTGCTCTCTGTAAGAATCCTCTGCACCCCAGTCTCCAACCGCTCCTCTCTATAACAGTCCTTCTGCACCTTAGTCTCCAATATCTGCTCTCTGAAATGATCTTCAGCACCTCAATCTCCAACCACTGCTCACTGTAACACGCCTTCTGAACCCCATTCTTCAACATATGCTCTCTGCATGAGTCCTTTTGCACACCACTATCCTACCTCTGCTCTCTATAACAATCCTTCTTCACCTGAGTCTCCAACCTCTGCTCTCTGAAAATGTTCGTCTGCACTCCAATCTCCAAACTCTGTTCTCTGAATCAGTCCTTCTGCACCCCTGTATCCAACCTCTGCTCTCTGTAACAGTCCTTCTGTAACGCAGTCTCTAAACTCTGCTCTCTGTAACGGTCCTTCTGCACCCCAGTCTCCAACGTCAGCTTTCTGTATCAGTTCTTCTGCATCCCAATCTCCAACCTGTGCTCTCCGCAACAGTCCTTCTACACCCCAGTGTCCAGTCTCTGCTCTCTGCAACAGTCCCTCTGCAACCAAGTCTCTCTGAAACAATCCTTCTGCACCTCAGTCTTCAAACTCTGCTCTCTGCAACTGTCCTTCTGCACCTCAGTCTCCAAAATCTACTCTCTTTAAATGTACTTCTGAACCCCTTCTCCAAACTCTGCTCTCCATAATAGGCCTTCTGCACCCCAGTCTCCAACCTCTGTTCTCTATAACAATCCTTCTGCACCCCAGTCTCATATTTTTGCTCTCTAAAACGATTCTTATGCACCCCAGTCTTCAATCTCTGGTCTTTGCAACAGTCCTTCTGCACCCCAGTCTCCAACATGTGCTCTCTGTAAAAGTCTTTCTGCAACTCAGTGTGAAAACTCTGTTCTCTACTACGATCCTTCTGCACTCCAGTCTCCAACCTCTGTTCTCTAAAAAGTTATTCTCCACCCCAGTCTCAAACCTCTGCTCTCTGCAAAAGTCCTTCTTTACTGCAGTCTCCAAAATCTGCTCTCTGTAAGATCCTTCTGAAACCCAGTCTGTAAACTCTGCCTTCTGTAACAGACCTCCTGAACCCCTTCTCCAACCTCTGTTCTCTGTAACAGTCCTCGTGTAGTGCAGTCTCCAAAATCTGCTCTCTGTAACGGTCCTACTGCACCCCAGTCTCCAACCTCTGCTTTCTGTTTCAGTACTTCTGCACCTCAGTCTCCAACCTCTGCTCTCGGTAACAGTCCTTCTTCACCTCAGTCTCCAAACTCTGCTCTCTGCCACAGTCCTCCTGCACCAAAGTCTCAAACCTCTACTGCCTGCAACACTCCTTCTGCACCTCAGTCTCTAAACTCTACTCTCTGTAACAGTCCTTCTTTACCGTAGTCCCAAAACTCTGCTCTCTGTAACAGTCTTTCTGTACCCCAGTCTCCAGCGTAAGCTTTCTCTATCAGTTCCTCTGCACCCCAGTCTCCAAACTCTGCTCTCAGTAACAGTCCTTCTGCACCCCAGTCTCCAACTTCTGCTCTCTGCAACTTTACTTCTGCACCTCAGTCTCTATCTGTGCTCTCTATAACTGTCCTTCTGCACCCCAGTTTCCACCCACTGATCTACGTAACAGTCCTTCTGGACCTCAGTCTCCAACCTCTGCTCTCTACAACAGTCCTTCTGCTCTTAAGTCTCCAAAATCTACTCTCTGTAAAAGTCCTTGTGCACCTCGGTCTCCAACATTTACTCTTTGTAAGATTCTTCTGAACCCAGTCTCTAATCTCTGCCCTCTGTAACAGTTCTTCTGCACCGCTTCTCCAAACTCTGTTCCGTGTAACAGTCTTTTTGCACGCCAGTCTCAATACTCTGCTCTCTACAACGATCATTGTGCACACAAGTCTCCATCCTCTGCTCTCTACAAAAGTCCTTATGAACTCCAGTCTCCAAACTCTGCTCTTTGTAACAGTCCTCCTGTATAGCAGTCTCCAAAATCTGCTCTCTGTAACGGTCCTTGTGCACCCCAGTCTCCAAACTCTTCTCTCTGTAACAGGCCTTTTGCAACACATTCTCTAACCTCTTCTCTCTTTAATAGTTCTTCTGCACCTCAGTCTACAATCTCTGCTCTCTGCAACAGTCCTTCTGCACCCCAGTCTCCAAACTCTGCTTACTGTATCAGACCAACTGCACAAACAATTTTCAACCTCTGCTCTCTGTAATAGTCTTTCTGCACCTTAGTCTACAAACTCTGCTCTCTGCAACAGTCCTTCTGCACCGCAGTCTCCAACATCTGATCTCTGCAACAGTCCTTCTGCACCAAATCTCCAAACTCTGCCTCTGTAACATTCCTAATGTAACCCAGTCTCCAAACTCTGCTCTCTGCAACAGTCCTTCTGTTCTGCAGTCTCCAACATCTGGTCTCCTAACAAGCGTTCTGCACCCCAGTCTTCAAACTCTGCTTTCTGTATCAGTCCTACTGAACCTCAGTCTCAAACCTCTGCTCTCTGTATCTATCCTTCTGAACCTCAGTCTACAACCTATGCTCTCAGTAACAGTTTTTCTTTACAGCGGTCTCCAAAATCTAGTCTCAGAAAGTGTCCTTCTGCACCCCAATTTCCAACCTCTGCTTTCTGTAACAGTTTATCTGCACCTCAGTCTCCAAACTCTTCTCTTTATAACAGTCTTTCTACACCTCAATCTCCAATCTCTTCTCTCTGTAACAGTCCATCTGCACCTCAGTCTCCCAAACTCTGCTCTCTGTAAGATTCTTCAGCAACCCAGTCTCCAAACTCTGCTCTCTAAAACAGTCCTTCTGCACCCCAGTCTCCAACCTCTCCTCTCTGTAACAGGCCTTCTGGACGCCAGTCTCCAAACTCTTCTCTCTGTAGCAGGCCTTCTGCACCCCAGTCTCCAAAATCTGCTCTCTGCAAGATCCTTCTGCACCACAGTCTCCAACATCTGCTCTCTACAATGATCCTACTGCAACCCAGTCTCCTACATCTGATCTCTTCAACAGTCCTTCTGCACCTCAGTCGCCAAATTCTCTCTCTGTAAGATCCTTAAGCACCCCAGTATCCACCTCTGCTCTCTGTAACAGTCCTTTCTGCTTCCGAGTCTCCAACCTCTGCTCTCCACAACAGTCCTTCTGCACCCTAGTTAACAACATCTGCTCTCTGCATTGACTCTTCTTAACCCCAGTCTCCTACCTCTGCTCCTCTGTAACAGTCCTACTACACCTCACTCTCCCAACTCTGTCTATCTGTAAGATCCTTCTGACACCTAGTCTTTAAACTCTGCACTCTGTAACCGTCCTTTTACACCCCAGTCTCCAAACTCTGCTCTCTGTAACAGTCCTTTCTGCACCACAGTCTCCTACCTCTGCTCTCTGCACTGATCCTACTGCACCCCAGTCTCCAAACTCTGATTTCTACAAGAGTCCTTCTGCACCTCAGTCTCCAACTTCTGCTCTTTGTAAGATCCTTCTGCACACCCGTCTCCAAGATCTGCTTTTTCAACGATCCTTCTTCAACTCTACTCTATTTAACAGGATTTCTGCAACTTAGTCTCTAATCTCTGCTCTCTGCAACAGTCCTTCTGCACGACAGTCTCCAAACTCTGGTCTCTGTAAGATCCTTCTGGAATCCAGATTCTAAACTCTGTTCTCTTTAACATTCCTTCTCTTTCCCAGTCTTTATTCTCTGCTTTGTGCAAGTGTCCGGTGGCACCCCAGTCTCCAACCTCTTTCCTCTGCAACAGTCCTTCTGCTCCCAGTCTCCAACATAAGGCTCTCTGTAACAGTCTTTCTGTACCGCAGTATCCAACCACTGCTCTCCATAACGGGCATTCTGCACCCCAGTCTCCAAATACTGCTTTCAGTATCGGTCCTTCTGAACCTCAGTCTCAAACCTCTGCTCTCTGTAACTATCCTTCTGCACCTCAGTCTCCAACCTGTGCTCTCTGTAACATTCCTTCTTCACCCCAGTCTCCAACCTCAGCTCTCTGTAACAGGTTTTCTATACCGCAGTCTCCAAACTCTGGTCTCTGTAACAGTCCTTCTGCACCCCAGTCTCCAACCTCTTCTCTCTGCAATGATTCTTCTCCACCCCAGTCTCCAACATCTTCTCTTTGCAACAGTCCTTTTGCACCCTAGTCTCCAAACTCTGCTCTCTGTAAGATCCATCTGAACCCCAGTCTTCAACCTCTGCTCTCTGAAACAGTTCTTCTGCACCCCAGTCTCCAGCTCCGATCTCTGTAACAGTCCTTCTGTACCTCAGTCTCCAACCTCTGCTCTATTTAATAGTCCTTGTGCAACCCAGCCTCTAAAATCTGCTCTCAGCAACAGTTTTTCTGAACCCCAGTCTCCAACATCTACTCTCTCTAACGGTCCTTCTGCACCCCATTCTCCAATCTCTTTTGTCTGCAAGACT
Source organism: Ictidomys tridecemlineatus (assembly GCF_052094955.1). Classification (NCBI taxonomy): domain Eukaryota; kingdom Metazoa; phylum Chordata; class Mammalia; order Rodentia; family Sciuridae; genus Ictidomys; species Ictidomys tridecemlineatus. Next base: position 115,237 of record NW_027522375.1, read on the forward strand.
CCTCTGTTGTCTGCAAGAGTCCAACATCTCCTCTGTTCTCTGTAAGGTCCTTCTGCACCCCAGTTCCCAAACACTGTTCTCTGTAACATTCTTTCTCCAACCAAGTCTCCAACCTCTTCTTTCTTCAACGGTCCTGCTGCAACCCAGTCTCCAACCTCGTTCTCTGCAACAGTCCTTCTACTCCCCAGTCTCCAACCTCTACTCTCTGTAACAGTCCTTCTGCACCACGGTTTCCAAACTCTGAACTCAGCAACCCTACTTTTGCACCCCATTCTCCAACTTCTGCTCTCTGTAACAGTCCTCCTATATTGCAGTCTCTAAACTCTGCTCTCTGTAACAATCCTTCTGCACCCCAGTCTTTAACCTCTGCTTTCTGTATCAGTCCTTCTGCACCCCAGTCTCCAACCTCTGCTCTCTGTAACAGTCCTTCTGCACCTCAGTCTCCAAATTTTGTTCTCTGCAACAGTTCTACTGAACCCAAGTCTCTAACACCTGCTCCCTGCTACAGTCCTTCTGCACCCCAGTCTCTAATCTCTGCTCTCTGTAAAAGTCCTTCTGCACCTCTGACTCCACCTCTTCTCTCTGCAATGTCCTTCTGCACCTCAGTATCCAACCTCTGCTCTCTGTATGATCCTTCTGCATCCCAATTTCCAAACTCTGTCCTCTGTAACAGTCGTTCTGAATCCCTTCACCAAACTCTGCTCTCTGTAACAGACCTTCTGAACCGCAGTCTCCAAACTCTGTTCTCTGTAACAGTCCTTCTGCACCCTAGGATCCAACTTCTGTTCTCTGTAACAATCCTTCTGCACCTTACTTCCCAAACTCTGACATCTGCAATGGTCCTACTGCACCCCAGTCTCTAACCTCTTCTCTCTGTAACAGTCCTTCTGAACCCCATTCTCCAAACTCTGCTCTCCGTAAGATCCTTATACATCCAAGTTTCCAAACTCGGCTCTCTATAGTATTTCTTCTCCACCCAGTCTCCAACCTCTGCTCTCTGCAACGGTCCTTCTGCACGCCAGTCTCCAACCTCTGTTTTTGGCAATGGTCCTTCTGCACCCCAGTTTCAAAACTCTGCTCTGCATATCATTTCTTCTGCAACTCCGTCTCCAATTTCTGCTCTATGTAAGATCCTTCTGCAACCCAGGCTCCAAACTCTGCTCTCTGGAACAGTCCTTCTGCACCCCAGTATCCAACCTCTGGTATGTGAAACAGTTCGTCTGCACCCCAGACTCCAACCTCTGCTCTCTGAAATTCCTTCTGCACCCCAGTCTCCAAACTCTGATCTCTGTAACAGTCCTTCTTCACCAAGTCTCCAACCTCTACTCTCTGTAAAAATTCTCCTGCACCTCAGTCTCCAACATCTGCTCTCTCTAACCGTCCTTCTGCACCCCATTCTCCAATCTCTTTTGTCTGCAAGACTCCTCTGTTGTCTGCAAGAGTCCGGCAGCACCTCAGTCTCCAAACTCTGCTCTCTGCAACAGTTCTTCTGCACCCCAGTCTCCAACATCATCACTCTGAAACATTTCTTCTCTAACCCAATCTCCAACCTCTTCTCTCTGTAACAGTCCTCCTGTATTGCAGTCTCCAAACTGTGCTATCTGTAACGGTCCTTCTGCACCCCAGTCTCCAAACTCTTCTATCTGCAACAGTCCTTCTGGACCTCAGTCTCCAAATTCTGCTCTCTGCAAAAGTCTTTCTGCACCCAAGTCTCCAACACCTGCTCCCTGCAACAGTTATTCTTCACCCAAGTCTCCAACCTCTACATTGTGTAAGAGTCCTTCTGCACCCTAGTGTCCAACCTCTGATCTCTGTAATGATCCTTATGCATCTCAGTCTCCAACATCTGCTCTCTGCAACAGTCCTTCTGCAACCAAGTCCCCAACATCTGCTCTCTGAAAAAGTCCTTCTTCACCACAGTCTCCAAACTCTGCTCTGTGTAACAGTCCTTCTGCACCCCAGTGTCCAACCTCTGCTCTCTGCAATAATCCTTCTTCATCCCAGCCTCCAGAATCTTCTGTCTGCAACAGTTTTTCTACACCCAAGTCTTCAACATCTGCTCTCAGCAACAGTCCTTCTGCGCCTCAGTCTGGAAACTCTGCTGTCTGCAACGATCCTTCTGCACCCCAGTCTCCGACGTCTACTCTCTGTAAAAGTCTTGCTGCACCTTGGTCTACAATCTCTGCTTTCTGTAAGATCCTTCTGCATCCCAGTTTTTAAACTCTGCTCTCTGTAACATTCCTTTTCAACCACAGTCTCCATCCTCTGGATTCTGCACCGGTCCTACTGCACCCCAGTCTCCAAACTCTCTTCTCTGCAACAGTTCTTCTGCTCCCCATTTTCCAACCTCTGCTCTCTGTAACAGTCCTTCTGCACCTCAGTCTCCAACATCTGCTCCCTGTAAGATCCTTCTGCAAACCAGTTTCCAATTCTGCCATATGTAAAAGTCATTCTGGAGCCCTTCTCCAAACTCTGCTCGTCGTAAAGGCCTTGTGCACCCCTGTCTTCAAACTCTGCTCTCTGTAACAGTCCTGCTGAACCTCGGTCTACAATCTCTGCTCTATGTAAGATCCTTCTGCAACCTTGTCTAACGACTCTTCTCTCTCTAACAGTTCTTCTGAACGCCAATCTTGAACCTCTGCTCTCTGAAACAGGCCTTTTGCATCACAATCTCCAACCTCTATTCTTTGTAACAGTCTTTTTGCACCTCAGTCTCCGACGTCTGCTCTCTGCAACGATCCTTCTGCACCCCAGTCTCAAACATCTGCTCTCTGCAACAGACCTTCTGCACCTCAGACTCTTACGTCTCCACTCTTTAACACTCTTTCTGCACCCCAGTCTCTAACCTCTGTTCTCTGTAAGGTCCTTCTGCACCCCAGTTTCCAAACTCTGCTCTCTGTAACATTCCTTCTCCAACCCAGTCTCTATCCTCTTATTTCTTCAACGGTCCTGCTGCAACCCAGTCTCCAACCTCGTTCTCTGCAACAGTCCTTCTACTCCCCAGTCTTCAACCTCTGTTCTCTGTAACAGTTCTTCTGAACCACAGTCTCAAACCTCTGATTTCTGTATCAGTCCTTCTGCACCACAGTTTCCAAACTCTGCTCTCTGTAACTGTCCTTCTGCACCTCTGTCTCCAGCCTCTGAACTCAGCAACCCTACTTTTGCACCCCATTCTCTAACCTCTGCTCTCTGTATCAGTCCTTCTGCACACCATTCGCTAACCTCTGTCCTCTGCAACAGTCCTCCTGAACCACAGTCTCCAACCTCTGTTCACTGTTATGGTCCTTCTGCAACCCAGTCTCCAACCTCTGCTTTCTGTATCAGTAATTCTGCACCCCAGTCTCCAAACTTTGCTCTCTGTAACATTCATTCTGCACCTCAGTCTCCAAACTCACTCTCTGCGACAGTTCTTCGGCACCCCAGGTTTTAAACTCTGCTCTCTACAGCAGTTCTTCTGAATCCCAGTCTCCAACATCTGCACTCTGAAACAGTTCTTTTATAAACCATTCTCCAACCTTTGCTCTCTGTAACAGTCTTCCTACACTGCAGTCTCTAAACTCTGCTCTCTGTAACGGTCTTTCTGCACCCCAGTCTTTAAACTCTGCTTTCTTTATCAGTCTTTCTGCACCCCAGTCTCCAACCTCTCCTCTCTGTAACAGTATTCTGCACCTCAGTCTCCAAATTCTGCTCTCTGCAACAGTCCTACTGCACCCAAGTCTCTAACACCTGCTCCCTGCAACAGTCTTTCTTCACCCCAGTCTCCAAAATCTGCAATCTGCTACAATTTTTCTGCACCCCAGTCTCCAATCTCTGCTCTCTGTAAAAGTCCTTCTGCACCTCTGACTCCACCTCTGCTCTCTGCAATGGTCCTTCTGTACCTCAGTATCCAACCTCTAATCTCTGTAACGTTCCTTCTGCACCTCAGCCTCCAACATTTGCTCTCTGTAAGATCCTTCTGCAACCCAGTTTCCAAACTCTGCCCTCTGTAACTGTCGTTCTGCATCCCTTCACCAACTCTGCTCTCTGTAACAGGCCTTCTGAACCGTAGTCTCTGAACTCTGTTCTCTGTAAAAGTCCTTATGCACCCCAGAATCCAAACTCTGTTCTCTGTAACAATCCTTCTGCACCTCAGTTACAAAACTCTGACATCTGCAATGGGTCTTACTGCACCCCAGTCTCTAACCTCTGCTCTCTGCAATGATCTTTTTGCACCCCAGTCTCCAAACTCAGCTTTTCTGAAAAGGTCGTTCTGCACCCCAGTCTCAAACATCTGCTCTCTGCAAAGTCCTTCTGCACCTCAGTCTGAAAACTCTGCTCTGTGCAATGATCCTAGTTCACCACAGTCTCCAAACTCTGCTTTCTGGAACAGTTTTTTTGCAACTCTGTCTACAACCCCTGCTCTAACAGTCCTTCTGCACCCCATTCTCCAAAATCTGCTCTCTGTAAGATTCTTCTGCACCCAAGTTTCCGAAAATCTGCTCTCTATAGCATTTCTTCTCCACCCAGTCTCCAACCTCTGCTCTCTGCAACGGTCCTTCTGCACGCCAGTCTCAAAGCTCTGCTCTCTGCAACAGTCTTTTGCACCCCAGTTACCAACATCTGCTCTCTGCAACAGACCTTCTGCACCCCAGTGTCCAACCTCTGCTCTCTGCAATGATCCTTCTGCATCCCAGTCTCCAACATCTGCTCTCTGCAACAGTCCTTCTGCACCCAAGTCTCCAACATCTGCTCTTTGAAAACGTCCTTCTTCACCCCAGTCTCCAACCTCTGCTCTGTGTAACAGTCCTTCTGCACCCCAGTGTCTAACCTCTGCTCTCTGCAATGATCCTTCTGCATCCCAGTTTCCAGAATCTGCTGTCTACAAACAGTCCTTCTGCACCCAAGTCTCGAAAATCTGCTCTCAGCCACAGTCCTTCTGCGCCTCAGTCTGGAAACTCTGCTGTCTGCAACGATCCTTCTGCACCCCAGTATCCAACATCTGCTCTTTGTAACAGTATTGCTGCACCTCGGTCTACAATCTCTGCTTTCTGTAAGATCCTTCTGCATCCCAGTTTTTAAACTCTGCTCTCTGTAACACTCCTTTTCCACCACATCTCCAACCCCTTGATTCTGCACCAGTCCTGCTGCACCCCAGTCTCCAAACTCTGTTCTCTGCAACAGTTTTTCTACACCCCAGTCTTCAACCTCTGCTCTGTGTAACAGTCTTCTGCAACCCAGTGTTCAATCTCTGCTCTCTTCAACAGTACTTCTGCATTCCCAGTCTCCAACATCTGCTCTCTGCAATCGTCCTTCCTGCACTCAGGTCTCCAAACTCTGCTCTCTGCAACGATCCTTCTGCACACCAGTCTCCAATCTCTGCTCTCAGCAATGATCCTACTGCATTTCAGTCACCAACCTTTGCTCTCTGTAACAATCCTTCTGAACGTCAGACTCCAAACTCTGCTCTACGTAATATCCTTCTGCAACCCAGTGTCCAAACTCTGCTCTCTGTAACAGCCCTTCTGCACCCAAGTCTCAAACCTCTGCTCTCTACAATAGTCCTTCTGCACCCAAGTCTCAAACCTCTGGTCTCTGCAAAAGTCCTTCTACACACCAGTCTTCAAACTCTGCTCTTTGTAACAGTCCTTTTCCACTGCAATCTCCAACCTCTGCTCTATGTAACAGTCCTTCTGTACTGCAGTCTCCAACCTCTGCTCTCTGTAATGGTATTTCTGCACCCCAGTCTCCAAACTCTGCTCTCTGTAACAGTCCTTGTGTACCTCACTCTCCAAATTCTGCTCTCTGCAACAGTCCTTCTGCACCCAAATCTCAAACCTCTGCTCTTTGCAACAATCTTTCTACACACCAGTCTTCAAACTCTGCTCTTTGTAACAGTCCTTCTGCACAGCAGTCTCCAACCTCTGCCCTCTGTAACAATTCTTCTGCACCCCAGTCTCCAACCTCTGCTTTTTTTTATCATAATTTTTCACCCCAGTCTCCAATGTCAGCTATGTGAAACAGTCCTTCTGCACCTCAGTATCCAACCTCTGCTTTCTGCAAAATTCTATTTGCACCCCAGTTTCCAAACTGTGCTCTCTGTATCAGTCCTGCACCCAAGTCTCCAAACACTGCTCTCTGTAACAGTTTTTCTGCACCTCAGTCTTCAAACTCTGCTCTCTAGAACACTCCTTCTATACCCCAGTCTCCATAATCTACTCTCTGCAACGATCCTTCTGAACCCCAGTCTCCGACCTCTGCTCTCTGAAAAAGTTCTGTGGCACCCCAATCTCCAAATGTTACTCTCTGCAACAGTCTTTCTTCACCAAGTCTCCAACATCTGCTCTCTGCAACAGTTCTTTTGCATCCCAATCTCCAACCTCTACTCTCTGCAATAGTCCTTCTGAACCAAAGTCTCCAACCTCTACTCTATGCAACAGTCCTTCTGCATCCCAGTCTCCAACATCTGCTCTCTACAACAGTTTTACGGCACCACAGTCTCCAAACTCTTCTCTCTTTAACAGTCCTTCTGCAACTCACTCTGCAACCTCTGCTCTTTGCAACAGTCCTTCTGTACCCCGGTTTTCATCCTCTTCTCTCTGCAACAGTCCTTCCTCACCCAAGTCTCCAAAACATGCTCTCTGTAACAGTCTTTTTCCACTGCAATCTCCAACCTCTGCTCTCTGTTACTGTCCTTCTGTACTGCAGTCTCTAACCTCTGTTCTCTGTAACGGTATTTCTGCACCCCAGTCTCCAAACTCTGCTTTCTGTATCAGTCCTTCTGCACCCTGGTCTCTAACCTCTGGTCTCTGTAACAGTCATTTTGCACCTCAGACTCTAACCTCTGCTCTCTGCAACAGTACATCTGCGCCCCAATCTCAGACCTCAGCTCTCTGAAACACTCCTTCTTCACCTCAGTGTCCTAATTATACTGTCTGTAAGATCCTTTTAAAACCCAGTCTCCAACCTCTGCTTTCTGCAATGATCCCTCTGCACCCCAGTCTTCAACCTCTGTTCTCTACAACACTTATTCTGCACCCCAGTCTCCATTCTGTGCTCTTTGTTACAGTCCTTCTGCACCACAGTCTGCATCCTCTGCTCTCTAAAATACTCCCTCTGCACCCCAGTCTCTAATCTCTGCTTTCTGCAACAGTCCTTCTACACCCCAGTCTCAAACCTCTGCTCTCTGCAACAGTCCTTCTGCACCCAGGTCACCAAGGTCTGATTTCTGTATCAGTCCTTCTGAACCACAGTCTCCGACCTCTGCTCTCTGTAACAGTCCTTCTGCACCTAAGTCTCCAAACTCTCCTCTCTGCAGCAGTCCTTCTCCACCCCAGTCTCCAAACTCTGCTGTCGGCAACAATCCTTCTGGACGCCAATCTCAAACCTCTACTCTCTGCAACAGTCGTTCTACACACCAGTCTCCAAACTCTGCTCTCTGTATCAGTCCTTCTGTACCTCAGTCTTCAACCTCTGCTCTCTGTAAGATCCTTTTGCAACCCAGTCTTTAAACTCTGCTCTCTGTAACTGTTCTTCTGCACCCCAGTCTCTGAGACCTGCTCTCTGTAACAGGTCTTCTACACCCCAATCTCCAAACTCTGCTTTCTGTAACAGACCTTTTGACCCCAGTCTCCATCCTCTTCTCTCTTCAACGTACCTTCTGCACCCCAGTCTCCAACCCCTGCACTCAGAAACAATCCTTCTGCATCTCATTCTCCAACCTATGCTGTCTGTCAGATCCTTCTGCAGACCTGTCTCCAACCACTGCTCTCTGAAACAGTACTTCTGTACGCAGTCTCCAACCTCTGGTCTCTGTAAGGGTCCTTCTGCACCTTAGTCTCCAACCTGTGCTCTCTTAAAAGAACCACTGCACCCCAGTCTTCAACCTGTGCTCTCTGTAAAAGTTTTTCTGCACCACAGTCGCCAAACCCTGCTCTCTTTAACGATCCTTCTGCACCCCAGTCTCCAAACTCTGCTCTCTGTAACGATCCTTCTGCACCCCAGTCTCAAAACTCTTTTCTCTAAAACAGTTATTCTGCACCCCAGTCTCAAACCTCTTCTCTCGGTAACAGTCCTTCTGTACCGCAGTCTCCAACCTTTGTTCTTTGTCAGGGTACTTATTCACCACAGTATCCAACCTCAACTTTCTGTATCTGTCATTTTCTACCACAGTCTGCAAACTCTGCCCACTGTAAAGACCTTCTGCAACTCAGTCTGCATCCTCTGCTCTGTGTAACAGTCCTTCTACACCCCAGTTTCCATTCTCTGCTCTCTGCAACAGACATTTTGCACCGCAGACTCCAACATCTGCTCTCTTAAACAGTTCTTCCTCACCCCAGTCTCCAAACTCTGCTCTCTTTAACAGTCCTTCTGTACTTCAGACTCCAAACTCTGCTCTCTGTAAGGGTCCTTCTGCACCCCAGTTTTCAAACTCTGCTTTCTGTATCAGTTCTTGTGCACTCCAGTCTCCAAACTCTGCTCTCTGCAACATCCTTCTGCAACCTAGTCCCCAAACTCTGCTCTCTGTAACAGTCCTTCTGCACCCCAGTCTCCAAACTCTGCTCTCTGCAACAGTCTTTCTGCACCCCAGTCTCCAACATCTTCTCTCTGCAACAGTCTTTCTGCACCCAAGTCTGTAAGATATTCTCTCTGCAACAGTCCTTCTCCACCCGAGTTTCAAACCTCTGCTGTCTGCAACAGTCCTTTTGCACCCAGGTCACAAAGGTCTGCTTTCTATATCAGTCCTTCTTAACCCCAGTCTCCGACCTCTTCTCTCTGTAACAGTCCTTCTGCACCTCAGTCTCCAACCTCTACTCTCTGCACCAGTCCTTCTCCACCTCAGTCTCCAACCTCTGCTCTCCTGAAAAGTCTTTCTGAACCCCAGTCTCCAACATCTGCTCTCTGCAACAGTCCTTCTGCACCTCAGTCTGAAAACTCTACTCTCTGCAATGATACTTGTGTACCACAGTCTCCAAAATCTGCTTTCTGTAACAGTCCTTCTGCACCTCAGTCTCCAACTTCTGCTCTCTGCAAAAGTTCCTCTGCACCCCAGTCTTTAACATGTACTCTTTAAACAGTCCTTCTACACCCCTGTCCAAATGCAGAAGAATGAGACCTGAACTATCGCTCACCTGCAAAAAATCAACTCAAATGCATTAACGACCCAGGCACTAGACCAGAAATTATGCAGTTTCTAGGAAAAAACAAAGTAAATACTTCAACCTACAGGCAGAGGCAATGACTTTCTCAATAGGATGCCAAAGCTTAGGAGATAACACCAAAAGTTAGCTAATAGGATGGCATCAAATTAAGAAGGTTCTGCACAGCAAAAGAGACAATTAGATTATGAAGAGAGAACCTACATAAAGGAAGAAAATCTTTATGAGGGGCTCTTCTAAAAGACGATGAATATTCAGAATATTAATAAAGAACTCAAAAAACTTAACATCAAACCCACAATTATTAAATAACCCTATTATCATATAACCCAATTACCAAATGGGAAACTAAAAGAACAAAACAGACACGTCTTAGAAAAAAATATGTGAGTGGCCAACAAATATATGAAAATAATTGCAAGTTAAGACTACCCTGAGATTTCATCTCACTTCAGTAACAAAGGCAACCACCAAGAATACAAACAAAAACGAGTGTGACAACGAGAGAATTGGAGAGAAAGGAGCACTCTCACCCTGTTGGTGGGCATGTAAATCAGCACAACCACCCCGGAAATCGGGATGGAGGCTCCTCAGGAGTAGCCATGGACAACCCTGCGACCCAGCTCTACCTCTGCGGATCGAAATAATCATACTATAATGAAATATACATGCCCATGAACCAACCGAGGTGACATCAGTGGAAGAATGGATAAAGAACATGTGGTATATGCACACTGGAATTTCATTCAGCCATAAAGAAGAACGAAATTATGTCATGTTGGAAGATGGATGGATCTTCAGAACATTAAGGGAAATAAGCAACTCAGAAAGTTAAGGGCCGTATGTTTTTCCACTGTTAAAGCTAGAGGGGGTAAAGGAAAAAAAGTTGGGAAGGAAGTCTCATCATGCAAGTTAAAGGAAGATCAGTAGAGTCAAAGCACCAGGGGAGGAGGTGAGGAAAAGGGAAATATTGGAATGATATTGGCAAAAGTTCACGGGTATTTTGTGTGCATGTTCAAATATGTGTCAGCAAATCTTACCATTATGCACCACTACAATGCACCAATGAAGAGTGAAAAGAAGAGTTTCACATTACATGGGACAGACACTATTCTAGGAGGGTGCCCATTTTATCCCATCTATAAATACCACGATCATTTACCACTGTCAAAAATCTTTACAGATTCAAATGTTCTGATCACTGCTCCACAACATGGCCTCTTCTACTTCAGGGTCCCCTTATTCTCACTGAAATCAGGAAGCCCGTTTCAACGATGTCATCTGTTAATGTCTTCCCAGGCTGCCGAGGACAGCAGCTGTGGGTTTCACAAGGATCTGGTGCTGCCTTCTGAAAGCATGTCCACGAGGCCTTGGCGAAGGCTGGTGCTCCAGGCCCTCCTCCAGATTCAACTGTGAGGCAAGGGAAGGGGTCACATAACACGCCATCCAACACCTTATTTATTTCTGACCACCATCCTCTCCATTATTCCAGGATCATATCGGTCATTGAACTTAAGCAAACACTGAGTCCAGATTTCAGTCCATTAACTAAAGACAGTCTAATAGCCACTCCCCATAGCTCAGGAAAATCCTTGGCCCTAACATTTCTGGTGATTACGTCCCTGTGACTGCATTCAAGATGATCCAGAAATATGTCCTGACTTCTTTGGTCTAGAAGACTCAAACAAATTATCTTATATATTCTTAAGGCTCGTATTAACAAAATACAGTAAAATTTTTACCTTTTATTTTGGTGTGACCCTTATACTCTCATGGGCTATATTTTATACTCTTACCTGAGGCGTTCTAGGATCAGACCCCAATTAAGATTCTGGTGATAATGTGGGATGATGGATGAGCATCTTAAAAGACAATTGGGCTGGGGATGTGGCTAAAGCAGTAGTGCACTTGCCTGGCACGTGTACGGCCCGGGTTCGATCCTCAGCACCACATACCAACAAAGATGTTGTGTCCGCCGAGAACTAGAAAGTGAATATTGAAAATTGTCTCTCTCTCTCTCTCTCTCTCTCTCTCTCTCTCTCTCCCCCCCCCTCTTCTCCTCTCCTCTCCTCTCTCACTCTCTCTTAAAAAATAAAAGACAACTGGCCAGGTAGAGTCACCATAGGGTCTTCAATTTAGGGAAAGCTAGTCTCCTCGGGGGAGGAGGGGCTGCTTCTGACAGCAAAGAGGGTTAATGGAGATTCCATGGTTCAAGGCTCTAAGATTTGTCTAATTCCACTGGTATTTTGCCATTCTAATTAAGAGGGTCTCAATCATTTCCCCATTAATGTCCTAATTGACATAAGAGAGACCTGGAGAAATTGTGGATTTAATTTTTCTTTGTACTTCTGCAATTTGGAGAATTGGAAGTTTTATTCTGATATTAAGCTTTATCAGTTTCCAGAGAGAAAATATTTCTAATGATCTGAACCTGACTTGAAGGAGGAATTTAATGCTTGAACCTATCATTTTCTTTCTGTAAGTCTCCCACTCCAGTCAGTAACAGCAGTCTGTAGTCATGTTGTAATGTTCATTCCCACCCTGAAGGTCGATGGTGTTATTCCAAAGCTCAGTTTTCCATAGACATTTGATTTCAGGCCATGATAACTTAAAGTCTCTGTTGGTTCATTGCACACCAGGAATTATCAGGTCTCCTTTCCCATAGGCTGTGACATCATCAACATATAGAATTTCCTCATGTCAGACATCCAACCTACCTCCTAAGATCTGTTATCTAGAACTATCTCTGATGTAAACCACTATTGTGGTCAGTGCCAACGTGGTCAGGTAGATATGAAGAACGACTCTTGATGTCTTATGGTAGAGGAAGTTGACACAGAAAAAAGTTATAAAATGGTTGGGAGATCTGGAAGAAAAAAGGAACAAAGGGCAGGTGACACCACCCCATATATGGAAACCCTAACTTCCCTGAAAAGAGACGCTCATTCCACGCTACTGTGACCCACATTCAGGAAAAGCAGTCTAGGAGCCTGCACACACAGCTCCTGGAACCAAGGAGATTAGTCCCGGCCTCTACAGGGCTGGTTTGCTGCTGCTGCTATGGGATCCAAAAAAACCCACTTCTTTCTTTCCTTTCTTCCTCTCTGCCTAGTGTTTGGCTGATCTTGACAGAACCTTCTGAAATGGAGGCCTGCAGGCAGGGGAGTGTGGGAAACGAGTTTCTCGTACTTTCTGTCTCTCTGGTGTGGGGAGAACACAGAAGGACAGAGATGGTGCTGAACACCCACACAAGGTGTCCGACACACTTGAACCTGAAAGTGGGAAAAGGGTGTTTGTGAAAAGAGAGGAGAGAAAGAAGTCTCAGAGATTTTAAAAGCGGGAGTTGGAGTTGAAGCTCCAGATAAAGACTCTCTAACCAGGTGCCTAATAGTCCCTTGGAGGCATCTTTTTCAGATGACTGTATACTACAGTTTGAAGATTTGTCTAGACTTTGATCGTGCAAATAGATGCACACCATCCAGCCAGCTTCCTCAGGGCTCTCTGGACCTCGTTGCTTCTCAGGCTGTGAATGACGGGGTTCAACAGTGGGCTCAGCACACAGAAGAAAACAGAGACCAGGGTGTCTATGTCCAGCTTTCTCTGGGCCTGTCATAGTGGAAGTTGGCTGTTCCATAGAAGACAACCACGACAGTGACGGGGGACACACAGGTGGAGAAGGCCTTCCTCCTTCCCTGGCCAGAAGGAATCCCCAGGATGGCCTCCATGAATAGTGCTTAGGAGCCTGCAGTGAAGAGGCAGAGGCTCAGGCACATGGTGCCACTGACCACGTGGAGCGCAGACTCGTTGACAGAGGTATCTGAGCAGGAGAGCTTCAGAAGCAATGGGGTGTCACAGAGAAAGTGGTTGAACTGGTACGGCCCACAGAGAGTGAGTGTGATGGCCAGCACCGTGTGTGTGACCAAATTCACCAGCCCACACAGCCAGGACCAAGTCACCAGGCCAACACAGACCTTCACATTCATGATGACTGGGTACTGAGGAGAACGGCAGGTGGCCACACAGCAGTCATACTGGCCACACAGCCAGTAAGACGCCTTCTGTGCCAGCACTTGTCACAAAGAAGAAGATCTGGGAAAGGCAGCCCTCATAATAAATGGCCTTCTCCCAGAATAAGTTCACCAGCAGTACTGGGAGGGTGGTGGATGTTTAGCAGACGTCCAAGAAGCTCAAAATGCTGAGGAAAAAGTACATTGGAGTGTGGAGAGCAGGACTGACCCTGGTGGCCACTATTATGAGCATGTTCCCCAGGAGAGTAGTCAGGCAAATGACCCGAAAGAGCAGAAAGAACCAGCCCTGTAGGTTGGAGTGGTTGGAAAATCCCAAGATTATGAATTAAGTGACAAATGATTGATTGCTCATTTCCAATGGTATCATAGCTAAAAAACAGAGAAAAAGAGACCGTGAAGAGAATGGACTGAGAGCACCCCAAACAGGCTTGTTAATCTGCAGCAACATGGCAAATAATATTGTATACAGAGATGCCTGGACTCTGGAAAGAGGTGTATAGGAGTAACTTTAGAGAGAGCATAACTTCTCACAGACTTTTGCATGGGTGCTCTTTTGTAAGAATAAATGGAGACTTGGTCAAAATGCACAACCAGCTATAAACCCCTGTGTCTCATTGAATCTGCAGTATCTCCCTACTAACACTGTGCTTCACTGAGATGAATTCTTTTTAGTATGTCTGTTATTTCAAGTAATAAGTTTTCATTGTGAAAAAATGAAGAAAATGCAGAAAGTTATTCAGAAGAATAGAACAGGTCAGAAAATCAAAGCTCTCTTTGCATTCATCCAATTCTACCTCTATCTATCTTTAAAATATCCAAAGCAAAATTTTCCAATATTGTTGTACTCTATTTATTTGTTTGCCTTGTAATCTTAATTTGCTAACATGAAATTAAGTTAATATCTCCCTTTTTATTGAACATAGAAACCTTCTATTCCATTTACTATCATAAATATTGGAATAGAAGCTTTCATACATATGTATCTGTGATCATCTCTGATTATTTCTTAAAAGTAAAATTATAAGTCACCTGCTTTTAAATACATTGATCTATTTTTTTAAGTAGAAACTTTTATTTTTGTAAGTTTTATAAGATACAAAAAATGTTGACAAATGATATATACTTAGGTATTTTTCTTCTTTTGTATTATAAGATTTACCTCACCAAACATTACATTTCCTGAAAAAAAATGATTGATACAATTACTGATTTCCTATCATGTTACCCATGCTAATCCGTGATCTATTGTTTTGAACTAAAATTTCTGTTTCTTTTTCAATCTTAAATAAAAAATATTATAGTTAAACAATAGGCTCTTGGTCCAGATAGATGTGGATTGAAATCCATCTGTTGTTTACTAGATGTTGTTTGTAAAAAAGTCAGCTCATCTCTATTCCTCAGTTTGTTCCTTGCTTAGGATATTAATGATGTCTATTTCACAACTGCTGAAAAAAGTTTTGAGATAATATAAGCTATGTGTCTGGCACATTACATTTACTCAATGCCTTTTATCAAGTTAGAAAATGTCTATCCATTTTTTACTAGTAGTTTTTTTGTTTTGTTTTGTTTTGTTTTGTTTTTTGGTGTATGTTTCCTGGGTTTTAAATTCAGAGCCTTATGCATACTAAACATGCACTCTACCACTGGACTTTGCCCCTCGTTTCATTGAGTTATAGTTTTTATCATAAATAGATATTAAATGTTCTTATTTTCTCTGCATCTATTGAAATGATATATATTTTTTCTTATTTAGTCTGTTACTATGGAAATTCGGTTGATTGAATTTTTGAATATTGAACCAGCCTTGCATTCTGGGTTTGATCTTAATTGACTGTAAAGTTATCCTTATTCTATATGGCTGAGTTCAGTTTGTTAATATTGTTCTCTGCTTGCTTTTGTGTATTCTATTTTCGCTGTTCTTCAGAGATAATCTATTTCTTGAAGAATTCTCAGCTGTATGCTACTGTTATTTTCAGTCAATGCATGTTAGTGGACTAGTGGGAAACAGAGAAGGTATTTCTGGTGTTTCCAGGAAGCCCTGCCTTAGGTACTGTAAACTCAGTCACAGGGATATGGCCTTCACAGTGACCCACTTTCTAGCAATATGGCTGAGCCTAGTTCTTATTCCTCCCGACGTTACACATTTCGGCCTGTTCCTTTCCATAGCTGCAAAGGTTTTCCGTTGAGTGTCCTAATGTAACAGTTTCTGTTAATCTTGTCCCTGAAGATTACAGCTTTTGTTCTATGCAAAAAATCAGATAATGGGTCTGGGAGGAGTTTTGGCTGCTGTTGCTGCTCTTTGTCCCTCCACCTATCCAAGAAATGATACCGTTAAAGACACTTTCTCAGAATACTTCCCTATCTTCCTGGGAGCATTTGGTGGAATCCATGGAGAAAAAGAAAAAAATACAAACATCTTATGTCTATAACCCTCTGTGTCTTTATGCTCTTAAACCAGTCTATACATAGTCTTTAGCAATCATTAACTATTTTTTATATGAGTTTTTTTTTTAAATAAACTCCTATGTATCTAGTGGGTTCTCCCATAGTTAAAAAAATGCCTGGATTATTTTGGTTGCTTATCTCTCCCCAGACTTCGGTTAGTTGTTTGCCTTATAATCTTCATCCATAATAAAGTCAAGGAAAGTCATTTATTTGCATTTTCTTCTGCTATTTTTGGTTATTATGATGATGAAACAACATGCTTTCTAGCTATTTTGATAGATACTCAAGGTGAAATTTGAAGTCTATACACTTACTTTTCAAAAATAATAAAGTCAAGGAAAGTCATTTATTTGCATTTTCTTCTGCTATTTTTGGTTATTATAATGATGAAAACAACATGCTTTCTAGCTATTTTGATAGATACTCAAGGTGAAATTTGAAGTCTATACACTTACTTTTCAAAAATATTTAGTAATTTCTAATTTAGTTAAATATGTAGTTATTCTATTCAAAACAATCCCATTCCTAGCATATTTCCACGAAAATTAATGCACAGTTCACAAAAATTCGTGTGTAAAAATTCATAATAACTCAAACAAATATTATGCCTTCAGCAGAAGGACAGAAGACAAATCACGGTTTATCATGCAGTGGAATAATTCAGTTACTTTAGAAACACAAATACTGGAATATTAAAAACATTGACAAATCTAACAAAAATTTTCTGGGTGAAAGAAGCCAGATACAAAATATATATTGTATGTTTCATTTAAAAAAGTTCAAAAATTAGCAAAACAGCTATAATGGTCAATAAATAATGGTTGTCTTTCTTTTCTTTTCTTTTTTTTTTTTTTTGGAGCTCAGGGTTGATATCAGTTGAAGCATGAAGTAAATATCTAAAGTGATGGAAATGTTTTATATCCTGATTTTTGGTAGTTCATATATATGTAAAATATTATAAACCTGTACACTTTAGATCTGTGCATTCTTTGAGTACAAATTATAGTTCAATTTTTAAAAATTGCCTTATTTTAAAAATAAGTCAATAATGAGGAAGAGTGGTACCTGCCTGTAATCCCATGTACTTGGGAGACTAAGGCAGAAGGATCATAAATTTGAAACTCTGCAAGGCCCCCCGCCCCAAATAATTGAAAGGGCTGGGGATATAGCTTCATGGTAGAGTGCCACTGGGTTCAATCCCCAGTACTACAGTAAGTAAGTAAGTAAGTACGTAAGTAAGTAAATTGATAAATAGAAGTGAAAGTATTTTTTTCAGATGATTTTTAACTCAGGATTGGTTGGAACCACATCTAAATACTTTTTTAGGTCTCTAAGAGGTGAAGTATTTTCTCCCATTTTTTTGTGTTTCTCTACTTCTTTTTTTACCACAGTGATAGTCCAGGACATATCACATTTTACAAGTGACTTCAGATGTTTCCTGACAACGATCTGTTTGAAGCAGTGAATGTGATTGGTGGGTGCATTCGGTCAGTATCACAGATACAATGGCTTGCTCACCATGATGGATGGGCGTGTGCGTGTGTGTGTGTGTGTGTGTGTGTGTGTGTGTGTGTGTGTGTGTGTGTGTTATTGGTTGTGGGAATGTTATTGGTTGTGGGAAGCCTATGGGGTCGGGATTAGGCTCTGTGAAGCTGTTTCAGGCCTGATTTCTAAGCAAGGTACTTGACAATAGAAACCTCGGAAAACGTCCCACCCCCCACCATGCCATGGGCCACCAGAGAGCCCAGGTGTGTCTCTTAAAGCCAGGCTTGGGTATGAGCATGGACATCAATGATTGCAGAGTATCAACAATAGGGGACCATAAATCTCTTTCAGGTGAGTGCAGACTGAAAACAGGGACATCTGGAGGGAGATAGACTGGGTTTTAGAAAATCATCAGATCTCTAGGTCTAGAACACGCACATAGACCTACTCATGGAATTGTGCGTGTGAGTTCAAGGAGCAGGGGTCAATAAGTGTGAAACCTGGTTCCCCAGGTTTTAGACACCTGTTTAGTTCAAAAGAGTGATCTGAGTGCTAAAACAAGATCAAAATGAAGTGGTTTGTATCTGAAGACGTGCTGTGTTGAAAGTGGGAGAAAATCTCTGAAGCCTTCATGGAGAAGGATATGGAGAACTTTAAAGTCCTAGTTGAAGAGGACACGGTAAAGACAACAAATAAGTTTGGGCAGGCTGGCTAGCTGGTGGGATCACTCAGGAAAACAGGAATATGTGAGGAATAGCAGATGTAGAGGAGGCTTTAGTGGATTTGGTTTGAGTAATGTTGAATGTGAGTTATCTGTGGGGTAATCACGTGTAAATGCCCTTCACAGACAGCCTAGAACTGCAGGTTTGGATTTGAGAGACACTGTCTTGAAGAAAACTTTTACAGCAAAGGGGGAATATGAAATCCTCCAGGAGAATAGAGGAAGTAGAGAAGGAAATAGAGAAAGTAGGGATTCTTGTGATACTTGGTGTTCACGAAAATTGTAGTAAAATTTTATCCAGAAATGACTAAAAACACAACACTATCTAGTTCAGTTTTAGGTATTGCTTTCTCTAAGTAATTTCCCTAAACAAGAGGTTATCTTATTAGCATTGATTTACAATAAATCAACTTTGAAATGGAGCTGGAAGCTACAGGTACTTGACATTTCTTACGTTCTCTGTTTTCTCTATCAACTACCTGGATGAACTTCAAGTCATTTAAAAATCAGTGACATGTACTTTCTTTTAACTCCCTGTATTAAAAAGATCAATATGACTATCTCTTTTATAGGTAGATATCTAGATGTTTTTAGAAAAAGAAATAAAATTCCACATAGAAGGCAGTTCCAGCAGATTTTACTATGGGAAATTGGTACATGGTCTGTGGAAGTGTAAAAGGTTAAACTAAATGTAAATATTCAGGGATTTAAAAATACAATCTCTGAAGTTGTGCATACTGCTATTGTAAAGGTCTTAAATATAAAGGTCAGTTCAGGAGGGACAATTTCATGGGGAATTAAAAAAAATCTCCCAATGTGTGTTTATGTAATTTTATCTACATATAAGTTTTTTCTTGGTTTTACTGGCTAATTTCTTGTAGGTCACGGGTGTGGGGTAGGGTGAAGGATGATATCCAAACAATTTTTCTTATCCTCTATGCTCTTTATTAATGTAGGGCATCAGATTTAATTATCATCATGGTCACCATTAGAATCCATTATTAACAATCATAACTCATGAATGACACTTTGTGACACAATATGTACTTGCTCCTTAGAATTTATATAATGCAGCATAGGAATTAGATCAACTTAATAGTAAACCCTCTTCTCTGCAATAATAATAACCATAATCATCATAATCATCTAGGGTATATTTCATAGAAAAATAATTTGAGTGTGAGTCTTCTTAGATTGCTTCAATACACATAAATGCCTGACTTTAAAAAAACTTGTTTAATGTAGTTTAAAAATGGCCTGTTTTCTGTAAAAATTAGATTGAATTTCGGATAATACATTCTATCAAAACTCAGTAAATTTTTTTCGAAAAGATGAATTTTTACATACCTGAATCCAATCAGGATTTTTCAAATTGAGTAACGAATAGAGACACACATTAGATAAAAATACCTAACACTTATTAAATGCCTATAAGACTTTTACATGCATTAACTTATTTGGTTTACACAACAACCTATAAGATAACCTATTATGCCCATTTTACAGAAAAAAGAATTGAAATTAATGCACAATATATTAATGAAAGTAGGGAAACATCAATGAATCCCTTTAATTTGCATAATGTACATTAACTTGTACATTTAATATGTATTAACTATTATGATTTAAGAAACAAAAAAAATTGACTCAGAAAATTTATCATGTAATACCTCTTATTTGTAGTGATACTTTGTTACCTGATGATAATACCATATATTAGTAAACTGTCTTATTATCTTCAATGCCCTGACATTCTTGTCTTTGGTTCTAATAATTCATTGCACATGATTAATAGGCCAACACAGCTTTCATTAAAATTCCAAATCTCAGGGCCTTAAGAAGCTTAAAGTATTTACATTTCAATAGAAAATCCATGCTTCAGTTAAGCACAACTAATTTTAAAATCTAAATATAAACAAAATAAAATGAATAAGTCTAGAGTCTTAAAAGAAGAACATTTTTTTTTGCTTTTGCAATAAATGAAATGTTTTGCTGAGTAACCTTAGGGATTCATTTCCTCAAATGAAAAAAAAAAATGGGCATGATCAAAACGAGGAAGAATGGTGTGATCATGAAAACCCTTATGCACATCAGAAAAACAATGATTCCTATTTGATCTCAATAACACAAGCAATGATTAAGATTTTTAAATCCAATTTTCATGTTGCCCAGTAAATTGCTTAAAACACACACACACACACACACACACACACACACACACATACACACACACACACACACACACACACACAGTACAAGGTCAATTTTTCCAAAAAAATATCTGAATGATTTCAGGTGCTTGTGGCAATGTGAATTTATTACTGTGAAATCTATGAGCTATCTGGCCTGGCCCAGAGTTGTCCCCATATCCTTCCATGTGATGTGGGTGCTTGGAGCCGAGGGAAAGATCAGAGGTCATTGTGCAGAACAGTTGGCCTCAGTCAGTGAGTTCCTAGTGTTCCCAGTGATGCTGGTCCAAGGACACACTTTGGGGGATGCTGGGCTCTTTCACCTAACATGCAGGGATGCCCTTACCCCTAACTGGTAGGTTTAAAATCTTAACAAATGCACCAAGAAAAAGCCTCCCTCCTGTCTTGGAGATTCAGCACTCAATTCATCATTTCACATCTCTTTCAGTTCTTTTTTTTGGGGGCTGGGGTGTAGAGGGGGCAGTTACCGGAGATTGAACTCAGGGGCTTGACCACTGAGCCACATCCCCAGCCCTATTTTATATTTTATTTAGAGACAGGGTCTCACTGAGTTTCTGGGTGCCTTGTTTTTGCTGAGGCTGTCTTTGAACTAACTATCCTCCTGCCTCAGCCTTCTGAGCTGCTGGGTTACAGGCGTGCACCACTGTGCCAGCTCTTTCAGTTCTTTTTATTTCACCTGTGCTTCTTCTAGCATAAAGGGGAAAGAGAAGACAAATTATTACCTCTTACGATATGTCAGAGCCTTCTAGTTATAAAATTCTTCAAAATAAAAAATTCTCTTTTCTATTTAGGATTTTAAAATTTCTTTTCTTGGTAGTGGTTAGTTTCAATTCAAACCAATATTGTTCCTATACAGGGTCTAATTTAGTCCTAAGCCAGATCTACAAAGAAACCCAAAGAGAATAAGATCTGATCCCTGTCCTTCTGCGCCCCTCCCCTGACTCAGGCAATGGCAAGGCCCTACTGAGGTGGATGGCGCAAGGCGTCCATCCTCTGGAGAAGTGCAGTATGTATCTGGAAATGGGCTGATTTGTTTTTGTATTCCTTTAATAAGTATAGTTTTGATTTCTCATATGACCATTAAGTATAAAAGAAAAATCATGACTTTCCCAATTAATGCAACTACTTCTAAAGCATAGATCTGTTTGCTCTAAATGCAATGATTTAGCTGTGGAGTGTAAATTGTTAATGTCTAAAAAAACTCCCTGTATTCCTGTCAAGGAAGTTTTTGAGAAATTAAATTAAAATCTAGAGAAGGAAAATTAATGTTAAGAAGATAGATTAGTGCTTTAGTACTGGGCAACTTGTTCTTGTTCCTGTGCACAATGGTTTGTGCTCTTACTTTTGTTTAATTATTAGTAATAACAAATCAACTACTTGCCGTAACCATGGCACCGGTTCCAGTCAGTAAGTCAAGAAAGAATAGTCAAGGTATAGGCCAATAGTTTGGGACATTTGTAACTATTATTAAAAGTTAACTAAGCAGAAACAGCTAAAGCCAAACTCGAACTGAAATTACAAATGCTTCCTTTTGCTTAAGCCAAGATATATTCTTCTATCCTAATTGTAGCTACGTAATATTTTGTTTTGTTATAATAATGATTCCTGCTTTGTAGTCACAAAGTACTGTAAGTCTGCCAAAATAAAAAGTATATATGATCAACTTCACAAGTAAAGATTGGGATCAACACCTTCACTTTGGTGTCTGTGTTGTTTCTCCACCCCCTCTTTCGCAGACTCCTCACCATCCTTTCATCTCCTGAGACCCGCTGTTGGAGCAGGTCTCCGACATTGTCCTTCAACCAACTTACAATCTAATGGGAAGATGAACTCAATATGTGCAGGAAACTGGTAACAATTCTATGTAATCTAAAAATAATCATTATTTTCCCTTAGTGTTTGCTTGGGCAGCTCTCTGTAACAATCCTTCTGCACCTCATTCCCCAACCTCTGCTCTATGTAACAGGACTTCTTCACCTCACGTTCCAAACTTTCCTCTCTGTAACAGTCCTTCTGCATCCCAGTATCCAAACTCTGCTCTCTGTAAAATTACTTCTGCACCTCAGTCTCCAACCTTTGCTCTCTGTAATGGTCCTTCTGTGAGGCAGCCTCCAACCTCTGCTCTCTGTATCAATCCTTCTTCACCTCAGTCTCCAATGTCTGCAATCGGTGACAGTCCTTCTGCACCCGAGTCTCCAACATCTGCTCTCTACAACGGTCCTTCTGAACCAAAGTCTCCAAACTCTGCTCTCTCTAACAGTCCTTCTGTACTGCAGTCTCCAAACTCTTCTCTCTATAATGGTCCTGCTGCACCCCAATTGCCAAACTCTGCTTTCTGTAACAGTCCTTCTGCACCTCAGATTCCAACCTCTGCTCTCTCTATGAGTCCTTTTTAGCCTCAGTCTGAAACCTCTGCTGTCTGCCACAATCCTTCTGCACCCCAGTCTCCAACTTCTACTCTCTGTAACAGGTATTCTTCACCCCAGTCTTCAAACTCTTCTCTCTGTAATAGGCCTTCTTAACCCTAGTCTCCAAACTCTTCTCTCTGCAAGGATCTTTCTGCACCGCTGTCTCCAACATCTGCTCTCTGCAACAGTCCTTCTGAACCGCAGTCTCGAACAACTGCTTTCTGCAACAGTCTTTCTGCACCCCAGTCTAAAACCTCTGCTCTGTGCTTCAGTACTTCTGCACCCCAGTCTCCAACCTCTGCTCTCTGCAGCATTTCTTGTGCACCCAAGTCACCAACCTGTGCTCTCTGTAACTGTCCTGTGGCACCCCAGTCTCCAACCTCTGCTCTCTCTAGCGATCCTTATGCACCTCATTTTCTAACCTCTGCTCTCTGCAACTATTTTTCTGCACCCCAGTCACCATCCTCTGCTCTTTGTAAGAATCCTTTTGCACCCCAGTCTTCAACTTCTCCTCTTTGTAAAAGTCCTTCTGCACCTCAGTCTTTAAGTTCTGCAATCTGTAACAGTCCTTCTGCACCCCAGTCTCAAATTTCTGCACTAAGAAATGATCTTTCTCAACCTTATTCTTTAACCTCTGCTCTCTTTAGTAGTCTTTATGCAACCCAGTCTCCAACATCTGCTCTCTGCAACAATCCTTATTCTCCCCAGGCTCTAACCTCTGCTCTCTGCAACGGTCCTTCTACATCCCAGTTTCCAAAATCTTCTCTCTGTAGCAGTCTTTCTGCACCTCAGTCTCGAAACTTTGCTCTCTGAAACAGTCCTTCTGCACCCCTGTCTCCAATCTCGGCTCTCAGTAACAGTTCTTGTGCACCTCAATCTTCAAACTCTGCTCTCTGTAACACTCCTTAAGCACCCTAGTCTCCACCCTCTACTCTCTGTAAAAGTCCTTCTGCAACTCAGTCTCCAAGCTCTGCTCTCTGTAAGATCCTTCTGCAACCCATTCTTCAAACGCTTCTCTCCGTAAGAGTCTTCTGCACCACAGTCTGCAAACTATGCTCTCTGTAACAGGCCTTTTGCACCCCAGGCTCCAACATCTGCTCTCTGCAACGATCCTTCTTCTACCCAGTCTCCAAACTCTGCTCTTTGTAAAAGTCCTTTTGTATTGCAGACTCCAACCTCTTCTCTTTGTAATGGTCCATCTGCTCCCAAATTCCTACCTCTGCTTTCTGTAACAGTCATTCTGCACCTCAGTCTCCAAACTCTTCTCTCTGCAACGATCTTTCTACACCTCAGTCTCCAACCTCTGCTATCTGTAAAAGATCTTCTGCACCTCAGTCTCCATACTTTGCTCTCTGTAATTGTCCTTCTGCACCCTAGTCTCCAATCTCTGCTCTCTGTAACAATCCTTCTGCACCTCTGTCTCCAACGTCTGCTCTCTGTAATAGTCCTTCTGCACCCCAGGCTCCCACATCTGCTCTCTGCAACAGTCCTTCTGCACCCCATTCTCCAAACTCTGCTCTCAGTAACAGTCCTTCTTTACGGCAGTCTCAAACCTCTTCTCTCTATAACGGTCCTTCTGCACCCCAATTTCCAACCTCTGCTCTATGTAACAGTCCTTCTATGCCTCAGTTTGAAACTTCTGCTCTCTGCAACAATTCTTCTAAACAACAGTCTCCAAACTGTGCTATCAGTAACAATCCTTCTGCACTCCAGTCTCCAACATCTGCTCTCTATAACACGTTTTCTGCAACCCAGTCTCTATACTCTGCTCTCTGTAACAGGCCTTATGCACCCCATCTCCAAACTCTTCTCTCTGCAAAAGTCCTTCTACACCCCAGTCTCCAACCTCTGCTCTCTGCATCGATCCATCTGCATCCCAGTCTCCAACGTCTGCTCTCTGTAATATCCTTCTGCACCCCGTTCTCCAAACTTTGCTCTATGTAACAGTCATTCTGCACCTCAGTCTCCAACCTCATCACTCTGCAACGGACCTTGTGCACTCCAGTATCCAACCTCTGTTCTCTGCAGCTGTCTTTCTGCACCCCAGGCTACACACTCTGCTCTCAGTAACAGTCCTTCTGCACCCCAGTCTCCAAACTCTACTTTCCTTATCAGTTATTCTGCACCCCAGTCTAAATCCTCTGCTCTGTGTAACAGTCATTCTGCACCTCAGTCTCCAACATCTGCTTTCTGCAACAGTCTTTCTGCACCCCAGTTTCCAACCTCTGCTCTGGTGACCATATTCACCAGCCCACACAGCCAGGCCCCAGTCAACAGGCGAAAATAGACCTTCACACTCATGATGACCTGGTATTGAGGAGGACACCAGGTGGCCACACAGCAGTCATACTGGCCACAAAGCCAGTAAGAAGCCTTCTGTGCCAGCAGTTGTCATCAAGAAGAAGATCTGGGAAATTTAGCCCTCATAAGAAATGGCCTTCTTCTCTCAGAAGAAGTTCACCAGCACTACTGGGAGGGTGGTGGATGGGTAGCAATCGTCCAAGAAGCTCAAATTGCTGAGGAAAAAGTACATTAAAATGTGGAGAGCAGGACTGACCCTGGTGGTCACTATTATGAGCATGTTTCCCAGGAGAGTGGACACGTAAATAACCAGAAAGAGCAGGAAGAACCAGCCCTGTAGGTTAAAGTGCTTGGAAAATTTCAAGAAGATGAATTAAGTGACAAATGATTGATTGCTCATTACCAATGTTGTCATAGCTTAAAAACAGAGAAAAAGAGACCATGATGAGAATGGACTGAGA
Source organism: Ictidomys tridecemlineatus (assembly GCF_052094955.1). NCBI lineage: Eukaryota > Metazoa > Chordata > Mammalia > Rodentia > Sciuridae > Ictidomys > Ictidomys tridecemlineatus. Next base: position 140,430 of record NW_027522375.1, read on the forward strand.
GCACCCCAAACAGGCTTGTTAATCTGCAGCAACATGGCAAATAATATGGAATAAAAAACAGCCTGGAGACTGATAACGTGTGGGACTGGTCTCAGGAAATCAGACCCATGGAGCCGCACACATTTGCAGGGGTGATGGTGGGTGGGAGTAACCAGAGAATTGCTAGAAGCCAACAGAAAGCCATTCGACCTCATCATGTTGTGAAGTCATTGTTCACTGTCAAAGTAATCTCTGTCTCCTGTTGTCCTTTTATGTAAACATAGGATTTTTGGAGAAGTTCATTTTCATTGCAAATGTTAAGAAAAAAATTTACAAAGCAGAGTCATCATCTGCAGAAGCAGTCGGTGTTGCCTTCAGTGTTTTCCAATGTAGAGATTTTCTCATTTTACATCAATCTTGATGTTTGTGTTCAGAAAGGCAGAAGTTAACTATTCCTGTACAATGCTGAAATTATCAAGGCCAGAGCAAAATAGAGCAAAGAAGTTGATGAAGCAGGGTTGGACTGGCTATCTTAAGTATACAGGAAAGATCAGTGGAGTAGAAGGAGAATGAGAGGGCAGAGAGGTTTGAGAAGGGAGGAAATGTGAAAAGTCTTTACGCAGATCATCTTATGTGCACAAGGAAGTCTACCACAGGGGACTGCACCTGTATGTATATGTAGAAAGCACTAGACAGAAATTAACAGATAAATGACCCAAAGAAAGATCAGTAGAGAAAGGAGAATGGGAGCGGGAAGGGGAGGGAGATAAGGGGTGGGGACTGAATGGAGTAAATCAGATTCCATGCACGTAGGATCTTTTCCAAATCAACCCAACTTCTATGTATAACTATTATGCTCTAATATAAAATTTAAGAAGATGACATGATCCTATCAGCAAAGAGTAAGGTTTGAATTCTTCTTGAAATATTTGTATACCTTTAATTTCTTTCTTTTGTCCAATGGCTCTGGAAATTTCAAGGATGAAGTTGAATAGAAGTGGTGAAAGAGGGGGCACCCTGTCTTCTTCCAGTTTTTAGAGTGAATGCTTTCAACCTTTCTCCACTTAGAATGATGCTGCCTTGGGTTTAGCATAGATAGCTTTTACAATGCTTTTACAAAGTTCCTTCTGTCCTTAGTGTTTCTACTTTTTTGACAGGTAGGGGTGCTACATTTTGCTAAATGTTTTTTCTGCATCTATTGAGATGATCAATAAACTTACATCTCTTTTAAATAAACTTAATCTCTCCCCTTTGGCTAAACATTCAGATCATCTCCAGTCCTATAAATATTTTAATGAACATTTTCCTACATAAACATATATGACCATTTCGAATTATCTCTTCAGAATAAAATTTAAATCTGACATAAAAGAATTTGTTGTGCAGTTTCTATTTAAAACTAGCTCATGGGAGACATTATATTAAGTAAAATAAGCCAGACACATAAAGAGAAATAGCAGTTTTTCACTTCTTTGTGGAAGCTAAAAAGTTGATCTCAGAGAAGTAGGGAGTAGAGCGGTGGTTATTGGTGCCTGGGAGAGAATCCCAAAAATCATTGTGAGTCTGATTTCTCAAAGACGCATGTGAAGGACTGCCTGAAACATGCCCTCTGAGTATGGTCTTAAAAAAAATAAGAGTAAACTTCTAACAGAGTCCTCAGAATATCTGTCTTCTCTCCTCAGTGGGCAGCAGGAGGTCCATGGGTCTGGCTGCCTAGGAGCTAGCTGTGGTGTTCAAATGGGCAAAATCAGGATGGCTGGAGAATCTCAATAATCACTAGTAGACCGCATTCTAGGTGAGGGCAGGCTGGAAACAGGCCATCCAGAACGAAATGGCTTGAGCTCTGAAAATGACAGAATCTGTGGATTTAGGAAACAGTTGTGGGTCCAATCCACTCATAACACCTACTCCCTGGGTGAGTCCACGGTTGCCACATTTACCACAGGCCTGACCAGAACAACCCGGAGGGGGAGATGCACTCTGGCCTCCTGGCTTGGAGGTTTGGTCTGGGGCCAGCTGACCCATTGCTGCTGGCCTGAGATGAGGTGGGATGCCGAGGTGGAAGGAAACAAGTGGGGAAGTGTCCCTAGCTCATGGCAGCCAGAAGGTTTTGGCGGGGGAGGGGAAAGGATAAGACAGTTCGCAGGGGACAAGATGTGATTACCCAGGGCATATCTCCGGCCACACTCCACCTGCACACACTCCTCTCAGTAAAGTGGGCCTTTCAGATAATTAACCCACAAAATGGATGGATCCACAGATTAGGTCACAAGTCTCACAGTCTAATCATTTTACCTCTGAACACTGCTACTGTGGCTGACACTGAGCTTTTGGTGCGGGATAGCTTATTTCGAAGCCATAATAGTCTCTACAGTCCATGTGCTTTGGTGAAAATACCTTCATGTAGTCTGGGAGAGTAATCGGGTGCCAAAACAAGATTAAAAGGAAATATCTGGTAACTGAAGATGTGATATTTGGAGCTTGGGGAAAAGCTCTGAAGAGGAGCCCTGGGTGGAGCACTTTAAAGTCCTGGTGAGGAGGACACAAGAGAGAACCTGGTGTGTGGGGTAGCTCAGTGGCAGTGGGATCACTCATTAAAACATAAAAAAATGAGAAGGAGCATGTCTGGGGAGAAAAAGTAGAAAAGGAGGTTGGGCCTGGAGTCTGGGTACCTGCGGGTTCTCTGCAAGAAGATTCCAGGAGGCAGCGGGACAGGTTCCCAGGAGATAGGCCTGGGAGTCATGGCTTAGAGTGACTGTGGAAGTCACAGGTGCTCAAAAAGCCAAAAGAGAGCAGGGTGAGGAGAGAGGGCCTGATGGACTGTGTGGAAAAAAAATGTACAGAAAAAGGCTCACCAGGTATCAGTAATCATACTGCACCACAGTGTCAAAGCTCTGCTCTCTGTACCAGGCCTTCTGCACCCCAGTCAAAAACCTCTGCTCTCTATACCAGTCCTTCTGCAGCCCAGTCTACAACCTCTGCTCCCTGCTACAATCCTTCTGCACCCCAGTCTCCGAGTTCTGCTCTCTGAAACACTCTTTCTGCACCCCAGTCTCGAACATCTGCTCTCTGCAACATTTTTTCTACACCTCAGTCTGAAAACTCTGCTCTCTGCAACAATCATTCTGCACCCCAGTCTCCAACCTCTGCTCTCTGTAACAGTCGTTCTACACATAAGTCTCCAAACTCTACTCTCTATAATATCCTTCTGCACACCAGTCTCCAAACTGAGATATCTGTAACAAGCCTTCTGCACTCCAATCTCCAACCTCTGCTCCCTGCAAGAAAACTTCTGTACCCCAGTCTCCAAGTTCTGCTCTCTGAAAGAGTCCTTCTGCACCCCACTCTCAAACATCTGCTCTCTGCAACAGTCCTTCTGCACCAAAGTCTAAAAACTCTGCTCTCTGCAACAATCATTCTGCACCCCAGTCTCCAACCTCTGCTCTCTCTAACAGTCCTTCTGCACCTCAGTCTCCAAACTCTGCTCTCTATAATATCCTTCTGAAAACCAGTCTCAAAACTGTGATATCTGTAACAGGCCTTGTGCACTCCAGTCTCCAACCTCTGCTCCCTGCAAGAATCCATCTGCACTCCAGTCTTCAAGTTCTGCTCTCTGAAAGAGTCCTTCTGCACCCCGCTCTCGAACATCTGCTCTCTGCCACAGTCCTTCTGCACCTAAGTCTTAAAACTCTGCTCTCTGCAATGATCCTTCTGCATTCCAGTCTCCAACAACTGCTCTCTGCAACAGTCCTTCTGCATTCCAGTCTCCAACAACTGCTCTCTGCAACAGTCCTTCTGCACCACAGTCTCCAACCTCTTCTCCCTGCTACAGTACTTCTGCACCCCAGTCTCCAACCTCTGCTCTTTTCAACATTTCTTTTGCATCCAAGTCTACAACCTGTGCTCTCTGTAACTGTCCTGCTGCAACCCAGTCACCAAACTCTGCTCTCTGTAGCGATCCTTCTTCACCTCATTCTCCAACCTCTGCTCTCTGCAACGATCCTCTGCACCCTAGTCTCCATTCTCTGCTCTATGTAAGAATCCTTTTGCAACCCAGTCTCCAATCTCTCCTCTCTGTAAAAGTCCTTCTGCACCAAAGTCTCCAAATTCTGCAATCTGTAAGAGTCCTTCTGCACCCCAGTCTCAAACCTCTGCACTCAGAAATGATCTTTCTGCACCTCAGTCTCCAACCTCTGCTCTCTTTAATAGTCCTTCTGCACCCAGTCTCCAAACTCTGCTCTCTGTAACAGTCCTTCTATACCTCAGTCTCCAAACTCTGTTCTCTGTAATGATCCTGCGCACCCCAGGCTCCAAACTCTGCTTTGTGTATCAGTCGTTCTGCAACCATTCTCCAACCTCTGCTATATGTAACAGTCCTTCTGCACCTCAGTCTCCAACCTCTGCTCTCTGTAACAGTCTTTCTGCACCCCAGTGTCAAATCTATGCTCTGTACAACATTTTTTCTGCACCCCAGTATCCAACCTATGCTCTCTGTAACTGTCATTCTGCACCCCAGTCCCTAAACTCTGCTCTCTGTAAGATCCTTCTGCAACTCAGTCTCCAACCTCTGCTCTCTGCAACGGTACTTCTGCACCCCAGTCTTTAAACTCTGCTCTCTGTAACAGTCCTTCTGCACCTCAGTATTTAACCTCTGCTCTCTGTAATGATCCTTCTGCACTTCAGTCTCCAACCAATGCTCTGTGTAAAAAGCCTTCTGCACTGCAGTCCCCAAACTCTGCTCTCTGTAACAGTTCTTCTGCACCCCAGTCTTCAAGCTCTACTCTCTGTTACAGTCCTGCTCCACCCGAATCAAACCTCTGCACCCTGTAACAATCCTTCTGAACCCCAGTCTCAAACCTCTGTTCTCTTTAACAGTTCTTCTGAAGCAGAATCTCCAAACTCTGCTCTCTGTAACACTCCTTATGCAACCCAATCTCCATCCTCTGCTCTCTGTAAGAATCCTTCTGCTCCCCAGTCGCCAACCTCTGCTCTCTGTAAAAGTCCTTCTGCAGCTCAGTCTCCAACCTCTGCTCTTTGTAACGATCCTTCTGCACCTCAGTCTCCAACCTCTGCTCTCTGTAACAGTCCTTCTGAAACGCAGTCTCCAACCTCTGCTCTCTGTAACAGTCCTTCTGTACCGCAGTCTCCAACCTCTTCTCTCTGTAACGGTCCTTCTGCACCCCAATTGCAAACCTCTTTTTTCTATAATAGTGCTTCTGCACCTCAGACTCCAACTTATCCTCTCTGTAACAGTCCATCTGCACCTCAGTCTGAAACCTCTGCTCTCTGCAACGATTCGCATGTACCCCAGTCTCTAAACTGTGCTATCTGTAACAGTCCTTCTGCACCCTAGTCTCCAACCTCTGCTCTCTGTAAAACCCCTTTTTTTTTACTCCAGTTTCCAAACTCTGCTCTCTGTAACAGGCCTTCTACACTCCAGTCTCCAACCTCTTCTCTCTGCAACGATCTTTCTGCACCTCAGTTCCAACCTCTACTTTCTGCAACAGTCATTCTGCACCCCGGTCTCCAACCTCTCTCTCCGTAAGATTCTTCTGCACCTCAGTCTCCAACCTCTGCTCTCTGTATAAGTCCATGTGCACCCCAGTATCCAACCTCTGCTCTCTGTAAGAATTTTAGGCATGTAAATCACCAACTTCAGCTCTCTGCATTGGTCTTTCTGCACCCCAGTCTCCAAACTCTATTCTCAGCAACAGTCCTTCTGCACCACAATCTTCAAAATCTGCTTTCTGTATCAGTTTTCTGTACCCCAGTCTCCAACCTCTTCTCTTGTTACAGTCCGTCTGCACCTCAGTCTACAACCTCTGCTCTCTGTAACAGTCCTTCTGCAACCTAGTCTCCAACCTCTACTCTCTGCAACATTTTTTCTGCACCCCAGTCTTCAACCTGTTCTCTGTTACTATCCTTGTGCACCCAAGTCTCCAACATCTGCTCTCTGTAAGTATCGTTATCCACCATATTCTCCAACCTCTCTCTGCTCTCTTCTACAGTCTTTCTGCACCCCAGTCTCAAACCTCTGCACTCTGCAACAACTCTTCTGTACCCCAGTCTTCAAACTGAGCTCTCTGTAACTATCCTACTGAACCCTGGTCTCCAAACTCTGCTCTCTGTAGCGATCCTTCTGCATCTCAGTCTCCAACCTCTGCTCTCTGCAACGATCCTTCTGCACCCCAGTCTCCAACGTCTGTTTTCTGCAACAGTCCTTCTGACCCCAGTCTCCAGCCTCTGCTCTCTGTAACATCCTTCTGCACCCCAGTTTTCAAACTCTGCTCTAGGTGACATTTTTTCTGCACCTCAGTCTCTACCCTCTGCTCTTTGTAACAGTACTTCTGTACCGCAGTCTCCAATCTCTGCACACTGCAACATTTCTTCTGCAAGCCAGTCTCCAAACTGTGCTCTCTGTAACTGTCTTTCTGACCCCAGTCTCCAAACTCTGCTCTCTGTAATGATCCTTCTGCACCTCAGTCTCCAACCTCTGCTCTCTGCAACGGTCCTTCTGCTCCCCATTTTCCAACCTCTGCTCTCTGTAACAGTCCTTCAAAAATTCAGTGTCCAACCTCTCTTCTCTGTACCAATCCTCTGAACTTCAGGCTCCAAACTCTGCTCTCTTTAACAGTCTTTCTGCAACTCAGCCTACAAACTCTGCTCTCTGTAACAGGCTTTCTGCACCCAGTCTCCAACCTTTTCTCTCTGTAACAGTTCTTCTTCACCCCAATCTCGAATCTCTGCTCTCTGTAACAATCCTCCTGCACCTCACACTCCAACATATGCTCTCTGTAACAGTCCTCTGCACCCTAGTCTCCAATATCTGCTCTCTAAAACAGTCCTTCTGTACCGCAGTCTCCAACCTCTTCTCTTTACAACTGTCCTTCTGCACCACAATTGCCAACCTCTGCTTTCTGTAACAGTCCTTCTGCATCTCAGATTCCATCCTCTTTTCTCTGTAACGATCCTTCTGCACCGCAGTCTCCAAACTCTGCTCTCTGCAAAGATCCTTCTGCACCTCAGTCTCCAACCTCTGCTCTCTACAACAATCCTTCTGAACCTCAGTTTCCAACCTCTGCTCTATGCAACGATCCTTCTGCACGAGAGTTTCCAGCCTCTGCACTCTGTAATTCAACACCTAGTCTCCAAACTCTTCTCTCTGAACAAATCTTTCTGCACCTCAGTCTCCAACCTCTACTCTCTGTAACAGTCCTTCTGCATCTCAGTCTCCAACCTCTGCTTTATGTAACAGGCTTACTGCACCCAAGTCGCCAACCTCTGCTCACTGTATCAGTTCTTCTGCACCCCAATCTCGAAACTCTGCTCTCTGTAACAGTCTTTCTGCACCCCAGTCTCCAACATTTTTTCTCTGCAACGATCCTTCTGAGCCTCAGTCCCATCCTCTACTCTCTGCAACAGTTTTTCTGCACCCCAGTCTCCAGACTCTGCTTTGTGTAAGATCCTCTTGCAACCCTTTCTCCAAACGTTCCTCTCTGTTACAGTCCTTCTGCACCCCAGTATCTAACCTCATCTCTCTAAAAGTCCTTCTGCACCTCAGTCTCCAACCTTTGCTCTCTGTAATGGTCCTTCTGTACCCCAGTCTCTAAACTCTGCTCTCTGTATTAATTTTTCTGCACCTCAGTCTCCAAAGTCTGCTCTCTTTTACAGTCCTTCTGCACCCTAGTCTTCAACATCTGCTCTCTTCAACAGTCCTTCTGCCCCAATGTCTCCAAACTCTGCTCTCTCTAACAATCTTTCTGTACCGCTGTCATCAACCTCTTCTTTCTATAACGGTCCTTCTGCACCCCAATTGCGAACCTCTGCTTTCTGTAACAGTCTTTCTGCACCTCAGATTCCAACCTCTGCTCCCTGTAACAGTCCTTCTAAGCCTCAGTCTGAAACCTCTGCTGTCTGCAACAATACTTCTGCACCCCAGTTTCAAAACTGTGCTATCTGTAACAATACTTTTGCACCCCAGTCTCCAACCTCTGCTCTCTGCAACAGGTCTTCTGCACCCCAGTCTCCAAACTCTGCTCTCTATAACAGGCCTTCTGCACCCAATTCTCCAACCTCTTCTCTCTACAACGATCCTTCTGCACCTCAGTCTCCAACCTCTGTTCTCTGCAACAGTCCTTCTGAAACACAGTCTCCAACATCTGCTCTCTGCAATGATCCTTCTGCATTCCAGTCTCCAACAACTGCTCTCTGCAACAGTCCTTCTGCACCACAGTCTCCAACCTCTTCTCCCTGCTACAGTACTTCTGCACCCAAGTCTCAAACCTCTGCTCTTTGCAACATTTCTTTTGCACCCAAGTCTACAACCTGTGCTCTCTGTAACTTTCCTGCTGCAACCCAGTCACCAAACTCTGCTCTCTTTAGCGATCCTTCTTCACCTCATTCTCCAACCTCTGCTCTCTGCAACGATCCTTCTGCACCCCAGTCTCCATTCTCTGCTCTATGTAAGAATCCTTTTGCAACCCAGTCTCCAATCTCTCCTCTCTGTAAAAGTCCTTCTACACCAAAGTCTCCAAGTTCTGCAATCTGTAAGAGTCCTTCTGCACCCCAGTCTCAAACCTCTGCACTCAGAAATGATCTTTCTGCACCTCAGTCTCCAACCTCTGCTCTCTTTAAAAGTCCTTCTTCTGCAAATAGTCTCCAACATCTGCTCTCCGAAACGATCCTACTTCTCCCAAGGCTCCAACCTCTGCTCTCTGCAATCGTCCTTCTACATCCCAGTTTCCAAAATCTGCTCTCTGTAACAGTCCTTCTGAACCTCAGTCTCCAAAATGCTCTCTGTAAGATCCTTCTGCAACCTAGTTTCAAAATTGTGCTTTCTATAACAGACCTTCTGCACCCCAGTCTGCAAACTCTGCTCTCTGTAACAGGCCTTCTACACCCCGGTCTCCAATATCTGCTCTCTGTAACAGGCCTTCTGCACCTCAGTCTCCAACCTCTTCTCTCTGCTATGATCGTTCTTCACCTCAGTCTCCAACCTCGGCTCTCTGCAACAGTCCTTCTGCAAACAAGTCTCCAACCTCTGCTCTCTTTAACAGTCCTCCTGCACCCCAGTCACCAACCTCTGCTCTCTGCAACAGTCATTCTGCAACCCAGTAACCAAACTCTGCTCTGTGTAAGGATCTTTCTGCACCTTTGTTTCCAACCTCTGCTCTCTGCAACGATTCTTCTGCACCCCAGTCTCCAAACTCTTCTCTCTGCAATGAACCTTCCTCTACCCAGTCTTCAAACTCTGCTCTCTGTAAACGACCTTTTGTATCGCAGTCTCGAACCTCTGCTTTCTGTAACAGTCCTTCTGCACCCCAGTCTCTAAACTCTTCTCTCTGCGAAGATCTTTCTGCACCTCAGTCACCAACCTCTGCTCTTTGTAAATGTCCTTCTTCACCTCAGTCTCCATCCTTTGCTCTCTGTAATGGTTTTTCTGCACCCCAGTCTATAATCTCTGCTCTCTGTAACAATCCTTCTGCACCTCTGTCTCCAATGTCTGCTCTCTGTAACAGTCCTTCTGTACCGCAGTCTCCAACCTCTTGTCTCTATAAAGGTACTTCCCCACCCCAATTGCCAACCTTTGCTTTCTGAAACAGTCCTTCTGCACCTCAGACTCCAAACTCTGCTCTCTGTAACAGTCATTCTAAGCCTCAGTCTGAAAACTCTGCTCTCTGCAACAATCCTTCTAAACCCCAGTCTCCAAACTGTGCTATCTGTAACAATCTTTCTGCACCCCAGTCTCAAACATCTGCTCTCTGTAACAGGTCTTCTGCAACACAGTCTCAAAAGTCTGCTCTCTGTAGCAGGCCTTCTGCACCACAGTCTCCAACCTCTTCTCTCTGCAAAGATTCTTCTGTACCTCAGTCTCCAACCTCCGCTCTCTGCAACAGTCCTTCTGAACCCCAGTCTCCAAAATTGCTCTCTGTGAGATCTTTCTGCAACCCGTTTTCCAAACTTTGCTCTCGGTAACAGTCATTCTGCACCTCAGATTCCAACCTCATCCCTCTTCAACGGCCCTTCTGCACCCCAGTATCCAACCTCTGTTCTCTGCAGCCGTCCTTCTGCACCCCAGGCTACAAACTCTGCTCTCTTTTACAGTCCTTCTGCACCCCCGTCTCCAAACTCTACTTTCCGTATCAGTTATTCTGCACCCAAGTCTAAAACCTCTTCTCTCTGCAACAGTTTTCTACACCCGAGTCTCAAACCTCTTCTCTCTTCTAAAGTCTTTCTGCAACCCAGCCTCCAACCTCTGCACTCTGCAAAAACTCTTCTGCACCCCAGTCTTCGAACTGTGCTCTCCATAACTATCCTACTGAACCCTGGTCTCCAAACTCTGCTCTCTGTAGCGATCCTTCTGCACCTCAGTCTCTACCCTCTGCTCTCTGCAACGATCCTTCTGCACCCCAGTCTCCAACGTCTGTTTTCTGCAATAGTCCTTCTGACCCCAGTCTCCAGCCTCTGCTCTCTGTAACATCCTTCTGCACCCCAGTTTCCAAACTCTGCTCTAGGTGACATTTTTTCTGCACCTCAGTCTCTACCCTCTGCTCTTTGTAACAGTACTTCTGTACCGCAGTCTCCAATCTCTGCTCACTGCAACATTTCTTCTGCAAGCCAGTCTCCAAACTGTGCTCTCTGTAACTGTCTTTCTGACCCCAGTCTCCAACCTCTGCTCTCTGTAATGATCCTTCTGCACCTCAGTCTCCAACCTCTGCTCTCTGTAACAGTCCTTCAACACTTCAGTGTCCAACTTCTCTTTTCTGTACCAATCCTCTGAACCTCAGTCTCCAAACTCTGCTCTCTTTAACAGTCCTTCTGCACCTCAGCCTCCAAACTCTGCTCTCTGTAACAGGATTTCTGCACCCAGTCTCCAACCTTTTCTCTCTGTAACAGTTCTTCTTCACCCCAATCTCGAACCTCTGCTCTCTGTAACAATTTTCCTGCACCTCACACTCCAACATATTCTCTCTGTAACAGTCCTCCTGCACCCTAGTCTCCAATATCTGCTCTCTAAAACAGTCCTTCTGTACCGCAGTCTCCAACCTCTTCTTTTTATAACTGTCTTTCTGCACCACAATTGCCAACCTCTGCTTTCTGTAACAGTTCTTCTGCACCTCAGATTCCATCCTCTTTTCTCTGTAACGATCCTTCTGCACCGCAGTCTCCAAACTCTGCTCTCTGCAAAGATTCTTCTGCACCTCAGTCTCCAACCTCTGCTCTCTACAACAATCCTTCTGCACCTCAGTTTCCAACCTCTGCTCTATGCAAGGATCCTTCTGCACGAGAGTTTCCAACATCTGCACTCTGTAATTCAACACCTAGTCTCCAAACTCTTCTCTCTCAACCAATCTTTCTGCACCGCAGTCTCTAACCTCTGCTCTTTGTAACAGTCCTTCTGCACCCCAATCTCGAATCTCTGCTCTCTGTAACAGTCTTTCTGCACCCCAGTCTCCAACATCTTTTCTCTGCAACAATCTTTCTGAACCTCAGTCTCCATCCTCTACTCTCTGCAACAGATTTTCTGCACCCCATTCTCCAGACTCTGCTCTGTGTAAGATCCTTTTGCAACCCTTTCTCCAAACGTTCCTCTCTGTTACAGTCCTTCTGCACCCCAGTATCTAACCACATCTCTCTAAAAGTCCTTCTGCACCTCAGTCTCCAACCTTTGCTCTCTGTAATGGTCCTTCTGTACCCCAGTCTCCAAACTCTGCACCTAATCTTTCTGTACCTCAGTCTCCAAAGTCTGCTCTCTGTTACAGTCCTTCTGCACCCTAGTCTTCAACATCTGCTCTCTTCAACAGTCCTTCTGCACCAAAGTCTCAAAACTCTGCTCTCTCTAACAGTCCTTCTGTACCGCCGTCATCAACCTCTTCTTTCTATAACGGTCCTTCTGCACCCCAATTGCGAACCTCTGCTTTCTGTAACAGTCTTTCTGCATCTCAGATTCCAACCTCTGCTCTCTGTAACAGTCCTTCTAAGCCTCAGTTTGAAACCTCTGCTGTCTGCAAAAATCCTTCTGCACCCGTTTCAAAACTGTGCTATCTGTAACAATACTTTTGCACCCCAGTCTCCAACCTCTGCTCTCTGCAACAGGTCTTCTGCACCCCAGTCTCCAAACTCTGCTCTCTGTAACAGGCCTTCTGCACCCCAGTCTCCAACCTCTTCTCTCTGCAACGATCTTTCTGCACCTCAGTCTCCAACCTCTGTTCTCTGCAACAGTCCTTCTGAAATGCAGTCTCCAACCTCTGCTCTCTGCAATGATGCTTCTGCATTCCAGTCTCCAACAACTGCTCTCTGCAACAGTCCTTCTGCACCACAGTCTCCAACCTCTTCTCCCTGCTACAGTACTTCTGCACCCCAGTCTCCAACCTCTGCTCTTTTCAACATTTCTTTTGCATCCAAGTCTACAACCTGTGCTCTCTGTAACTGTCCTGCTGCAACCGTCACCAAACTCTGCTCTCTGTAGCGATCGTTCTTCACATCATTCTCCAACCTCTGCTCTCTGCAACGATCCTCTGCACCCCAGTCTCCATTCTCTGCTCTATGTAAGAATCCTTTTGCAACCCAGTCTCCAATCTCTCCTCTCTGTAAAAGTCCTTCTGCACCAAAGTCTCAAATTCTGCAATCTGTAAGAGTCCTTCTGCACCCCAGTCTCAAACCTCTGCACTCAGAAATGATCGTTCTGCACCTCACTCTCCAACCTCTGCTCTCTTTAATAGTCCTTCTGCACCCAGTCTCCAACATCTACTCTCCCTAACGATCCTCCTTCTCCCCAGGCTCCAACCTCTGCTCTCTGCAATCGTCCTTCTGCATCCCAGTTTCCAAAATCTACTCTCTGTTACAGTCCTTCTTCACCTCAGTCTCCAAACTCTGCTCTCTGAAACAGTCTTTCTGCACCCCTGTCTCCAACCTCTGCTCTCAGTAACAGTTCTTCTGCATCCCAATCTCCAAACTCTGTTCTCTGTAACACTCCTTCTGCACCCCAGTCTCCAAAATCTTCTCACTGCAACGACTTTTCTGCACCTCAGTCTCCAACCTCTGCTCGCTGTAAAAATCTTTCTGCACCTCAGTCTCCAATCTCTGCTCTCTGTAACAATTTTTCTGCACCTCTGTCTCCAACGTCTGCTCTCTGTAACAGTCCTTCTGTACCCCAGTCTCCAACCTCTTCTCTCTATAATGGTACTTCTGCACACCTATTGCCAACCTCTGCTTTCTGAAACACTCCTTCTGCACCTGAGACTATAACCTTTGCTCTCTGTAACAGTCCTTCTAAGCATCAGTCTGAAACCTATGCTCTCTGCATCAATTCTTCTAAACCCCATTCTTCAAACTGTGCTATCTGTAACAATCCTTCTGCACCCCAGTCTCAAACATCTGCTGTCTGTAACATGACTTCTGCACCCCAGTCTCCAACCTCTTCTATCGGCAACGATACTTCTGCACCCCAGTGTCGAACCTCTGCTCTCTGCAACGATCCTTCTGCACCTCAGTTTCCAACCTCTGCTCTCTGCAACGATGATTCTGCACCAGAGATTCAAACCTCTGCACTCTGTAACAGGCCTTCTACATCTAGTCTTCAAACTCTTGTTTCTGTACCAATCCTTCCTAACCTCAATCTCCAACCTCTGCTCTCTTCAACAGTCCTTCTGCACCCCAGTCTCCAGACTTTGCTCTCTGTAAGATCCTTTTGCATTTCTTTCTCCAACCCTTCCTCTTTGTAACAGTCCTTCTGCACCCCAGTATCCAAACTTTGCTCTCTCTAAAAGTCCATCTGCACCTGTCTAAAAACTTTGCTCTCTGTAATGGTAATTCTGTACCCCAGTCTCCAAACTCTGCTCTCTTTATCAATCCTTCTGCACCTCTGTCTCCAAAGTCTGCTCTCTGTACCAGTCCTTCTGCATCCTAGTCTCCAACATCTGCTCTCTACAACGGTCCTTCTGCACCAACGTCTCCAAACTCTGCTCTCTCTAACAGTCCTTCTGTACCGCAGTCTCCAACCTCTTCTCTCTATAATGGTCCTTCTGCACCCCAATTGCCAACCTCTGCTTTCTGTAACAGTCCTTCTGCACCTCAGATTCCAAACTCTGCTCTCTGTAACAGTCCTTCTAAGCCTCAGTCTTAAACCTCTGCTGTCTGCAATGATCCTTCTGCACCCCAGTCTCCATACTCTGCTCTCTGAAACAGGCCTTCTTCACCCAGTCTCCAAACTCTTCTTTCTGCAACGATCCTTCTGCACCTCAGTCTCCAACCTCTGCTCTCTGCAACAATCCATCTGCACCCCAGTCTCCAACCTCTGTTCTCTGTAAACATCTTATTATAACCCAGTATCCAACATCTGCTCTCTGCTACGATCTTTCTGCATCCCAGTCTCCAACGTCTGCTCTCTGCAACAGTTTTTCTGCACCCCAGTCTCCAAACTCTTCTTGCAGCTACAGTACTTCTGCACCCCAGTCTCCAACCTCTGCTCTCTGCAACATTTCTTCTGGACCCAAGTCTCCAATCTGTGCTCTCTGTAACTGTCCTGCTGCACCCCAGTCTTAAAACTCTGCTCTCTACCGCAGTCCCTTTACACCCCAGTAACCAAAATCTGCTCTGTGTAAGGATCCTTCTGCACCTTAGTTTCCAACCTCTTCTCTCTGAAGTGATTCTTCTGCACCCCAGTCTCCAACCTCTGATCTCTGTATCAGTGCTTCTGCACCACAGTCTCATAACTTTGCTCTCTGCCAAAGTCTTATGCACCCAAGTCTTCAAATTCTGCTGTCTGTAACATTTCTTCTGCAAGCCAGTCTCCATCCTGTGCTCTCTGTAACAGTTTTTCTGCACCCCAGTCTCCAACATCTGCTCTCTGCAAAAATCATTCTTCTATCCAGTCTCCAAACTCTGCTCTCTGTAAATGTCCTTTTGTATCACAGTCTCCAACCTCTTCTCTTTGTAAAGGTCCATCTGCTCCCCCATTGCCAACCTCTGTTTTCTGTAACAGTCCTTCTGCACCCCAGTCTCCAAACTCTTCTCTCTGCAACAATCTTTCTACACCTCAGTCTCCAACCTCTGCTCTCTGTAAAAGTCCTTCTGCACCTCAGTTTCCATCCTTTTCTCTCTGTAATGATCCTTCTGCACCCCAGTCTCCAATCACTGCTCTCTGTAACAATCCTTCTGCACCTCTGTCTCCAACGTCTGCTCTCTGTAACAGTCCTATTGCACCCCAGTCTCCCACATCTGCTCTCTGCAATGGTCCTTCTGCACCCCGTCTCCAAGCACTTCTCTCTATAACGCTCCTTCTGCACCCTAATTTCCAAACTCTGCTCTCTGTAACAGTCCTTGTAAGCCTCAGTCTGAAACATCTGCTCTCTGCAACAATACTTCTAAACAACGGTCTCCAAACTGTGTTATCTGTAACTATTCTTCTGCAGCCCAGTTTCCAACATCTGCTCTCTGTAACAGGTCTTCTGAAACCAAGCCTCCAAACTCTGCTCTCTGTAACAGGCCTTCTGCACCCCAGTCTCCAAACTCTGCTCTCTGCAAAAGTCTTTCTACACCGCAGTCTCCAACCTCTGCTCGCTGCAACGATCCTTCTGCATCCCAGTCTCCAACGTCGGCTCTCTGTAAGATCCTTCTGCACCCCATTCTCAAAACTTTGCTGTCTGTAACCATCATTCTGCACCTCAGTCTCTAACCTCATCTTTCTGCAACGGCCCCTGTGCTCCCTAGTATCCAACCTCTGTTCTCTGCTGCTGTCCTTCTGCACCGCAGGCTACAAACTCTGCTCTCTGTAACAGACTTTCTGCACCCCAGTCTCCAAACTCTACTTTCCGTATTGGTTATTCTGCACCCCAGTCTAAAACCTCTGCTTTCTGTAACAGTCCTTCTGCACCTCAGTCTCCAAACTCTGCTGTCTATAACATTCCTTCTGCACCACAGTCTCCATCCTCTGCTCTCTGCAACAGTCCATCTGCACCCCAGTCTCCAACCTATGCTCTCTGCAAACGTCTTATTATACCCCAGTATTCAACATCTGCTCTCTGCAACAATTCTTCTGCATTCGAGTCTCCAACATCTGCTCTCTGCAGCAGTCCTTCTACACCCCAGTCTCTAACCGCTGCTCTCTTCAACATTTCTTTTCCACTCCATTCTTTAATCTGTGCTCTCTGAAACTATCCTACTGCACGCCGGTCTCCAAACTCTGCTCTCTTTAAAGATCCTTCTGCAACTCAGTCTCCAACCTCTGCTCTCTGCAACGATCCTTCTGCATCCCAGTCTTTAACCTCTGCTCTCTGCAACAGTCCTTCTGCACCCCAGTCTCCAACCTCTGCTCTCTGTAACAGTCATTCTGCACATCAGTGTCCAACCTCTTCTCTCTGTAAGGAATCTTCTGCACCTCATGTCAAAACTCTGCTCTCAGTAACAGGCCTTCTGCACCACAGTTTCCAACCTCTGTTTTCTGTAAAAGTTCTTCTGAACCCCAAACTCCAAACTCTGCTCTCTGTATCACTCCTTCTGCACCCAGTCTCCATCCTCTGCTCTCTGTAAGAATCCTTTGACACCCCTGTCTCAAACCTCTCCTCTATGTAAGAGTCCTTCTGCACCTCAGTATACAACTTATGCAATCTGTAATGGTCCTTCTGCACCCCAGTCTCAAACCTCTGCTCTCTGTATCAGTCCCTCTGCACCCAAGTCTCCAAACTCTGCTCTCTGCAACATTTCTTCTGCACCCCAGTCTCCAACCTGTGCTCTCTGTGACAGTCTTTCTGCACCCCAGTCTCCAACATCTGCTCTCTTCAACGATCCTTCTTTTATTCAGTCTCCAAACTCTGCTCTCTGTAAAAGTCCTTTTGTATCGCAGTCTCCAAACTCTTCTTTTTGTAACGGTCCATCTGCTCCCCAATTGCCAACCTCTGCTTTCTGTAAGAGTCCTTCTGCACCCCAGTCTTAAAACTCTTCTCTCTGCAACGATCCTTCTGCACCTCAGTCTCCAAACTCTGCTCTCTGTAAAAGTCCTTCTGCACCTCAGTCTTTATCCTTTTCTCTCTGCAAAGGTCCTTCTGCACCCCAGTCTCCAATCTCTGCTCTCTGTAACAATCCTATTGCACCTCTGTCTCCAACGTCTGCTCTCTGTAACAGTCTTTCTGCACTCCAGTCTCTAAACTGTGCTATATGTAACGATCCTTCTGCACACCAGACTTCAACCTCTGCTCTCTGTAACAGGTCTTCTGTACCCCAGTCTTCAGACTCTGCTCTCTGTAACAGGACTTCTGCTCCCCAGTCTCCAACTTCTTCTCTCTGCAACGATTCTTCTGCACCTCAGTCTCCAACCTCTGCTCTCTGCAACAGTCCTTCTAAACCGCAGTCTCCAACCTCTGCTCTCTGCAATGATCCTTCTGCATCCCAGTCTCTAACAACTGCTCTCTGAAACAGTACTTCTGCACTCCAGTCTACAACCTCTGCTTTCTGCAACATTTCTTCTGCACCCAAGTCTCCAACCTTTGCTCTCTGTAGCTTTCCTGCTGCAACCCAGTCTCCAACCTCTGCTCTCTATAGCGATCCTTCTGCACCTTATTCTCCAACCTGTTCTCCCTGAAACGATCCTTCTACACCCCAGTCTCCATTCTCTGCTCTCTGTAAGAATCATTTTGCACCCCAGTCTCCAACCTCTCCTCTCTGTAAACGTCATCCTGCACCTCAGTCTCCAAGTTCTGCAATCTGTAACAGTCCTTCTGCACCCCGTCTCAAACCTCTTCACTCAGAAATGATCTTTCTGCACCTCAGTCTCCAACCTCTGCTCTCTTTAATAGTCCTTCTGCACCCCAGTCTCCAACATATGCTCTCTACAATTATCCCTCTTCTCCCCAGGCTCCAAACTCTGCTCTCTGCAATGGTCCTTTTACATCCCAGGATCCAACATCTGCACTCTGAAACAGTCCTTCTGCACCTAAGTCTGAAAACTCGGCTCTCTGGAAAAATTCTTCTGCACCCGAGTTTCAAAACATTGCTCTCTGTAACAGTCCTTCTGAACCTCAGTCTACAAAATGCTCTCTGTAATATCTTTCTGCAACCCAGTCAGGAAATTGTGCTATCTTTAACAGTCTTTCTGCACCTCAGTCTACAAACTCTGCTCTCAGTAACAGGCCTTCTGCACCCCATTCTCGAATCTCTGCTCTCTGTAACAGGCCTTGTGCACCCCAGTCTCCAAACTCTTCTCTATGCAAGTATCCTTCATAACCTCAGTCTCCAACCTCTGCTCTGTGCAACAGTCCTTCTGCACCCCAGTCTACAACTTCTGCTCTCTGCAAGGATCCTTTTGCATCCCAGTCTCCAACGTCACCTTTCTATATAAGTTCTTCTGAACCACAGTCTCCACACTCTGCTCTCAGTAAAAGTCCTTCTGCACCCCAGTCTACAACTTCTTCTCTCTGCAACATTTCTTCTTTACCCCAGTCTCCATCTGTGCTCTCTGTAACTGTCCTTCTGCACCCCAGTCTCCAACCTCTGCTCTCTGTAACGATCTATCTGCACCACAGTCTGAAACCTCTGCTCTCTGCAAAGATCCTTCTGCCCCTCAGAATCCAACCTCTGCTCTCCGCAGTGATCCTTCTGCACCCCAGTCTCCAACCTCTGCTCTCTGTAAGAGTCCTTCTGCACTTCAGTGTCCAATATCTGCTCTCTGTAACAATCCTTCTGCACCTCAGTCTCCATCCTCTGATATCTGTAACAATCCTTATGCACACCAGTCTCCAACCTCTGTTCTCTGTAACAGGTCTTCTGCACCCCAGTCTCCAAACTCTGCTCTCTGTAACAGTCCTAATGCAACCGAGTCTCCAACCTCTTCTCTCTGCAATGATCCTTCTCCACCTCAGTCTCCAACCACTGCTCTCTGCAGGAGTCCTTCTGCACCCAAGTCTCCAAACTCTGCTCTCTGTAAGATCCTTCTTCACCCCGGCCTCCAAAGTTTTCTCTCTATAAAAATCCTTCTGCACCTCAGTCTCAAAATTCTGCTCTCTGCTACGGTCTTTCTGCACCCCAGTATCCAACCTCTGTTTAATGAAACAGTCCTTCTGCACCCCAGGCTCCAAACTCTGATCTCTGTAACAGTTCTTCTGTACTGTAGTCTCCAACATCTGCAGTCTGTAATGTTTTTTCTGCACCTCAGTCTCCAAACTCTACTTTCAATATTAGTTATTCTGCATCCCAGTCTCCAAACTCTGCTCTCTGTAACAGTCTTTCTGCACCTCACTCTCAAACCTCTGCTAATTGCAACAGTTCTTCTGCACCCCAGTCTCCAACCTCTGCTCTCTGTAAGATCCTTCTTTACCCCTGTGTCCAAACTTTGCTCTCTATAACAGTCCTTCTGCACCTCAGTCTCCAACTTGTGCTCTATGGAACAGACCTTCTTCATCCCAGTCTCCAAGCTCTTCTCTCTGCAACAGTCCTTCTACACCCCTGTCTCTAAACTCTGTTCTTTGCAATGATCCTTCTGCATCACTGTCTCTAACATCTGCTGTCTGCAACAGTCTTTCTGCACCCCAGTCTCCAACCTCTGCTCTCTGCAACAGTCCATCTACACCCAAGTTTCTAAGCTCTGCTCTCTGTAACAGTCCTTCTGCCCCTCAGTGACCAAAATCTGCTCTTTGTAAAAATTCTTCTTCACCTCAGTCTCCAATCTCTGCTCTCTGTAACCGACCTTCTGCACCCCATTTTCCAACCTCTTCTTTCTGTAACAGTTCTTCTGGTCACCAATCTACAAACTCTGCTCTCTGTAACGCTCCTTCGGCACGCCAGTCTCCATCCTCTATTCTCTGCAACACTCCTTGTGCACCCCAGTCTCCATCCTCTGCTCTCTGTAAGAATTCTTCTGCACCCCAGTCTCCAACCGCTCCTCTCTGTAACAGTCCTTCTGCACCTCAGTCTCCAAACTCTGCTCTCTGTAATGAACCTTCAGGACCTCAGTTTCCAACAGCTGTTCTCTGTAACAGGCCTTCTGAACCCCATTCTCAAACCTATGCTTTATTTATCAGTCCTTTTGCAAACCAGTTTCCTACCTCTGCTCTCTGTAACAATTCTTCTGCACCTGAGTCTCGAACCTCTTCTCTCTAAAACGGTCCGTCTGCACCCCAGTCTCCAAACTCTTTTCCCTGCATCAGTCTTTCTGCACCCCAGTATTCAAACTCTGCTCTCTGTAACAGTCCTTCTGTACCACAGTCTCAAAATTCTGCTCTCTGTAACGGTCCTTCTGCACCCCAGTCTCCAACCTCTGCTCTCTGCAACAGTCCTTCTGCACCTCAGTCTGAAAACTCTGTTCTCTGCAACGATCATTCTGCACCCAAGTCTCCAACCTCTTCTCTCTATAACAGTCCTGCTGTACCACAGTCTCCAAAATATTCTCTCTGTAAGATACTTCTGCAACCCTGTCTCCAAACTCTGCTGTTTGTAACAGTCCTTCTGCACCCCAGTCTCCAACCTCTGCTCTGTGTAACAGGCCTTCTGCACTCCATTCTCCAACCTCTGCTGTCTGCAACAGTCTTCCTGAACCGGAGTCTCCAAACTCTGCTTTCTGTATCAATCCATCTGCACCCCAATCTCCAACCTTTGATCTCTGTAACAGTCCTTCTGCACCTCAGTCTACAAATTCTGCTCTCTGCAACAGTCCTTCTGTAACCCAGTCTCCAATACACGCTCTCCGCAACAGTCTGCACCAAAGTCTCCAAACTCTGCCTCTGAGACACTCCTACTGAAAGGCAGTCTCCAACCTCTACTCTCTGCAACAGTGCTTCTGCACACAAATCTCAAACCTGTGCTCTCTGCAACAGTTCTTCTACACCCCATGTCCAGCCTCTGCTCTCTGCAGCAGTCCCTCTGCAACCCAGTCTCCAACCTCCGCTCTCTATAACGATCCTTCTGCACCTCATTCTCCAAACTTTACTCTCTGTAAAAGTACTTCTGCACCCCTTCTCAAAACTCTGCTCTCCATAACAGGCCTTCTACACCCCAGTCTCCGACCTCTTTTCTGTATAACAATCCTTCTGCACCCCAGTCTCCAACATCTCCTCTCTGTAACTGGCCTTCTGCATGCCAGTCTCCAAACTCTGATCTTTGAAACGATACTTCTGCACCCCAGTCTCCAAACTCCGCTCTCTGCAATGATCCTTCCGCACCCCAGTCTCCAAACTCTGATTTCTACAATAGTCCTTCTGCATCTAAGTCTCCAAATGCTGCTCTCTGTATTATCCTTCTGCACCCATTTCTTCTAGCTCTTCTCTATGTAACAGGATTTCTGCACCTCAGTCTTCAATCTCTGCTCTTTGCAACAGTCCTTCTCACCACAGTCTCCAAACTCTGATCTCTGTAAGATCCTTCTGCACTCCAGTTTTCAAATTCTTCTCTTTGTAACATTTCTTCTTAACCCCAGTATTTAACCTCTGCTTTCTGCGAGTGTCCTGTGGCACCCCAGTCTCCAAACACTGTCCTCTTCAACAGTCCTTCTGCTCTCCAGTTGCCAACATCTGCTCTCTGTAACGGTCCTTCATAAACCCAGTCTCAAACCTCTGCTCTCTGTATCTATCCTTCTGCACCTCAGTCTCCAACCTGTGCTCTCTGTAACATTCCTTCAGCACCCCAGTCTCCAAATTCGGCTCTCTGTAACAGTTTTTTTGCACCTCAGTCTGACACCTATGCTCTCTGCGGGATACTTCTGCACCCCAGTCTCCAAACACTGCTCTCTGTAACAGTCCACCTGCACCTCAGTGTACAAACTCTTCTCTTCGTAAGATCCTTCAGCACCCCAGTCTCCAAACTCTGCTCTCTATAACAGTCCTTCTGAACCCCAGTCTCCAACCTCTCCTCTCTGTAACAGGCCTTCTGGACGCCAGTCTCCCAACTCTGCTCTCTGTAGCAGGCCTTCTGCACCCCAGTCTCCATAATGTGCTCTCTGCAACGATCCTTCTGCACCCCAGTCTCCAACCTGTAATTTCTGCAACAGTCCATCTGCACCTCAGTCTCCAAATTCTGCTCTCTGTAAGATGCTTCTGCACCCCTATATCCAAACTCTGCTCTCTGTAACAGTCCTGCTGCATGCGAGTCTCCAAAATGTGCTCTATGCAACAGTCATTCTGCACCTCAGTCTTAAAACTCTACTCTCTGCAACGACCCTTCTACACCCCCGTCTCCTACCTCGGCTCTCTGTAACAGTCCTTCTGAACCTCAGTCTCCCAACTCTGCTCTCTGCAAGATCCTTCTGCAACCCAGTCATTAAACTCTGCACTTTGTACCTGTCCTTCTGCACAACAGTCTCCAACTTCTGCTCTCTGTAACAGGACATCTGCAACCCATTCTCCAAACTCTGCTCTCTGTAACAGGCTTTCTGCACCCCAGTCTCTAACCTCTTCTCTCTGCAAAGATTCTTTACCCCAGTCTTCGACATCTGCTGTCTTCAACAGTCGTTTTTAACCCCAGTCTCCATACTCTGCTCTGTGTAAGATCCATCTGAACCCCAGTCTCCAACCTATGCTCTCTTTAACAGTCCTTCTACATCCAAATCTCCAAAATCTGCTCTCTGTACCAGTCCTTCTGCACATAAGTCTCCAACCTGTGCTCTCTGTAACAGTCCTTCTGCACCCCAGTCTCTAAAATATGCTCTCTGCAACATTCCTTCTGAACCCCAGTCTTCAACATCTGGTCTCTGCAACACTCCTTCTGCACCCCAGTCTCCAAAGTCTGCTCTCTGCAACGATCCTTCTGGAACCCAGTCTCCAACCTCTGCTCTCAGTAGCAGTCCTTTCTGAACTACAGTCTCCGACCTCTGCTCTTTATAAGATTCTTCTGCACTCTAGTTTCCAAACTCTGCTCTCTATAACATTCCTTCTCCACCCCAGTCTCCAACCTCTACTCTCTGCAACAGTTCTTCTGCTCCCAGTCACCGAGATCTATTCTCTGTAACAGTCCTTCTGTTTCGCAGTCTCCAACCTCTGGTCTTTGTAAAGGTCCTTCTACACCCCAGTCTCCAACCTCTGCTTTCTGTATCAGTCTGCCTGAACCCCAGTATCCAAAATCTGTTCTCTGTATCTATCCTTTGCACCTCAGTCTCCAATTTATGCTCTATGTAAGAGTGCTTCTGCACTCCAGTCTCCAACCTCTGCTCTAGGTAACAGTCCTATACCACAGTCTCCAAACTCTGCTCTCTGTGACGGTCTTTCTGCAACTTAATTTCCAAACTCTGTTTCCTGTAACAGTGTTTCTGCACCTGAGTCTCCAAACTCTGCTCTCTGTAAAAGTCCTTCTACACCCCAGTATCCAATCACTGCTCTCTGTAAAAGTTCACTTGTACCTCAGTCTGAAACCTCTGCTCTCCACGATTCTTCTGCACCCCAGTCTCCAACCACTGATCTCTGTAACAGTCCACTTGCAACTCAGTCTCCAAACACTGCTCTCTATAACAGTCCTTCTGCACCCTAGTCTCCAACCTCTTTTCTCTGTAACAGGCCTTCTGCACAAATGTCTCCAAACTCTGCTCTATGCAACGGTCATTCTGCACGCCTGTCTTCAACCTCTGCTCTCTGTAATGTTCCTACTAAACCCCAGTATCCAACCTCTCATCTCCAAAACAGTCCTTGTGCACCTCAGTCTTCAACCTCTGCTCTCTGTAATAGGCCTTCTGCACCTCAGTCTCCAACCTCTGCTCTCTGCAACAGTCCTTCTGCACCTCAGTCTACAACCTCTGCTCTCTGATACAGTACATCTGCACCCCAGTCATAAACCTCTGCTCTCTGCAACATTTCTTCTGCACAAAAGTCTCCAACCTGTGCTCTCTGTAACTGTCCTGCTGCAACCCAGTCTCCAACCTCTGCTCTCTAAAGCGATCCTTCTTCACCCCAGTCTCCATTCTCTGCTCTCTGTAAGAATCCTTTTGCACCCCAGTCTCCAAACTCTCCTCTCTGTAAAAGTCATTCTGCACCTCAGTCTCCAAGTTTGGCAATGTGTAACAGGCCTTCTGAAACCAAGTCTCCCAACTCTGCTCTCTTTATTAGTTTTTCTGCACCCCAGAATTTAACATCTTCTCTCTGCAACGATCCTTCTTCTCCCCAGGCTCCAACTTCTGCTCTCTGGAACGGTCCTTCTACATCCCAGTTTCCAAAATCTTTTTTCTGTAACAGTCCTTCTGCACCACAGTCTCCAAACTCTGCTCTCTGAAAATGTCCTCCTAAACCCCTGTATCCAACCTCTACTATTTGTAAAAGTCCTTCTGCACCTCAGTCTCCAACCTAAGCTCTCTGTAAGATCCTTCTGCAACCCATTCTCTAAACGCTGCTCTCGTAACAGTCTTCTGCACCCCAGTCTCCAAACACTGCTCTCTGTAACAAGCCTTCTGCACCCTAGTCTTCAACTACTGCTATCTGTAACAGGCCTTCAAAACCCCAGTCTTCAACCTGTGCTCTCTGCAACCATGCTTCTGCATCCCAGTCTTCAAAATCTGCTCTCTGTAACAGTCCTTCTGCACCCCAGGATCCAACATCTGCTCTCTGAAACAGTCCTTCTGCACCTCGGTCTGAAAACTTGGCTCTCTGCAAAAATCCTTCTGCACCCGAGTTTCCAAACTTTGCTCTCTGTAACAGTCTTTTTGTAGTCTGAACCTCAGTCTACAAAATGCACTCTGTAATATCCTTCTGCAACCTAGTCAGGAAATTGTGCTATCTTTAACAGTCCTTCTGCACCTCAGTCTACAAACTCTGCTCTCTGAGACAGGCCTTCTGCACCCCAGTCGCCAACCTCCTCTCTGCAAGGATCCTTCTTAACCTCAGTCTCCAACCTCTGTTTTATGCAACAGTTCTTCTGCACCCCAGTTTCCACACTCTGTTATCTGCAACAGTAATTCTGCACCCCAGTCTCCAACCTCTGGTCTCTGCAACAGTCCTTCTGCACCCCAGTCTCCAACCTCTGCTCTCTGCAACAGTCCTTCTGCACCCCAGTCTCCAACCTCTGCTCTCTGCTTCAGTACTTCTGCACCCCAGTCTCCAACATCTGCTTTCTGTATCAGTTCTTTTGCACCTTAGTCTTCAACCTCTGCTCTCTGCAGCAGTCCTTTTTTTCCCCAGTAACCAAAATCTGCTCTGTGTAACGATTCTTCTCCACCTTAGTTTCCAACCTCTGCTCTCTGCAACGATCCTCCTGCACCCCAGTCTCCAACCTCTGATCTTTGTATCAGTCCTTCTGCAACACAGTCTCCAAACTCTGCTCTTTGTAACGATCCTTCTGCACATCATCTCCAAATTCTGCTCTTTGTAAAAGTCCTTCTGTACCTCAGTCTCTAACCTCTGCTCTCTTTAACAGTCCTTCTGTACCCCAGTCTCCAACATCTGCTCTCTGCTACGATCCTTCTTCTTCACAGGCTCCAATCTCTGCTCACAGCAACGGTCCTTATACACCCCAGTTTATAAACTCTGCTCTCTGTAACAGTCCTTTTGCACCTCAGTCTCCAAACTCTGCTCTCTGCAACAGTCCTTCTGCACCCCAGTCTCCAACCTCTGCTCTTAGTAACAGTTCTTCTGCACCTCAATATCCAAATTCTGCTCTCTGGAACACTTCCTCTTCACCCCAGTCTCCACAATCTACTCTCTGTAAAAGTCCTTCTGCACCTCCATCTCCAAACTCTATTCTTTGTAATATCCTTCTGCCACGCATTCTCCAAATGCTGCTCTGTGTAACAGTCCTTCTGCACCCCAGTCTCCAAACTCTGCTCTCTGTAACAGGCCTTCTGCACCCCAGTCTTCAACCTCTGCTCTCTGTAACAGGCGTTCTGCAAACCAGTCTCCAACCTGTGCTCTCTGCAACGATCCTTCTGCACCCCGGTCTCAAAACTCTGCTCTCTGCAATAGTCCTTCTGCACCCCAGGATCCAACATTTGCTCTCTGCAACAGTCCTTCTGAAGCTAAGTCTGAAAACTCTGCTCTCTGCCACAATCCTTCTGCACCCCAGTTTCCAACCTTTGCTCTCTGTAATAGTCTTTCTGGACCTCAGTATCTAAAATGCTCTCTGTAAGATCTTTGAGAAACCCAGTCTCGAAATTGTGCTATCTGTAAAATTCCTTCTGCACCCCAGTCTCCAAACTCTGCTCTCTGTAACAGGCCTTCTACACCCCAGTCTCCAATCTCTGCTCTCTATAACAGGCCTTCTGCACCCCAGTCTCCAACCTCTTCTCTCTGAAACGATCTTTCTTCACCTCAGTCTCCAAAATCTACTCTCTGCAACAGTCCTTCTGGACCCCAGTCTCCAACCTCTGCTCTCTGTAACAATCCTTCTGCACCGCAGTCTCCAAACTCTTCTCTCTGCAACGGTTTATCTGCTCCCCAGAATCTACCCTCTGTTCTCTGCAACAGTCGTTCTGCACCCCAGTCTCAAAAATTTGCTCTCTGTAAAAGTCCTTCTCTACTGCATTCTCCAAACTCTTCTCCCTGTAACGGTCCTTCTGAACGCCAGTCTCCAACCCCAGCTTTGTATATCAGTTCTTCTGCACCCCAGGCTCCAATCTCTGCTCTCTGCATCAGTCCTTATGCACCCAAGTCTCCAAACTCTGCTCTCTGCAACATTTCTTCTGTACCTCAGTCTCCAACCTGTACTCTCTGAAACTGTACTTCTGCAACTCAGTCTCCAACCTCTGCTCTCTGTAACAGTCCTTCTACACCCCAGTCTCCAACATCTGCTCTCAGCAAGGATCCTTTTTCTACCCAGTCTCCAAACTCTGCTCTCTGTAAAAGTCCTTTTGTATCGCAGTCTCCAACCTCTTCTCTTTGTAAAGGTCCATCTGCACCCCAATTGCCAAACTCTACTTTCTATAAAAGTACTTTTGCACCTCAGACTCCAACCTCTTCTCTCTGTAACACTTCTTCTAAGCCTCAATCTTTAACATCTGCTCTCTACATCGATCCTTCTACACCCCAGTCTCCAAAATCTGCTATCTGTAACAATCCTTCTGCACCCAAGTCTCCAACATCTACTCTCTGTAACAGGTCTTCTGCAACCCAGTCTCCAAACTCTGCTCTCTGTAACAGTCCTTCTGCACCTCAGTCTCCAACCTCATCACTCTGCAACGAACCTTCTGCTCCCCAGTCTCCAACCTCTGCTCTCTGCAAAGATCATTCTGCATCCCAGTCTCCAACGTCTGCTCTCTGCAACAGTCCTTCTACACCCCAGTCTCCAACCTTTGCTCTCTGCTTCAGTCCTTCTGCATCCCAGGCTCCAACCTGTGCTCTCTGCAACATTTCTTCTGCACCCCAGTCTTCAACCTGTGCTTTCTGTAACTATCCTACTGCACCCTGCTCTTCAAACTCTGCTCTCTGTAGCCATCTTTCTGCACCTCAGTCTCCAACTTCTGCTCTCTAACGATCTTTCTGCACCCCAGTCTCCAAACTCTGCTCTCTGCAACAGTCCTTGTGCGCCCCATACTCCAAGCTGTGCTCTCTGTAACAGTCCTTCTGCACATAAGTGTCCAAAATCTGCTCTCTGTAACAATCCTTCTGCACCTCAGTCTCCAACCTCTGCTCTCTGCAATGATCCATCGGGACCACAGTCTCCTACCTCTGCTCTCTTTAACAGTACTTCTGAACCCCTATCTCCAGTCTCTTCTCTCTGTAACACTCCTTCTGCACCCCAGTCTCCAACCTCTCCTCTCTGTAAAAGTCCTTCTGCACCTCAGTATCAAACCTCTGCAATCTGTAACGGTCTTTCTGCACCCCAGTCTCCAACCTCTAATCTCTGAAACGATCCTTCTGCACCTCAGTCTCCAACCTCTGCTTTCTGTAACAGTCCTTCTGCAACCCAGTCTCCAACATCTGCTCTCAGCAACGATCCTTCTTCCCCCAAGCTCAAATCTCTTCTCTCTGCAACGGTCCTTCTGCACCCCAGTTTTTTACCTCTTCTCCCTGTAACAGTCCTCCTGCACCTCCTTCTCCAAACTCTGCACTCTGCAACTGTCCTTCCGCACCCCAGTCTCCAACCTCTGCTCTCGGTAACAGTTCTTCTGCACCCCAATCTCAAAATTCTGCTCTCTGTAACACTCATTCTGCAACCCAGTCTCCACACTCTGATCTCTGTTGCA
Source organism: Ictidomys tridecemlineatus (assembly GCF_052094955.1). Lineage (NCBI taxonomy): Eukaryota > Metazoa > Chordata > Mammalia > Rodentia > Sciuridae > Ictidomys > Ictidomys tridecemlineatus. The sequence goes on from NW_027522375.1 coordinate 168,490, forward strand.
ATCCTTCTGGACCTCAGTCTCAAACCTCTGCTCTCTGTATCGGTTATTCTGCACCTCCGTCTCCAAATTTGTTATCTGCAATAGTCCTTCTGCACCCCAGTTCCAACCTATGCTCTGTGCAACATTTCTTCTGCTCCCCAGTCTCCGAACTGTGCTTTCTGTAACTTTGTTCTTTACCCCAGTCTCAGACTTCTGCTCTCTGTAAAGATCCTTCTGCACCTCAGTCTCCAAACTCTGATCTCTGCAACATTCCTTCTGCACCTCAGGTACCAACGTCTGCTCTCTGCAACGATCTTTCTGCACCCCAGTTCCCAACCTCTGCTCTCTGTAACAGTCCTTCTGCTCCTCAGTCGCCAACCTCTCCACTCTGTACCAATCCTTCTGCACCTCAGTCTCCAAACTCTGCTCTCTATAACAGGCCTTCTACACCCCAGTCTCCAACCTCTGCTCTTTGTAACAGTTCTTCTGCACCACAGTCTCGAACTTCTGCTCTCTGTAACAGTCCTTCTGCACTCGAGTCTCCAACCTCTGCTCTCTGTAACAATCCTTCTGCACCCCAGTCTCCAACCTCTGCTCTCTCTACCGTTTATCTGCACCCCAATCTTCAAACTCTGTTGTCTGTATCACTCCTTCTGCACCCCAGTCTGTATCCTCTGCTCTCTGTTAGAATCCCTCTGCACCCCAGTCTCCAACCTCTGCTCTCTGTAACAGTCCTTCTGCACCTCAGTCTCCAAACTCTGCTCTCTGCAAAAGTCCTTCTGCATCTCAGTCTGAAATATCTGTTCTCGGCAAGGATCCTTCTGCACCCCATTCTCAAAACTCTGCTTTCTCTAACAGTCCTTCTGCACCCCAGTATCCAACCTCTGCTCTCTGTAATAGGCCTTTTGCACCCCATTCTCCAACCTCTGCTCTGTGTAACAGTGCTTCTGTACCTCAGTCTACAAACTCTGCTCTCACTAACGGTCTTTCTGCACCCCAGTCTCCAAACTCTGCTCTCTGTAAGGATCCATCTGCAACTCAGTCTCCAACCTCTGTTCTCTGTAACAGTCCTTCTGGACCGTAGTCTCCAACATCTGCTCTCTGAAAGGATCCTTCTTCTACCCAGTCTCCAATCTCTGCTCTCTGTAACAGTCCTTTTGTATCGCAGTCTCCAACCTCTTCTCTTTGTAACGGTCCTTCTGCTCCCCAATTGCCAGCCTCTTTTTTCTCTAACAGTCTTTCTGCACCCCAGTCTCCAAACTCTTCTCTCTGCAACGATACTTCTGCCCCTCAGACTCCAACCTCTGCTCTCTGCAACAGTCCTTCTGCACCCCAGTCTACAGACTCTGCTCTCTAGAAGATCATTTTCATCTCAGTCTCCAAACTCTGCTCTTTGTAGCAGTCCTTCTGCACCCCAGTCACAAGACTCTTCTCTCTATAATGGTTCTTCTACACGCGAATTGCAAAACTCTGCTTTCTGTAACAGTCCTTCTAAGCCTCAATCTGAAACCTCTGCTCTCTGCAACGATCCTTCTGCACCCCAGTCTCCAAACTGAGGTATCTGTAACAATCCTTCTGCACCCCAGTCTCCAACCTCTGCTCTCTGTAAAAGGTCTTCTGCACCCCAGTCTCAAACTCTGCTCTCTGTAACAGGCCTTCTCCACCCCAGTCTCCAACCTCTTCTCTCTGGAATGATCTTTCTGCACCTCAGTTTCCAAATTCTGCTTTTTGTAACAATCCTTCTGCAACTCAGTCTCCAAACTCTGCTCTCTGTGACAGTCCTTCTGCACCCCAGTCTCCAACATCTGCAATATGCAGCGATTCTTCTTCTACCCAGTCTCCAACCTCTGATCCCTGTAACAGTCCTTTTGTATTGCAGTCTCCAAACTCTTCTCTTTGTAACAGTTCTTCTGCTCCGCAATTGCCAACCTCTGCTTTCTGAAAAAGTCCTTCTGCAACCCAGTCTCTAACCTCTTTTCTCTGCAACGATCCTTCTGCACCTCAGTCTCTAAACTCTACTCTCTGCAAAAGTCCTTCTGAACCCCAGTCTCCAGACGCTGCTATCTGTAACATCCATTTGCATCCCAGTCTCCAAAATCTGCTCTCTGTAACACTCCTTCTGCACCACAGTATCCAAACTCTGCTCTCTGGAAAAGTCCTTCTGCACATCAGTCTCCAACCTCTGCTCTCTGCAACAGTCCTTCTGCACCCCAGTCTGCAAGATCTTCTCTCTGCAACAGTCCTTCTACACCCCAGTCTCCAACCACTGCTTTCTGCAAGGATCCTTTTGCATCCCAGTCTCCAACGTCTGCTCTTTGCAACAGTTTTTCTGCACCCCAGTCTCCAACCTCTGATCTCCGCTACAGTCTTTCTTCACCCCAGTCGCAAAACTCTGCTCTCTGCAACATTTCTTCTGCACCCCAGTCTCCAAACTGTGCTCTCTGTAACTGTCCTGCTGCACCCCAGTCTCCAACCTCTGCTCTCTGTAGCTATCCTTCTGCACCTCAGTCTTCAACCTCTGCTCTCTGCAAGATCCTTCTCCACCTCAATCTCCAAGTTCTGCAATCTGTAACGGTCCTTCTGTACCCCAGTCTCCAACATCTACTCTCTGAAACGATCCTTCTGCACCTTAGTCTCCAAACTTTGCTCTCTATAACAAACCTTCTGCACCCCACTCTCCAAACTCTGCACTCTGTAACAGGCCTTCTGCAACCCAGTTTCCAACCTTTTCTCTCTGCAATGATCCTTCTTCACCACAGTCTCCATCCTCTGCTCTCTCCAACTGTCCTTCTCCACCCCAGTCTCCTTCCTCTGCTCTCTGTAAGAATCTTTCTGCACCCCAGTCTCCAACAGCTCCTCTCTGTAAGAGTACTTCTGCACCTCAGTGTCCAACCTCTGCTCTTTGTAGTGAACCTTCTACACCTCAGTCTCCAACCGCTGCTCTCTGTAACAGGCCTTCTGAACCCCATTATCCAACCTATGCTTTCTGGATCAGTCCTTTTGCACACCAGTATCCTAACTCTGCTCTCTGTAACAGTCCTTCTGTACCACAGTCTCAAAACTCTGCTCTCTGTAACAGTCCTTCTGCACCCCAGTCTCCAACGTCAGCTTTCTGTATCAGTTCTTCTGCACCCCAGTCTCCAACCTCTGCTCTCAGTAAGAGTCCTTCTGCACCCCAGTCTCCAACTTCTGCTCTCTGCAACATTTCTTCTGCACCCCAGTCTCCATCTGTGCTCTCTGTAACTGTCCTTCTGCACCCCAGTATCCAACCTCTGCTCTCTGTAACGATCTTTCTGCACCACAGTCTGAAAACTCTACTCTCTGAAACGATCCTTCTGCCCCTCAGAATCCAACCTCTGCTCTTGGAAATGATCCTTCTGCACCTCAGTCTCCATTCTCTGCTATCTGTTACAATCCTTATGCACACCAGTCTCCAACCTCTGTTCTCTGTAACAGGTCTTCTGCACCTTACTCTCCAAACTCTGCTCTCTGTAAAAGGCCTAATGCACCCCAGTCTCCAACCTCTTCTCTCTGCAATGATCTTTCCCACCTCAGTCTCCAACCACTGCTCTCTGCAACAGTCCTTCTGCACCCCAGTCTCCAACCTCTGCTCTCTGTAAGATCCTTCTTCAGCCCGGCCTCCAAACTTTGCTCTCTATAACAGTCCTTCTGCACCTCAGTATCCAACCTCTGCTCTCTGCTACGGTCCTTCTGCACCCCAGTATCCAACCTTTGTTCTCTGCAACAGTCCTTCTGCACACTAGGCTCCAAACTCTGCTCTCTGTAACAGTTCTTCTGTACCGCAGTCTTCAACATCTGCTCTCTGTAACGTTCCTTCTGCACCCCAGTCTCCAAACTCTACTTTCCATATCATTTATTCTGCACCCCAGTCTCCAACCTCTGCTCTCTGTAACAGTCCTTCTGCTACTCACTCTCCAATCTTCTCTTTGCAACAGTTTTTCTGCACCCCAGTCTAAAACCTCTGGTCTCTGTATGATCCTTCTTCACACCGGTCTCCAGACTTTGCTCTCTATAACAGTCCTTCTGCACCTCAGTCTCCAACTTCTGCTGTATGCAACATTCCTTCTGCACCCCATCCTCCAACATCTGTTCTCACCAAAAGTCTTTCTACACCCCAGGCCCAAAACTCTGCTCTCTGTAACAGTCCTTCTGTACCGCAGTCTCCAACCTCTGCTGTCTGTAACGGTCCTTCTGCACCCGAGACTCCAAACTCTACTTTTTATATCAGTTATTCTGCACCCCAGTCTCCAACCTCTACTCTCTGTAAAAGTCCTCTTGCACCTCAGTCTCCAACCTCTGCTCTCTGCAACAGTCCTTCTGCACCCCAGTCTCCAAGCTCTTCTGTCTGCAACAGTCCTTGTACACCCCTGTCTCCAAACTCTGCTCTCTGCAACGATCCTTCTGCATCACAGTCTCCAACATCTGCTCTCTGCAACAGTCCTTCTGCACCCCAGTCTCCAACCTCTACTCTCTGCTACAGTCCTTCTTCACCCCAGTCTCAAACCTCTGCTCTCTGCAACATTTATTCTGCACCCCAGTATCCAACCAGTGCTCTCTGAATCTGTTCTGCTGCACCCCAGTCTCCAAACTCTGCTCTCTGTAGCGATCCTTCTGCACCTAAGTCTCCAACCTCTGCTCTCTGTTTCAGTCCTTCTGCACCCCAGTCTTTAAGCTCTGCTCTCTGTAACAGTCCTTCTGCACATCAGTGTCCAAACTTTGCTATCTGTGAAAATTCTTCTTCACCTCAGTCTCGAAACTCTGTTCTGTGTAACAGGCCTTCTGCACCCCAGTCTTCAAACTCTGCTCTCTGTGACAATCTTTCTGCACCTCAGTCTCCAAACTCTGCTCTATGTAACAGACCTTCTGCACCCCATTCTCCAACCTCTGCTCTTGGTATCAGTCCTAAACCGCAGACTCCAAACTCTGCTCTCTTTAATGGTCCTTCAGCACCCCAATTTCCAAACTCTGCTTTCTGTAACATTCCTTCTACACCTCAGTCTCCAAACTCTGCTCTCTGTAACAGTCCTTCTACACCTCAGTCTTCAACTTCTGCTCCCTGTAACAGTCCTTCTGCACCTCAGTCTGAAACCTCTGCTCTCTGCATGATCCTTCTGCACCGCAGTCTCCAACCACTGCTCTCTGTAACAGTACACCTGCACATCAGTCTCTAACCTCTACTCTCTGTAAGATTCTTAAGCAACCCAGTCTCCAAATTCTGGTCTCTATAACAGTCAATCTGCAAGCCTGTCTCCAACCTCTCCTCTCTGTAACAGGCCGTCTGCACGCCAGTCTCCATACTCTGCTCTCTGTAGCAGGCCTTCTGCACCCCAGTCTACAAACTCTGCTCTCTGCAATGATCCTTCTGCATCCCAATCTCCAACCTCTGCTCTCTGCAATGATCCTACTGCACGCAAGTCTCCAACCTCTGATCTCTGCAACAGTACTTATGCACCTCAGTCTCTAACTTCTGCTCTCTGTAAGATCCTTCTGCACCCCTATCTTCAAGCTCTTCTATTTACAACGATCCTTCTGCACCCCAGTCTCCAACCTTTGTTCTGTGTAACAGGACTTCTACACCTCAGTCTCCAACCTCTGCTCTCTGCAACAGTCCTTCTGCACTTCAGTCTAAATTCTGCTCTCTGCAACAGTCCTTTTGTACTGCATTCTCTAAACTCAACTCTCTGTAACGTTATTTCTGCACCCCATACTAGAGTCTCCACTTACTGTATCAGTCCTTCTGCAGCCCAGTCTCTAACTTCTGCTCGAAGTGTTCTTCTGCACCTTAGTCTCCAACCTCTGCTCTCTGCAACAGTCCTTCTGCAACCCAGTCTCCAACCTCTGCTCTCTGCAACAGTCCTTCTGCACTTCAGTCTCCAACATCTGCTCTCTGCAACAGTCCTTCTGCACCCCAGTCTCAAAATTCTGCTCTCCGTAACAATCCTTCTGCACCTCAGTCTGAAAACTCTGTTCTCTGCAACGGTCCTTCTGCACCCCAGTCTCCATCATCTGCTCTCTACAACAGTCCTTCTACACCCCAGTCTTCAACATCTGGTCTCTGCAACAGTACTTCTGCACCACAGTCTGAAAACTCTGCTGTCTGAAATGAACCTCCTGCACCACAGTCTCCTACCTCTGCTGTCTGTTAAAATCCTTCTGCACCTCAGTCTCCGTCATCTGCTCTCTGTAAGATCCATCTGAACCCCAATCTTCAACATCTGCTCTCTGTAACAGTCCTTCTGCACCTCAGTCTCCAACCTCTGCTCTCTGCAACAGCCTTCTGCACCCCAGTCTGCAAACTATGCTCTCTTCAACGATCTTTCTGGACGCCAGTCTCCAACGTCTGCTCTCTGCAACAGTCCTTCTGCACCACAGTCTCCAACCTCTTCTCTCTGTAAGATATTTCTGAACTCCAGTTTCCGAACTCTGCTCTTTCTAACATTCCTTCTCCACCATAGTCACCAACCTCTGCTTTCTACAAAGGTCCTGCGCACCCCAGTCTCCGAACTCTGTCCTCTGCAACAGTTTTTCTGCTCCCCAGTCTCCAATATCTGCTCTCTGTAACAGTCATTCTGTACCGCATTCACCAAACTCTGCTCTCTGTAACGGTCTTTCTGCACCCCAGTCTCCAACCTCTTCTCTCCGCAAGAGTCATTCTGCACGCCAGTCTCCAAACTCTGCTCTCTGCAACAGTCCTTCTGCACCCTAGTTAACAACATCTGCTCTCTGCTACAGTACTTATGCATCACAGTCTTCAACCTCTGCTCTCTGTAACAGTCCTCCTGTACTGCAGTATCCAAACTCTGCTCTCTGTAATGGTCTTTCAGCACCTCAGACTCCAATCTCTGCTTTCTGTATCAGTCCTTTTGTACCCCAGTCTCCAAACTCTGCTCTTTGTAAGAGTCCTTCTGCATCTCAGTCTCCAACCTCTGATCTCTGCAGAGTCCTTCTGCAACTCAGTCTCCAAATTCTGCTCTCTATAAGATCCTTTTGCACCCCTGTATTTAACCTCTGCTCTCTGAAACTATCCTTCTGCACCCGAGTCTCCAAACTCTGCTCTCTGTAACAGGACTGCCGCACCTCAGTCTCCAACCTCTGCTCCCTGCAACAGTCCTTCTGCACCCCAGTCTTTAACCTCTGCTTTCTACAACAGTTCTTCTGGACCCTAGTTACCAACATCTGCTCTCTGCAACAGTCCTTCTGCAACTCAGTCTCCAAATTCTGCTCTCTGCAACAGTCATTCTGCACCTCAGTCTGAAAACTCTGGTCTCTGCAACGACCCTTCTGAAACCCAGTCTCCTACCTCTGCTCTCTTTAACAGTCTTTCTGCACCAACTCTGTTCTCTGTTTCATCCTTCTGCAACCCAGTCTTTAAACTCTTCACTCTGTAACAGTGCTTCTGCACAACAGTCTCCAACCTCTGCTCTCTGTAACGATCTTTCTGCACTCCAGACTCCAATCTATGCTTTCTGTATCAGTCCTTCTGCACCCCAGTCTAAAAATTCTGCTCTCACTAAGAGTCCTTCTGCACCTCAGTCTTCATTCTCTGCTCTCTGCAACAGTCCTTCTGCACCCCAGTCTCTAACCTCTGCTCTCTGCAACTGTCCTTCTGTACTGCAGTCTCCAAACTATGCTCTCAGTAACGGTCTTTCTGCACTCTATACTCCAATCTCTGCTTTCTGTATCAGTCCTTCTTCACCCAGTCTCCAACTTCTGCTCTCTCTGAGTCCTTTTGCACATGAGTCTTCAACCTCTGCTCTCTGCAACAGTCCTTCTGCACTCCAGTCTTCAACCTCTGCTCTTTACAACAGTCCTTTTTCACCCCAGTCTCCAACGTCTGCTCTCCGCAACAGTCCTTCTGCACTCCAGTCTCCAACTTCTGCTCTCTGCAACAGTATTTCTGCACAAGAGTCTGCAACGTCTGCTCACTGTAAGAGCTTTCTGCACCTCAGTTTCCAAACTCTGGTCTCTGTAACATACCTTTCCACCCCATTATTCAACGTCGGATTTCTGAAAGTGTCCTGTTGCACCCCATTTTTTAACCTCTGTCCTCTGCAACAGTCCTTCTGCTAACCAGTCTTTAACATCTGCTATCTGTAACAGTCCTTCTGTACCGCAGTCTCCAACCTCTGCTCTCTATAACTTGTCCTTCTGCACCCCAGTCTTCAAACTCTACTTTCTGTATCAGTTTTTCTGAACACCAGCCTAAAACCTCTGCTCTCTGTATCTATCCTTCTGCACCTCAGTCTCCAACCTGTGCTCTCTGTAACATTCCTTCTGCACCTCAGTCTCCAACCTCTGCTCTCTGTAATAGTTTTTCTATACCGCAGTCTCCAAACTCTGGTCTCTGTAACTGTCCTTCTGCACCCCAATTTACAACCTCTGCTTTCTGTAACAGTGCTTCTGCACCTCAGTCTCCAAATTCTGCTCTCTGTAACAGTCCTTCTACACCTCAGTCTCCAACCTCTTCTCTCTGTAACAGTCCTTCTGCACCTCAGTCTGACACCTCTGACCTCTGCAGGATTCTTTTGCACTCCAGTCTCCAACCACTGCTCTCTGTAACAGTCCACCTGCACCTCAGTCTCCAACCTCTGCTCTCTGTAAGATCCTTCAGCAACCCAGTGTCCAAACTCTCCTCTTTGTAACAGGCCTTCTGCACGCCAGTCTCCAAACTCTTCTCTCTGTAGCAGGCCTTCTGCATACCAGTCTCCAACCGCTGCTCTCTGCAATGATCCTTCTGCACCCTAGTCTCCAACCTCTGCTCTCTGAAATAATCCTACTGCACCCCAGTCTCCAACCTCTGATCTCTGCAACAGTTCTTCTGCACCTCAGTCTCCAACCTCTGCTCTCTTTAAGATGCTTCTGCACCCCTGTATCCAAACTCTGTTCTCTACAACAGTCCTTCTGCATCCTAGTTACCAACATCAGCTCTCTACAACAGACCTTCTGCACCCCAGTCTCCAACATTTGCTATCTGCAACACTTCTTCTGCACCTCAGACTGAAAACTCTGCTCTCTGCAACGAATCTTCTGCACTCCAGTATCCTACCTCTGCTCTCTGTAACAATCCTTCTGCACCTCAGTCTCCCAACTCTGCTCTCTTTATGATCCTTCTGCAACACAGTCTTTAAACTCTGCACTCTGTAAGAGTCCTTCTGCAAAACAGTCTCCAACCTCTGCTCTCTGTAACAGGACTTCTGCAACCCAGTCTCCAAACTGTGTTCTCTGTAATAGGCCTTCTGCACCCCAGTCTCCAACCTCTTCTCTCTGCAACGATTTTTCTCCACCCAAGTCTCCAAATCTACTCTCGGCAACTGTCCTTTTGCAGCCCAGTCTCCAAACTCTGCTCTCTGTAAAATCCATCTGAACCCCAGTCTTCAACATCTGCTCTCTGTTACAGTCCTTTTTCACCCCAGTATCCAAATGCTGCTCTCTGTAACAGTCCTTCTGCACGTCAGTCTCCATCCTCTGCTCTCTGTAACAGTCCTTCTGTACCCCAGTCTCTACAATATGCTCTCTGCAACAGTCTTTCTTCACCCCAGTCTCCAACCTATGTTCTCTGTAAGATACATCTGCAATCCAGTTTTTAATCTCTGCTCTCTGTACCATTTCTTCTCCACCCCAGTCTCCAACCTCTGTCCTCTGCAACAGTCTTTCTGCTCCCCTGTCTCTGAGATCTGCTCTCTGTAACAGACCTTATGTACTGCAGTTTCCAACCTCTGCTCTCTGTAAACGGTCCTTCTACAACCCAGTCTCCAACCTCTGCTTTTTTGAATCAGTCTTTCTGAACCCAGTTTCCCAACTCTTCTCTTTGTATCTATCCTTCTGCACCTCAGTCTCCAACCTGTGCTTTCTGTAACAGTCCTTCTTCACCCCAGTCTCAAACCTCTGCTCTCTGTAACAGTCCTTCTATACCGCAGTCTCCAACCTCTGCTCTCTGTGAGGATTTTTCTGCACCCCAATTTCCAACCTCTGCTTTCTGTAACAGTCTTTCTGCACGCCAGTCTCAAAACTCTGCTCTCTATAGCAGGCCTTCTGCACCCCATTTTCATTCCTATGCTCTCTGCAACGATCTTTCTGTACCCCAGTCTCGAACCTTTGCTCTCTGCAATGATCCTACTGCACCCCAGTCTCCAACCTCTGATCTCTGCAAAAGTCCTTCTTCACCTCCTTCTCCAAATTCTGCTCTCTGTAAGATCTTTCTGCACCCCTGTCTCCAACCTCTGCTCTGTTTAACAGTCCTTCTGCATCCCAGTCTTCAACCTCTGCTCTCCTCAAAAGTCTTTCTGCACCCCAGTCTTTAAACTCTGCTCTCTGCAACAGTCCTTCTGCACCCTAGTTACCAACATGTTCTCTCTGCTACAGTAGTTCTGCACCACAGTCTTCAACCTCTGCTCTCTGTAACAGTCCTCCTGTACTGCAGTATCCAAACTCTGCTCTCTGTAACGGTCTTTCTGCATCCCAGACTCCAATCTCTGATTACTGTATCAGTCCTCTGTACCCCAATCTCCAAACTCTGCTCTCTGTAATAGTCCTTCTGCATCTCTGTCTCCAACCTCTGATCTCTGCAGAGTTCTTCTGCAACTCAGTCTCCAAATTCTGCTCTCTGTAAGATCCTTCTGCACCCGTGTATTTAACCTCTGCTCTCCGGATCTGTCCTTCTGCACCCGAGTCTCCAAACTCTGCTCTCTGTAACAGGATTGCCGACCCTCAGTCTCCAACCTCTGCTCCCTGCAACAGTCCTTCTGCACCCCAGTCTCCAACCACTGATTTCTACAAGAGTTCTTCTGGACACTAGTTACAAACATCTGCTCTCTGCAACAGTCCTTCTGCACTCCAGTCTCCAACATCTGCTCTCTGCTACAGTCATTCTGCACCTCAGTCTGAAAACTCTGCTCTCTGCAACCACCCTTCTGCACCCCAGTCTCCTATCTCTGCTCTCTGTAACAGTCTTTCTGAGCCTCAGTCTTCCAACTCTGCCCTCTGTTTCATCCTTCTGCAACCCAGTCTTTAAACTCGGCACTGTTTAACAGTCCTTCTGCCACCCAGTCTCCAAACTCTGCTCTGTGTAACAGGTCTTCTGCACCCCAGTCTCCAACCTCTTCTCTCTGCAACGATTCTTCTCCACCTCAGTCTTTAACTTCTGCTCTCTGCAACAGTCTTTTTGCACCCCAGTCTCTAAACTCTGCTCTCTGTAAGATCCATCTGAACCCCAGTCTTCAACCTCTGCTCTCTGTAACAGTTCTTCTGAACCCCAGTCTCCAAACTCTGCTCTCTGTAAGAGTCCTTCTGCACCCCAGTCTCCAAACTCTGCTCTATTTAAGAGTCCTTCTGCACCCCAGTCTCCAAACTCTGCTATCTGTAACAGTTTTTCTGCACCTCATTCTCCAACCTCTTCTCGCTGCAACAGTCTTTCTTCTCCCCAGTCTCTGAGATCTGCTCTCTATAACAGTCTTTCTGTACCGCAGTGTCTAACCAGTGCTCTCAGTTTCGGTTCTTCTACAACCCAGTCTCCAAACTCTGCTTTCTGTATCAGCCTGTCTGGACCCCAGTATCCAACCTCTGTTCTCCGTATCCGTCCTTCTTCACCTCAGTCTCCAACTTGTGCTCTCTGTAAGAGTCCTTCTGCATTCCGGTCGCCAACCTCTGCTCTCGGTAACAGTCCTAAATGGGAGTCTTCAAAATCTGCTCTTTAACGGTACTTCTGCACCCCAATTTCCAACATCTGCATCCTGTAACAGTCCTTCTGCACCTCAGTCTCCAAACTATGCTCTCTGCAACAGTCCTTCTACACCCCACTCTCCAACATCTGGTCTCTGCAACAGTACTTATGCATTACAGTATGAAATCTCTGCTGTCTGCAACGAATCTCCTGCACCCCAGTCTCCTACCTCAGGTGTCTGTTACAATCCTTCTGCACCTCAATCTCCAACTTCTGCTCTCTGTAAGATATATCTCAACTCCAGTATCTTACCTCTGCTCTCTGTAACAGTTCTTGTACACCTCAGTCTCCAACCTCTTCTCTCTGCAACAGTTCTTCTGCACCCCAGTCTCCAACATCTGCTCTCTGTAACAGTCTTTCTGCACCTCTGTCTCCAAACTCTGCTCTCTGCAACAACCTTCTGACCCCAGTCTGAAAACTCTGCTCTCTGCAACGATCTTTCTGGACCCCAGTCTCCAATGTCTGCTCTCTGCAACAGTCCTTCTGCACCACAGTCTCCAACCTGTGCTCTCTGTAAGATCTTTCTGCACTCCAGTTTCCTATCTATGCTCTCTAATATTCCTTCTAGACACCAGTCGCCAACCTCTGCATTCTGCAAGGGTCCTGCGGCACCCCTGTCTCCAAACTCTGTTCTCTGCAACAGTCTTTGTGCTCCCCAGTCTCCAGGATCTGCTCTCTGTAACAATCCTTCTGTAACACAGTCACCAAACTCTGCCCTCTGTAACGGTCCTTCTGCACCCCAGTCTCCAACCTCTGCTTTCTGTATCAGTCCTTCTGAACCCCAGTCTCCAACCTCTGCTCTCTGTGTCTATCCTTCTGCACCTCAGTCTCCAACCTGTGCTTTCTGTAATGGTCCTTCTGCACCCCAGTCTCCAAACTCTGCTTTGTGTATCAGTCTGTCTGAATCCCGGTCTCCAAACTCTGTTCTCTGTTTCTATCCTTTTGCACCTCAGTCTCAACCTGTGCTCTATGTAAGAGTCCTTCTGCACACCAGTCCCAAACCTCTGCTCTCCTTAATGGTCCTTCTGCACACCAATTTCCAAAATCTGCTTCCTGTAAGTCTTTCTGCATCTGAGTCTCAAAACTCTGCTCTTTGTAACAGTCTTTCTACACCTCAATCTCCAACCTATGCTCTCTGTAACAGTCCTTCTGCACCTCAGTCTGAAAATTTGGCTCTCTGCAGGATCCTTCTACACCTCAGTCTCCAACCACTGCTCTCTGTAACAGTCCCCCTGCACCTCAGTCTCCAATCCCTGCTCTCTGTAAGATTCTTCATCAACCCAGTCTCCAAATACTGCTCTCTTTAACAGACCTTCTGCACCCAAGTCTCTAAATTCTTGTCTCTGCAACGATTGTTCTCCACACCAGTCTCAAACCTCTGCTCTCTGCAACAGTCCTTCTGCACACCAGTCTCCAACCTCTGCTCTATGTAACTGTCTTTTTGCACTGCAGTGTCCAACCTCTGCTCTCTGTAACAGTTCTTCTGCACCTCAGTCTTCAAACTCTGCTCTCTGCAACAGTCCTTCTGCACCCCATTCTCTAACCTCTGCACTCTGCAACAGTGCTTTGCACCCAAGTCTCCAACATCTGCTCTCTGCAACAGTCATTCTGAAACACAGTCTCCAAACTCTGCTCTCTGTAACATCTTTCTGCACACCAGCTTCCAAAATCTGCTCTCTCTAACATTCCTTCTCCGCCGCAGTCTGTAACCTCTGCTTTCTTTGAGGGTCCTGCAGCACGCCAGTCTCCAACCTCTGCTCTCGGAAACAGTCTTATACTGCACTCTCCAAACTCTGCTCTCCGTAACGGTCCTTCTGCACCCCAATTTCCAAACTCTGCTTCCTGTAACAGTCCTTCTGCACATGAGTCTCCGAACTCTGCTCTTTCTAACAGTACTTCTACACCTCAGTCTTTAAACTCTGCTCTCTGTAACAGTCTTTCTGCACCAATATCTTCAACCTCTGCTCTCTGTAAAAATCCTTCTAAACCCCTGTCTGCAACCTCTGCTCTCTGTAATATCCTTCTGAAACTCAGTCTCCAAAGTCTGCTCTTTGTAACAATGCTTCTGCACACAGCTCTCCAACCTCTGCTCTCATCAAAGATCCTTCCTCACCAAAGTCTCCAACATCTGCACTCTGCAACAATCCTTCTGTACCTAGTCTCCAACATCTGCTCTCTGGAACAGTCCTTCTGCACCTCAGTCAGAAAACTCTGCTCACTGCAACGACCCTCCTTCACCCCAGTCTTTAACCTCTGGTCTCTACAACAGTCCTTCTGCAACGCAGTCTGAAATCTATGCTCTCTGCAATGATCCTTCTGCACCTCAGTCTCCTAACTCTGCTCTTTGTAAGACATTTTTGCAACCCAGTCTCCGGACTCTGCTCTTTGAAACAGTGCTTCTGCACCCTAGTCTCGAACCTCTGCTCTCTCTAAGATCCTTATGCACTCCAGTCTCCAAACTCTGCTCTCTGTAACAATCCTTCTGCACCCCAGTCTCCAACATCTGCTCTCTGCAACAGTTCTTCTGCACCTCAGTCTAAAAACTCTGCTCTCTGCAACGACTGTTCTGCATCTCAGTCTCCCACCACTACTCTCTGTAACAGTCCTTCTGCACCTCAGTATCCCAACTCTGCTCTCTCTAAAAACCTTCTGCAACCAAGTCTCCAAACTCTGCTCTCTGTAACAGGCCTTCTGCACCCCAGTCTCCAACCTCTTCTCTCTGCAATGATTCTTCTCCACCCCAGTCTCCAACATCTGCTCTCTGCAACAGTCCTTTTGCCCCTCAGTCTCCAAACTCTGCTATCTGTAAGATCCATCTGAACCCCAGTCTTTAACCTCTGCTCTCTGTAATAGTCCTCCTGCACCTCAGTCTCCAAACTCTGCTCTCTTTAACAGTCCTTCTGCACCCCAGTATAAAACATCTCCTCTCTGCAACAGTCTCCTAACTCTAATCTCTGTAACAGTCCTTCTTCACCCCAGTCTCCAAACTCTGCTTTCTGCAACGCTCCTTCTGGACCCCAGTCTCCAACGTCTGGTCTCTTCAACAGTCCTTCAGCACCACAGTTTCCAACCTCTGCTCTTTTTAAGATTCTTGTGCACTCCAGATTCCATACTCTGCACTCTGTAACATTCCTTCTCCACCTCAGTCTCAAAACTCTGTCCTCTGCAACAGTCCTTCTGCTTTCCATTCTCCGACATCTGGTCCTTCTGTACTGCAGACTCCAACCTCTGCTCTTTCTAATGGTCTTCTACACCCCAGTCTCCAACCTCTGTTTTCTGAATCAGTCTGTCTGAAACGCAGTCTCCAACCGCTGTTCTCTGTATCTATCATTCTGCACCTCAGTCTCCAACCTCTACTCTCTGTAACAGTCATTCTGCATTTCAGTCTCCAACCTCTGGTCTCTGTAGCATCCTTCTAAAACCCAGTCTCCAAACTCTTCTGTCTTTAACAATCCTTCTGCACACCAGTCTCCAACCTCTGCTCTCTGAAACAATACTTCTTAACACCAGTCTCCAATGTATGCTCTCTGCAACAGTTTTTCTGAACCCCAGTCTCCAATATCTGCTCTCTGCAACAGTCATTCTGCACTTTAGTGGGAAAACTCTGCTGTATGCAACGAACCTTCTGCACCTCAGTCTCCCAACTCTGCTCTCTGTAAGATCCTTCTGCAACGCAGTCTTTAAACTCTGCACTCGGTAATCGTCCTTCTGCACAACAGTCTCCAATCTCTGCTCTCTGCAACAGGACTTCTGCAACCCAGTCTCCAACAACTGCTCTCTGTAACAGGCCTTCTGCACCCTAGTCTCCAAACACTTCTCTCTGCAAGGATTCTTCTTCACACCAGTCTCCAACCTCCGCTCTCTGCAACAGTCCTCTTGAACAACAGTCGCCAAAATCTGCTCTCTGTAAGATCCATCTGAACCCCAGTCTCCAACCTCTGCTCTCTGTAACAGTTTTTCTGCACCTCATTCTCCAACCTCTGCTCTCTGCAACAGTCTTTCTGAACCCCACTCTCCAACCTCTGATCTCTGCAACAGTCTGTCTGCACCCCAGTCTCCAACATCTGCTCTCTGCAACAGTCCTTCTACACCCCAGTCTCCAACTCTGCTTTCTGCAACCATCTTTCTGAACCCCAGTCTCTAACGATTGCTCTCAGCAAGAGTCCTTCTGGACTACAGTCTCCAAGCTCTGCTCTCTGTAACAATCCTTCTGCACCCCTGTTTGCAAGCTCTGCTCTCTGTAAGATCCTTTTGCAACCCAGTTTTAAACTCTGCTCTCTGTAACAGTGCTTCTGCCAACCGGTCTCCAACCTCTGCTCGCTGCAACGATCCTTCTTCACCAAAAGTCTCCAACCTCTGTTCTCTGCAACAGTCCTTCTACATGCCAGTCTTCAATATCTACTCTCTGAAACAGTTCTTTTGCACCTCACTCTGAAAAGTCTGCTCAAAGCAAGGACCCTTCTGCACAACAGTCTCCTACTTCTGCTCTCTGTAACAGTCTTTCTGCACAACAGTCTCCAAACTCTGCTCTCTGTAACAGGCCTTCTGCACCCCAGTTTCCAACCTTTTCTCTCTGCAACAATTCTTCTCCACCCCAGTCTCCAGAATCTGCTCTCTTCAACAGTCCTTTTGCACCCCAATCTCAAAACTCTGCTCTTTGTAAGATCCATCTGAACTCCAGGCTCCAATCTCTGCTCTCTGTAACAGTCCTCTGCACCCCATTCTCCAAACACTGCTCTCTGTAACATTCCTTCTGCATCTCAGTCTCCAACCTCTGCTCTGTGTAAGTCCTTCTGCACCCAAGTCTCTAAAATCTGCTCTCTGCCACAGTCTTTCTAGACCCCAGTCTCCAACATCTGCTCTCTGGTACAGTCATTCTGCACCCAGTCTCAAAACTGTGCTCTCTGCAACGATCATTCTGGACCCCAGTTACCAACGTCTGCTCTCTGCAACAATCGTTCTGCAATACAGTCTCCAACCTTTTCTCTTTGTAAGATCCTTCTGCACTCTAGTTTCCAAACTCTGCTCTCTGTAACATTCCTTCTCCACCAGAGTCTCAAAAATCTGTCTTCTGCAACAGTCCTTCTGCTCCCCAGTCTCCGAGATCTGCTCTCTGTAACAGTCCATCTGTACCGCAGTCTCCAACCTCTTCTCTTTGTAACGGTCCTTCTACACCCCAGTCTCCAACCTCTGCTTTCTGTATCAGTCTTTCGGAACCCCAGTCTCCAACCTCTGTTCTCTGTATCTATCCTTCTGCACCTCAGTCTCAAACCTGTGCTCTATGTAAAAATCCTTCTGCACCCCAGTCTCCAACCTCTACTCTCTGCAACAGTCCTTTTGCACTCCAGTCTCCATCCTCTGCTCTCTCTAACAGTCCTTCTGAACCCAGTCTGCAACCTCTGCTCTCTGCAACAGTCCTTCTTCACCCCTGTCTCCAAACTCTGCTCTATGCAACGATACTTCCGGACCCTAGTCTCCAACCTCTACTCTCTGCAACAGTCCTTCTGCACCACAGTCTCCAACCTCTGCTTTATGCGAGGGTGCGGCACCCCAGTCTCCAACCTCTGTCCTCTGTAACAGTCCATCTGAACCCCAGTATAGAACCTCTGCTCTCTATAACAGTCCTTCTGTACCGCAGTCTCAAACCTTTGCTCTCTGTAAGATCCTTCAGCAACCCAGTATCCAAACTCTGCTCTCTATAACAGCCTTTGTGCAACCCAGTCTCCAAACTCTCCTCTCTCTTACAGGCCTTCTGCACGCCAGTCTACAAACTCTGCTCTCTGTAGCAGGTCTTCTTCACCACAGTCTCCAACCTCTGCTCTCTGAAACAATCCTTCAGCACCCCAGTCTCCAAAATCTGCTCTCTGCAATGATCCTAATGCACCCTGGTCTCCAACCTCTGGTCTCTGCAAAAGTCCTTCTGCACCTCAATGTCCAAATTCTGCTCTCTGGAAGATTCTTTTGCACCCCTGTATCAAACATCTGCACAATTTAATAGTCCTTCTGCACCTGAGTTTCCAACCTCTGCTATCTGTAACAGAACTTCCGCACGTCATTCTCCAACATCTGCTCTCTGCAATAGTTCTTCTGCACCTCAGTCTCCAAACTCTGCTCTCTATAACAGTCCTTCTGCAACCTAGTTAAAAATATCTGCTCTCTGCAACAGTCCTTCTGCACCCCAGTCTCCAACTTCTGTTCTCTGCAAGAGTTCTTCTGCACGTCATTCTTAAAACTCTGCTCTCTGCAACGACCCTTCTGCACCCCAGTCTCCTACATCTGCTCTCTCTAACAGTCCTTCTGCAACTCAGTCTTCCAACTCTGCTCTCTGTAAGATCCTTCTGAAACCCAGTCTTTAAACTCTGCACTCTGTAACAGTCCTTTGGCACAACAGTCTCCAAATTCTGCTCTCTGTAACAGTTCTTCTCCAACCCAGTCTCCAAACTCTTCTCTCTTCAACGATTTTTCTCCACCCCAGTCTCCAACATCTGCTCTCTGCAACAGTCTTTTTGCACCCCAGTCTCCAACCTCTGCTCTCTGTAACAGTCTTTCTGCACCCCAGTCTCCTAACTCGGCTCTCTGTACCAGTCCTTCTACACCTCAGTCTCCAAACTCTGCTCTGTGTAACAGTCCTTCTGCACCCCAGTATCTAAAATCTGCTCTATCCAACAGTCCTTCTGCACCCCAGTCTCTATCATCTGCTCTCTGCAACAGTCCTTCTGCACCCCATTCTCAAAACTCTGCTCTCTGCAACGATTTTTCTGGACTCCTGTCTCCAATATCTGCTCTCTGCAACAGTCTTTCTGCACCACAGTCTCCAACCTCTCTCTCTGTAAGATCCTTCTGCACTCCAGTTTCCAAACTCTGCTTTCTGTAACATTCTTTCTTAACCCCAGTCTCATACCAAAATCCTCTGCAAAACTCCTTCTGCTCCCCAGGCTCTGAGATCTGCTCTCTGTAACAGTCCTTTTTTACTGCAGTCTCCAACCTCTGCTCTTTGTAACGGTCCTTCTACACCTCAGTCTCCAAACTCTGCTTTCTGTATCAGTCTGTCTGAACCCCAGTCTCCAACCTCTGTACTCTGTATCTATCCTTCTGCACCTCAGTCTCCAACCTGTGCTCTATGTAAGAGTCTTTCTGCACCCCAGTATCCAACCTCTTTTCTCAGTAACAGTCCTATACAGCAATCTCCAAACTCTGCTCTCTGTAATGGTCCTTCTGCAGCCAAATTTCCAAACTCTGCTTTCTGTAAAATTCCTTCTTAAACTCAGACTCCATCCTCTGCTCTCTGTTAAAATCCTTCTGCATCTAAGTCTCCAAACACTTCTCTCTCTAACACTCCACCTGCACCTCAGTCTCCAACCTCTGCTTTTTGTAAGATCCTTCTGCAACCCAGTCTCCAAATACTGCTCTCTATAACAGTTCTTCTGCACCCCAGTCTCCAACTTATGCTCTATCTAAGTGTCCTTCTGCACCACAGTCTCCATCCTCTGCTTTCTGCAACAGTCCTTCTGCAATCCAGTCTCCAAACTTTGTTCTCTGCAACAGACCTTCGGCACCCCAGTCTCCAACCTTTGTTCTCTGCAACAGTCTTTCTGCAACCCAGTGTCAAATCTCTGCTCTCTGTAACAGTCTTTCTGCACCCCAGTCTCCAAACTCTGCTTTATGTAACAGGAATTCTGCACCTCAGGTTCCAAATTTTGCTCTCTGCAATAGTCCTTCTGCACTCCAGTCTCCAACCTCTGCTCTCTGCAACAGTCTTTTTGAACCCCAGTGTTCAAACTCTGCTCTCTGTAACATTCCTTCTCTACTCCAGTCTTTATCCTCTGCTTCCAGCAAGTGTCCTGCGGCACCCCAGTCTCCAATGTCTCTCTTCTGCAACAGTACTTCTACTCCTGATTTTCAACATTTGCTCTCTGTAAAAGTCCTTCTGTACTGCAGTCTCCAAACTCTGCTATCCGTATCGTGCCTTCTGCACCCAGTCTCCAAACTCTGCTTTCTATATCAGTCCTTCTGAACCCCAGTCTCAAACCTGTGCTCTCCGTATCTATCCTTCTGCACCTCAGTCTCTAACCTGTGCTCTCTGTAACATTCCTTCTGCACCCCAGTCTTCATCCTCGGCTCTCTGTAACACTTTTTCTATACCGCAATCTTCAAACTCTGGTCTCTGTAACAATCCTTCTGCACCCCAATTTCCAACCTCTTCTTTCTGTAACAGTCAAACTGCACCTCCATCTCCAAATTCTGCTCTCTGCAAGATCCTTCTGCAACCCTGTATTTAACCTCTTCTCTCTCTAACTATCCTTCTGCACCCGAGTCTCCAAACTCTGCTTTCTGTAACACTACTTCTGCACCTCAGTCTCCAACCTCTGCTCTCTGCAACGGTCATTATGCACCCCAGTCTCCAACATCTGTTTTCTGCAACAGTCCTTCTTCACCTCAGTCTCCAACCTCAACTTTCTGAAACAGTCCTTCTGCTCCCCAGTCTCCAACATATGGTCTATGTAACAGTCCTTCTCCACCCCAGTCTCCCAACTCTGCTCTCTGTAACGATCCTTCTGCAACACAGTCTCCACCTCTGCTCTCTGCAACGATCGTTCTGTACCTCAGTCTCCAAACTCTGTCCTTCTGTACTGCTGTCTCCAACCTTTGCTCTCTGTAACTGTCTTTGTGCACAACATTCTCCAAACTGTGCTTTTTGTATCACTCCTTCTGCACCCCAGTCTCAAACCTCTGATCTCAGTATCAGTCCTGTACCTTAGTCTCCAAACATGCTCTCTGTAACAGTTTTTCTGCACCTCAGTCTTCAACAACTGCTCTCTGAAACAGTCTTTCTGCACCGCAGTCTCCAACCTCTGCTTTCTAGAACAGTCCTTCTACACCCCATTCTCAATAATCTACTCTCTGCAACGATCCTTCTTCACCCCATTCTCCATTGTCTGCTCTCTGCAACAATCCTTCTGACTTCAGTCTCCAAATGTTCGTCTCTGTAAGATCCTTGTGCACCCCAGTTTCAAACTCTAATATCTGTAACATTCCTTCTGCACCCCAGTCTCCAAAGTTTGCTCTCTGCAATGGTCCCTCTGCACCCCAAGCTCCAAACTTGTTCTCTACAACAGTTCTTCTGTACCGCAGTCTTCAACCTATGTTCTCTGTAAGGGTCCTTCTGCACCCCAGTCTCCAACCTCTGCTTTCTGTATCAGTCCTTCTACACCACAGTCTCCAAACTCTGCTCTCTGTAACAGTCCTTCTGCACCTCACTCTGCTACATCTGCTCACTGCAACAGTCCTTCTGCACCCCAGTCTTCAACCTCTGCTCTCTTCAACAGTCCTTCCTCACCCCAGTCTTTAAAATCTGCTCTCTGCAACAGTACTCTTCCACCGAAGTCACCAACCTCTGCTCTCTGTAACAGTCCTTCTGCACCTCAGACTTTAACCTCTGCTCTCTGCAAGAGTCCTTCTGAAGCTCAGTGTCCAAACTCTGCTCTCTGTAAATCCTTCTGAAACCCAGTCTCCAACATATGCTTTCTGCAATGGTCCTTCAGTACCAGAGTTTCCAACCTCTTTCCTCCACAACATTTATTGTGCACCCCAGTCTCCAAACTCTGCTCTCTGTAACAGTCCTTCTGTACCACAGTCTCAAAACTCTGTTCGCTGTCAGGGTCCTTCTGCACCCCATCTCCAACCTCTGCTTTCTGTATTAGTCTTTCTGCAACCCAGTCTACAAACTCTGCTTTCTTTATCCGTCTTTCTGCACGCCAGGCTTCAAACTCTGCTCTCTGTAACAGTCCTTCTGCACGCCAGTCTCCAACCTCTGCTCTCTGCAACAGTCCTTCTGCACACCAGCCTCCAAACACTGCACTCTGCAACAGTTTTTCTGCACCCCAGTCTCCAAACTCTGCTCTCCATAACAGTACTTCTGCACATCAGTCTCCAACCTCTGTTCTCTGTAAGAGGCCTTGTGCACCCCAGTCTACAACCTCTCCTCTCTGTAACAGGCCTTCTGCATTCAAGTCTATAAACTCTGCTCTCTTTAACAGTCCTTCTGCACCCCAGTCTCAAACCTCTGCTCTCAGTATCATTCCTTCACCCCAGTCTCCAAACACTGCTCTCTGTATAAGTTTTTCTGCACATCAGTCTTCAACAACTGCTCTCTGCAAGAGTCCTTCTGCACACCAGTCTCCTACCTCTGCTCTCTAGAACAGTCCTTCTATACCCCAGTTTCCATAATCTACTCTCTGCAATGATCCTTTTGCACCCCATTCTCCAACGTCTGCTCTCTGCAAAATTCCTTCTGCTCTCCAGTCTCCAAACTTTCCTCTCTGTAAGATCCTTCTGCACCCCAGTTTCTAAATGCTGCTCTCTGTTACATTCCTTCTGCACCCCAGTCTCCAACCTGTTCTCTACAACAGTGTCTCTGTACCGCAGTCTTCAACCTCTGTTCTCCGTAAGAGTCCTTCTGAACCCTAGTCTCCAACCTCTGCTTTCTGTATCAGTCTTACTTCACCACAGTCTCCAAACTCTACTCTCTGTAACAGTCCTTCTGCACCTCACTCTGCAACCTCTGCTCTCTGCAGCAGTCCTTCTGCAACCCAGTCTTCAAACTCTTCTCTCTGCAACAGTCTTTCCTCACCCCAGTCCAAAATATGCTCTCTGTAACAGTCCTTTTTCACCGTAGTCTCCAACCTCTGCTGTCTGTAAGAGTACTTCTGTACTGTCCTCTCCAACCTCTGCTCTCTTTAACGGTCATTCTGTACCCCAGTCTCCAAACTCACATTTCTGTATCAGTCCTTCTGCACCCCGGTCTCGAACCTCTGCTCTCTGTAACAGTCCTTCTGCACCTCAGACACCAAACTCTTCTCTCTTCAACAGTACTTCTGCGCCCCAATCTCCAACCTCTGCTTTCTGCAATGGTCCTTCTGCACCCCAGTCTCCAACCTCTGTTCTCTACAACACTTATTTTTCACCCCAGTCTCCAACCTCTGATCTCTGTAACAGTCCTTTTCCACCGCAGTCTCCAACCTCTGCTCTCTGTAACAGTACTTCTCTACTGCAGTCTCCAACCTCTGCTCTCTATAATGGTCATTCTGCACACCAGTCTCCAAACTCTCCTTTCTTTATCAGTCCTTCTGCACCCCGGTCTTGAACCTCTGCTCTCTGCAATAGTCCTTCTTCACCCCAGTATGCAATCTCTGCTCTCTGCAACAGTCCTTCTGCACCCCAGTCTCCAAAATCTGCTGTCTGCAACAGTCCTTCTCCACCTCAGTCTCCAACCTCTCCTCTCTGCAACAGTCCTTCTGCACCCAGGTCACCAACGTCTGCTTTCTGTGTCAGTCCTTCTGCACCCCAGTCTCCAATGTCTGCTCTCTGTAACAGTCCTTCTGCACCTCAGTCTCTAACCTCTACTCTGTGCAGCAGTTCTTCTCCACCCAAGGTTTAAACCTCTGCTCTCGCCAACAGTCCTTCTGGACGCATTCTCCAACTGCTACTCTCTGCAACAGTCCTTGTACACTCCAGTCTTTCACATCTTCTCTCTGTAACAGTCCTTCTGCACCTCAGTCTGAAAACTCTGCTCTCTACAACGATCCTTCTGCACCTCAATCTCCAACTTCTGCTCTCTGCAACAGTCCTTCTGCACCCCAGTCTCCAATTTCTGTTCTAAGCGAAAGTCTTTGTAAACCCCAGGCTCCAAACTCTGCTCTCTGTAACAGTCCTTCTGTACTGCAGTCTCCAACCTCTGCTGTCTGTAGTGGTCCTTCTGCACCCGAGACTCCAAAATTTACTTTCGATATCAGTTATTCTGCACCCAAGCCTCCAACCTCTGCTCTCTGTAACAGTTCTTTTTCACCTGAGTCTCCAACCTCTGCTCTCTGCAACAGTCCTTCTGCACCCCAGCCTCAAATCTCTACTCTCTGCAACAACCCTTCTACACCCCAGTCTCCAAACTCTGCTCTCTGCAATGATCTTTCTGCACCCCAGTCTTCAACATCTGCTCTCTGCTAAAGTCCTTTTTCACCCCAGTCTTCAAACAGTGCTCTCTGCAACTGTCCTGCTGCACCCCAGTCTCCAACCTTTGCTCTCTGTAGTGATCTTTGTGCAACTCATTCTTCAAACTCTGCTCTCTGCATCAATACTTCTTCACCACAGTCTCCAAATTCTGCTCTCTGCAACACTCCTTCTACACCCCAGTCTCCAAGCTCTGCTCTCTGTTACTGTCCTTCTGCACATCAGTGTCCAAACTCTGCTCTCTTTAAAAATTCATCTTCACGCACGTCTCCAAACTCTTTTCCCTGTAAGAGACCTTTTACATCACAGTCTCCAACCTCTCCTCTCTGTAACAGTTCTTCTGAACCCCAATCTGCAAACGTTGCACTCTGTAAAACTCTTTCTGCACTCCAGTCTCCATACTCTGCTCCCTGTAAGAATCTTTTTGAACCCCAGGCTCCAACCTTTTCTCTCTGTAAAAGTCCTACTCCACCTGAGTCTCGAAGTTCTGCAATTTGTAAAGGTCCTTCTGCATTTTAGTCTCCAACCTCTGCTCTCTACAACAGTCCTTCTGCACCTCCATCTCCAAACTCTGTTCTCTGTGAGATCCTTCTGAAACCCATTCGTCAAACTCTGCTCTGTGTAACAGTCCTTCTACACCCCAGTCTCCAAAGTCTGCTCTCTGTAACTGGCCTTCTGCACACCAGTCTTCAAACTCTGCTCTCTGTAACAGGCCTTCTGCTCCCCAGTCCCCAACCTGTGCTCGCTGCAACGATTCTTTTGCACCCCAATCTCCAAACTCTGCTCTCTGTAAAAGTCCTTCTACACCCCATGATTCAATATCTGCTCTCTACTACAGTCTTTCTGCACATTAGTCTGAAAACTCTGCACTCTGAAACAATCTTTCGGGACCCCAGTTTCCAACCTTTGCTCTCTGAAACAGTCCTTCTGAAACTCAGTCTCCAAAATGCTCTCTGTAAGATCCCTCTGCAACCCTGTCTCGAAACTGTGCTATCTGTAACAGTGCTTCTGCACCCCCGTCTTCAAACTCTACTCTCTGAAACAGGCCTTCTGCACCCAGTCTCCATCCTCTTCTCTCTGCAACGATCATTCTTCACCTCAGTCTCCAACCCCTTTCTCTGCAAAGTTTCTTCTGCACCCCAGTCTTTAAACTCTGTTCTCTGCATCAGTCCTTCTGCACCCAAGTCTCCAACCTCAGCTCTCTGTAACACTCCTTCTGTACCGCAGTCTCCAAGATCTGCTCTCTGTAACGCTTTTTTTGCACCGCAGTCTCCAACGTCTGCTTTCTGTATCTGTTCTTCTGCACCCCAGTCTCCAAACTCTGCTTTCTGTAACAGTTCTTCACACTTCAGTCTCCAACTTTTGCTCTCTGCAACGGTCTTTCTTCACCCCAGTCTCCAACTTCTGCTCTCTGCAACATTTCTTTTGCACCCCAGTCTCCATCTGGGCTCTCTGTAACTGTCTTTCGGCACCTCAGTCTCCAAACTCTTTTTTCGGCATTACTCCTTCTGCACCCCAGTCTCCAAACTCTGCTCTCTGTAACAGTCCTTCTGAACCTCAGTTACCAACTTCTGCTCTCTGCAAAAGTCCTTCTGCACCCCAGTCTCAATAATCTGCTCTCTACAAAAGTCTTTCTACACCCCAGTCTCAAACCTCTACTATCTGGAACAAACTTTCCGCACCCCAGTCTCCAACGTCTGCTCTATGCAATAGTTATTCTTCACCCCAGTCTCCATCCTCTGCTCTCTGTAAGAATCCTTCTGGACCCAAGTCTCCAACCTCTCCTCTCTGTAAAAGTCCTTCTGTACCACAGTCTCCAATATCTGCTCTCTGCAACAGTCCTTCTGCACCCCAGTCTCCAACCTCTGCTCTCTTCAACATTTCTTCTTAACATCAGTCTCCAACGTGTGCTCTCTGTAACTGTCCTTCTGCACCCCAGTCTTCAAACTCTGCTCTCTGTAGCGATCCTTCTACACCTCAGTCTCCAACCTCGGCTCTCTGCAAAGATCCTTCGGCACCTCAGTCTCAAGCCTCTGTTCTCTGCAATGATCCTTCTACACACCAGTCTCCAAGCTCTGCTCTCTGTAACAGTCCTTCTGAACATCAGTGTCAAAACTCTGCCTCTCTGTAAAATTCCTTCTGCATCTCAGTCTCCAACCTCTGCTCTCTTTAACAGTTTTTCTGGACACCAATCTACAAACTCTGCTCTCTCTAAAACTCCTTCTGCACACCAGTCTTTATTCTCTTCTATCTGTAACACTCTTTCTGCACCGCAGTCTCTATCCACTGCTCTCTGTAAGAATCCTTCTTAACTCCAGTCTCCAACCACTCCTCTCAGTAACAGTCCTTCTGCACCTCAGTCTCCAGTATCTGCTCTCTGAAATGATCCTTCAGCACCTCAGTCTCAAACCACTGCTCTCTGTAACAGGCCTTCTGAACCCCATTCTCCAACATATGATCTCTGGATCAGTCCTTTTGCACACCAGTATCCTACCTCTGTTCGCTGTAACAATCCTTCTGCACCTGAGTCTCCAACATCTGCTCTCTGAAACGGTTTATCTGCACCCCAGTCTCCAAACTCTGTTCTCTGCATCAGTCCTTCTGCACCCCAGTATCCAACCTCTGCTCTCTGTAACAGTCCTTCTGTAACAAAGTCTCAAATCTCTGCTCTCTGTAACGGTCGTTCTGCACCCCAGTCTCCAAAGTCAGCTTTCTGTATCAGTTCTTCTGCACCCCAGTCTCGAACCTCTGCTCTCAGAAACAGTCCTTCTGCACCTCAATCTCCAACTTCTGCTCTCTCCAACATTTTTTGCACCCCAGTCTCCATCTGTGCTCTCAGTAATTGTCTTTCTGCACCCCAGTCTCCAACCTCTGCTCTCTGTAACGATCATTCTGCACCAGAGTCTGAAACCTCTGCTCTCTACAATGAACATTCTGCCCCTCAGTCTCCAACCTGTGCTCTCTGCATGATCCTTCTGCACCCCAGTCTCCAACCTCTTCTCTCTGTAAGAGTCATTCTGCACTTCAGTCTCCAACCTCTGCTCTCTGTACAATCCTTCTGCACCTTAGTCTCCAACCTCTGCTATCTGTAACAATCCTTCTGCACACCAGTCTCCAACCTGTGCTCTCTGCAACAAGTCTTCTGCACCCGTCTCCAAACTCTTCTCTCTGTAACAGGCCTAATGCACCCCAGTCTCCAACCTCTTGTCTTTGCAATGAACCATCTGCACCTCAGTCTCCAACCACTGCTCCCTGCAACAGTCCTTCTACACCCCAGTCTTTATACTCTGCTCTCTGCAAGAGTTCTTCTGCACCCTAGTTTCCAACCTCTGCTCTCTGTAAGATCCTTCTTCACCCCAGTCTCCAAACTTTTCTCTCTATAACAGTCCTTCTGCACCTCAGTCTCCAACCTCTGCTCTCTGCTACGGTCCTTCTGCACCCCAGTATCCAAACACTGTTCTCTGCAACAGTCCTTCTGCACCCCAGGCTCCAAACTCTGCTCTCTATAACAGTTCTTCTGTACCGCAGTCTCCAAACTCTGATGTCTGTAATGGTCATTCTGCACCCCAGTCCCAAACTCTAATTTCAATATCAGTTATTCTGCACCCCAGTCTCCAACCTCTGCTCTCTGTAACAGTTCTTCTGCACCTCAGTCTCCAACCTCTGCTCACTGCAACAGTTCTTCTGCACCCCAGTGTCCAATATCTTCTCTCTGCAACAGTTCTTCTAAACCCCAGTCTCTAACCTCTTCTCTCTGCAAGGATCCATCTACATCCCAGTCTCCAACATCTGCTCTTTGCTACAGTCCTTCTGCACCCCAGTCTCAAACCTCTGCTCTCTCCAACATTTCTTCTGCACCCCAGTCTCCCACCTGTGCTCTGTGTATCTGTCCTGCTTCACCCCAGTCTCCAATCTCTGCTCTCTGTAGCGATCTTTCTGCACCTCAGTCTTCAATCTCCGATCTCTGCAAGGATCCATTTTCACCACAGTCTCCAACCTCTGCTCTCTGCAACAGTCCTTCTGCACCCCAGTCTCCAAGCTCTGCTCTCTGTAACAGTTCTTCTGAACCCCAGTCTCCAAATTCTGCTCTTTGTAAAAGGCCTTCTGCACCCCAGACTTCAACCTCTGCTCTCTGTAACAGGCCTTCTGCACCCCACTCTCCAACATGTGTTCTCTCTAACGATTCTTCTGCACATCAGTCTCCAAACTCTGCTCTCTGTAACAGTCCTCTGCAACCCAGAATCCAACATCTGCTCTCTGCTACATTCCTTCTGCACCTCAGTCTGAAAACTCTGCTCTCTGCAAAAATCTTTCTGGACCCCAGCTTCAAACCTTTGCTCTCTGTGACAGAACTTCTGAACCTCAGTCTCCAAAATGCTCTCTGTATGATCCTTCTGAAACCCAGTCTCGAAACATTGCTATCTGTAACAGTTCTGCTGGACACCAATCTCCAAACTCTGCTCTCTGAAAGAATCCTTCTGCACCCCAGTCTTCAACCTCTCCTCTCTGTAACAGTCCTTCTGCACCTCAGTCTCCAAACTCTGCTCACTGTATTGATGCTTCAGCACCCCAGTCTCCAACTTCTGTTCTCTGTAACAGTCCTTCTGCACCCTAGTCTCCAACATCTTCTCTCTGAAACGGTCCTTCTGCACCCCAGTCTCCAAACTCTGTTCTCTAACAGTACTTCTGCACCTCAGACTCCAACCTCTGCTCTCTGTATCAGTCCTTCTAAGCCTCAGTCTGAAACCTCTGATCTCTGCAACAATCCTTCTGCACCCCAGTCTCCAAACTTTGCTATCTATAACAATCCTTCTGCACAGAAGTCTCCAACCTCTTCTCTCTTACAGGTCTTCTGCACCCCAGTCTCCAATCTCTGCTTACTGTATCAGTCCATCTGCACCATAATTTCCAAACTCTCCTCTCTGTAATAGTCTTTCTGAATCTCAGTCTACAATCTCTGCTCTCTTAAACTGTCCTTCTGCACCCCAGTCTCCAACCTCTGTTCTCTATAACAACCCTTCAGCACCCCAGTCTCAAAATTTTGCTCTCTAAAACGATCCTTCTACACCCCAGTCCCGAAACTCTGCTCTTTGCAACAGTCCTTCTGCACCTTAGTCTCCTACATGTGCTCTCTGCAAAAGTCCTTCTGCACCAAAGTCTGAAAACTCTGTTCTCTACAGCGATCTTTCTGCACCCAAGTCTCCAACCTCTTCTCTCTTTAATAGTCCTGCTGCACATCAGTCTACAACTCTGCTCTCTGTAAGATTCTTGTCCAACCTTGTCTAAAATCTCTGCTCTTTTTAAGAGTTCTACTGCACCCCAGTCTCCAAACTCTGCTCTCTGCAATGATCGTTCCGCACCTCAGTCTCGAAAATCTACTCTCTGCAACAGTCCTTCTGCACCCCAGTCTCAATACTCTGCTGTCTGCAACAATCTGTCTGTACACTAGTTTCCAACATCTGCTCTCTGCAACAGTCTTTCTGCACCCCAGTCTCCAACCTCTGCTCTCTGCAACGATCCCTCTGCACCCCAGTCTAAAAATTTTGCTCTCTACAACAATACTTTTGCACCCCAGTTTCCAACCTCTGCTCTCTGCAACAGTCCTTCTGCACCCCAGTCTCCAACCTCTGCTCTCTGCAACAATCCCTGGGCACCCCAGTATCCAATATCTGCTCTATGCAACAGTCCTTCTTCACCCCTGTCTCCAACCTCTGCTCCCTGCAACAGTCTTTCTGCACCTCAGTCTGACAACTCTGCTCTCTGAAACGATCATTTTGCACCCCAGTCTCCAACCTCTGTTCTCTAAAACAGTTATTCTGCACTCCAGTATCCAACCTCTACTCTCTGTAACAGTCCTTCTGTACTGCAGTCTCCAAACTTTGTTCTTTGTAAGGGTACTTATGCACCCCAGTATCCAACCTCTGCTTTCTGTATCCGTCGTTTTCCACCACAGTCTTTAAACTCTGCTCGCTGTAACAGTCCTTCCGCAACTCAGTCTGCAAACTCTGCTCTCTGCAACAGTACTTTAACACTCCAGTATTTATCCTCTGCTCTCTCCAACAGTCCTTTTGCAACACAGAATCCAACATCTGCTCTCTAAAACAGTTCTTCTCAACCCCAGTCTCCAACCTCTGCTCTCTGTAAAAGTCCTTCTGTACTGCAGTCTCCAAAATCTGCTCTCTGTAAGATCCTTCTTCAACCCAGTCTGTAAACTCTGCCCACTGTAACAGACCTTCTGCACCCCTTCTCCAACCTCTGTTCTCAGTAACAGTCCTCGTGTATTGCAGCCTCCAAAAAATGCACTCTGTAACGGTCCTTCTGCACCCCAGTCTCCAACCTCTGCTTTCTGTATCAGTACTTCTGCACCCCAGTCTCCAACCTCTGCTCTCGGTAACAGTCCTTCTTCACCTCAGTCTCCAAACTCTGTTCTCTTCCACAGTCCTCCTGCACCAAAGTCTCAAACCTCTACTCCCTGCAACACTCCTTCTGCACCTCAGTCTCTATACTCTGCTCTCTGTAACAGTCCTTATGTACCTCAGTCTCAAAACTCTGCTCTCCATTATGGTCCTTCTGAAACCCAGTCTCCAACATCAGCTTTCTTTATCAGTTCTTCTGCACCCCAGTCTCCAACCTCTGCTCTCAGTAACAGTCCTTCTGCACACCAGTCTCTAACTTCTGCTCTCTGCAACATTTCTTCTGCACCCCAGTCTCCATCTGTGCTCTCTGTAAAGGTCCATCTGCACCCCAGTCTCCACCCACTGATCTCCATAACAATCCTTCTGGACCTCAGTCTCCAACCTCTGCTCTCTGTAACAGTCCTTTTGTACCGCAGTCTCAAAACTCAGCTCTCTGTAATACTCTTTCTGAACCCCAG
This sequence comes from Ictidomys tridecemlineatus, assembly GCF_052094955.1. NCBI lineage: Eukaryota > Metazoa > Chordata > Mammalia > Rodentia > Sciuridae > Ictidomys > Ictidomys tridecemlineatus. The sequence goes on from NW_027522375.1 coordinate 199,086, forward strand.
ACTCCAACGTCAGCTTTCTATATCAGTTCTTCTGCACCCCAGTCTCCAAACTCCGCTTTCTGTAACAGTCCTTCTGCAACTCAGTCTCCAAACTCTGCTCTCTGCAACAGTCCTTCTGCCCCTCAGTCTGAAAACTATGTTCTTTGCAACGATCCTTCTGCAAAACTGTCTCCAATCCCTGATTTCTGTAACAGTCCTTCTGCACCCCAGTTACCAACCTCTGCTCTTTGTAACAGGCCTTTTTCACCCCATTCTCCAACCTCTGATTTCTGTAACAGTGCTTCTGCACCTCAGTCTACAAACTCTGCTCTCTGCAACAGTCCTTCTGCACCCCAGTCTCCAACATCTGCTCTCTGCAATAGTCCTTCTGTACCAAAACTCCAACGTCTGCCTCTGTAACATTCCTAATGTAACCCAGTCTCCTAACTCTGCTTTCTGCAACACTCCTTGTGCACCCCAATCTCCAACCTGTGCTCTCTGCAACAGTCCTTCTACACCCCAGTGTCCAGCCTCTGTTGTCTGCAACAGTCCCTCTGCAACCCAGTCTCCAACCTCTGCTCTCTGTAAAAATCCTTCTGCACCTCAGTCTTCAAACTCTGCTCTCTGCAACGGTCCTTCTGCTCCTCAGTCTCCAAAAACTACTCTCTCTAAATGTACTTCTGAATCCCTTCTCTGAACTCTTCTCTGTGTAATAGGACTTCTGCACCCCAGTCTCCAACCTCTGTTCTCTATAACAATCCTTCTGCACTCCAGTCTCAAAATTTTGCTCTCTACAACGATCCTTCTGCACCCCAGTCCCCAAACTCTGTTTTTTGCAGCAGTTTTTCTGCACCACAGTCTCCAACATGTGCTCTCTGCAAAAGTCCTTCTGCAGCTCAGTCTGAAAACTCTGTTCTCTACAATGATCCTTCTGCATCCCTGTCTCCCTCCTCTGCTCTCTGTAACAGTCCTGCTGCACATCAGTCTACAACTCTGCTCTCTGTAAGATCCTTGTTCAACCATGTCTGAAAACTCAGCTCTCTATAGGAGTTCTACTGCACCCTAGTTTCCAACCTCTGCTCTCTGCAACGATCCTTCTGCACCTCAGTCTCGAAACTCTACTCTCTGTAACAGTCCTTCTGCACCCCAGTCTCAAATCTCTTCTGTTTGCAACGATATTTCTGTACACCAGTTTCCAACGTCTGCTCTCTGCAACAGTCCTTCTGCACCCCAGTCTCCAACCTCTGCTCTCTGCAACAATCCCTGGGCACCCCAGTATCCAATATCTGCTCTATGCAACAGTCCTTCTTCACCCCTGTCTCCAACCTCTGCTCTCTGCAACAGTCCTTCTGCACCTCAGTCTGAAAACGCTGTTCTCTGCAATGATCCTTCTGCACCCAGTCTCCAAACTCTGCTCTCTGTAATACTCCTGTTGCACCTCAGTCTCGAAACTCTGCTCTCTGTAAGATCCTTCTGCAACCCTGTCTCCAAACTCTGCTCTGTGTAACAGTCCTTCTGCACCCCAGTCTCTAACCTCTGCTCTTTGCAAGAGTCCTTCTAAAACCCAGTCTCCAAACTCTGCTTTCTGCAACACTCCTTCTGCACCCCAGTCTCCAACTTCTGTTCTCTTTAACAATCATTCTTCACCTCAGTTACCAAACTCTGATCTCTGCAATCGTCCTTCTGAATCACAGTCTCCAACCTCTTCTCTCTGTAACAATCCCTCTGCACCTCATTCTCTCAACTCTGCTCTCTGTAAGATCCTTTTCCAACATCTGCTCACTGCAACAGTTTTTGTGCACCACATTCTCCAACATCTGCTCTCTGCAACAGTTCTTCTTAACCTCAGTCTGAAAATTCTGCTCTCTGCAATAATCCTTCTGCACCTGAGGCTCCAACCTCGGCTCTTTGTAACAGTCCTTCTGTATCAGTCTTCAACATCTGCTCTGTATCAGTGCTGCACCCCTGTCTCCCATATCTGCTCTCTGTATCAGTCCTGCACCCAAGTCTCCAAAATCTGATCTCTGCAACAGTCTTACTCCACCTGAGTCTGGAAACTCTGCTGTCTCCAACGATCCTTCTGCACCCTAGTCTCAAAACTCTGCTCTCTGTAACAGGCTTTCTGCACCCCAGTCTCCTAACTCTGCTCTCTTTATCAGTACTTCTGCACCCCAGTCGCAAACCTCTGCTTTTTGTTACACTCCATCTGCATCACAGTCTCCTACATCTTCACTCTGCAACAGTCTTCAGCACCCCAGATTCCAACTTCTGGTTTCTGCAACAGTCCTTCTACACCCCAGTCTCCAACCTCTGGTATCTGCAACAGTCCTTCTGCACCCCAGTCTCCAAACTCTGCTCTCTGTAACAATCTTTCTGTGCCTCAGTCTCCAAACACTACTCTCTGTTACAGTCCCTCTGCACCTCACTCTCCAACATCTGCTCTCTGTAAGTTTTTTCTGCAACCCAGTCTCCAAACTCTTCCCTCTGTAACAGTCCTTCTGCACGCCTTCTCCAACTCTCCTCTCCGTAACAGGCGTTCTGCACCCCAGTCTCTAAAGTCTGTTCTCTATAACAATCCTTCTGCACCCGAGTCTTTAACCTCTTCTCTCTGGAACAGTCCTTCTTCACCTCGGTTTACAATCTCTGCTCTCTGTAACATGCTTCTGCAACCTTTCTATAAACTCTGCTTTCTGAAACAGTCCTTCTGGACCTCAGTCTCCAAACTCTGTTCTTTGCAACACTCTTTCTGCAACCCAGTAGCCAAACTCTACTCTCTGTAAGTCCTTCTGTACCCCAGTCTCCAAATACTTCTCTCTGAAACGGTCCTTCTGCACCCCAGTCTCCAACCTCTGCTTTCTGTATCAGTCCTTCTTCACCCCAGTCTACAATCTCTGCTCTCTGTAACAGTCTTTCTGCACCTCATATCCAAACTCTGCTATCTGCAACAGTTCTTATGCACCCCAGTCTACAACCTCTGGTGTCTGCAAAATTCTTTCTGCACCCCAGTCTGCAACGTGTGCTCTGTGTAACAGTGCTTCTGCATCCCAACTCCAACTCTGCTCTCTGAAATGATCCTTCTGTACCTCAGTCTTAAACCTCTGCTCTCTGCAACTGTAATTCTGCACCCCAGTCTCCAAACTCTGTTCTCTGTAACAGTCTTTCTCCACCTCAGTCTTCAACCTCTGATCTATGAAAGAGTCCTTCTGCACCGCAGTCTCCAATATCTGCTCTCTGCAACAGTCCTTCTGCACCTCAGTGTCCAAACTCTCCTCTCTGCAACGATCCTTCTGAACCCCAGTCTCCAACGTCTGCTCTCTGAAAGATTCTTCTGACCCTAGTTTCAAACTCTGCTCTCTGTAATATTCATTCTCCATGCCAGTCTCAAAACTCTGCTTTCTGCAACGGTCCTGCTGCACCCCAGTCTCTAACCTCTGTACTCTGCAACACTCCTTCTGCTCCCAAATCTCCAAACTCTGCTCTCTGTAAAGGTCCTTTTGCAAGCCAGTGTCTAACCTCTGCTTTCTTTGTCTGTCCTTCTGTACCTTAGTCTCCAACCTCTGCTCTCAGCAAAAGTTCTTCTGCATCCCATTCTCCATCTTCTGCTCCCTGCAACAGTCCTTCTGAAAAAAAGTTTACAACATCTTCTCTCTGAAAAAAGTTTTTGGGTACTCTAGTCCCCAACCTCTGCTCTCTGCAACAGTCCTTCTGTACTGCACTCTCCAACTTCTGCTCTCTGCAACGAAACTTCTACACCCCAGTCTCCAACATCTGCTCTCTGCAAAAGTCCTTCTACACTTCAAACTGAAAATTTTGCTCTCTGCAACAGTCCTTCTGTACCCCAGACTTCAACATCTGCTCTCTGTACCAGTCCTTTTGCACCTCAGTTTCCAAACTCTGCTCAATGTAAGATCATTCTGCAACACAGTCTCCAAAATTTGCTCCCCTTAACAGTCTTTCTGCACCTCAGTCTCCAACCTCTGCTCTCTATAACAGTCGATCTAAACCTCAGTCTGAAACCTCTTCTCTCTGCAGGATCCATCTGAATCCCAGTCTCCAGACACTGCTCTCTGTAACAGTCCTCTTGCACCTAAGTCTCCAAACTCTGCTGTTTGTAAGATCCTTCTGCCACTCAGTTCCTAACTCTGCTCTCTATAACAGTCCTTCTGCACCACAGTCTTAAAACTCTGCTCTCTGTAACAGGCCTTCTGCACCCCAGTCTCCAACCTCTACTCTCTGCAACGATCATTCTACACCTTAGTCTCCAACATCTGCTCTCAGTAAGATCCTTTTGCAACTCAGTCTCCAACTCTGCCCTCTCGTCCTTTTGCACATTAGTCTCCAAACTCTGCTCTCTGCAACAGTCCTTCTACACCCCAGTCTCCAACATTTGCTCCCTGCAACAGTCCTTCTGCATTACAGCCTGAAAACTCTGCTTTCTGCAACTAACCTCCTGCACCCGAGTCTCCTACCTCAGGTGTCTGTTACAATCTTCCTGCACCTCAGTCTCCAACCTCTGCTCTCTGTAAGATCCATCTTAACCCCAGTCTCTTACCTCTGCTCTCTGTAAAAGCTCTCTGTAGCAGGCCTTATGCACCCCAGTCTTAAACCTCTGCTCCTTGCACAATCCTTCTGCAACCCAGTCTCCAACCACTGCTCTCTGTAACTGTCGTCCTGCACCTCAGTCACCAAACTCTGCTCTCTGTAAGATCCTTCTGCAACCCAGCCTCAAAACTCTGCTCTCTATAACAGTCCTTCTGCAACCCATCCTCAAAACTCTGCTCTCTACATCAGTCCTTCTGCAACCCAGTCTCCAACCTCTGCTCTCTGTAGCAGGACTTTGCACCCCAGTCTCCAAACTCTGCTCTCTGAAACAGTTTTTCTGCATGCCAGTCTCCAACCTCTGCTCTCTGTAACGGTCCTTCTGCACCCCAGTCTGCAACCTCAGCTTTCTGTATCTTAATTATAAACCCGGGTCTCCAAAGTCATCTCTGTGTAACAGTCCTTCTGCATCTCAGTCTCCAAACTCTGCTCTCTGCAACAGTCTTTCTGCACCCCAGTCTCCAACCTCTCCGTTCTGCAACATTCCTTCTGCACCCTAGTATCCAACCTTTTCTCTCTGTAACAATCCTTCTGTACCCAAGTCTCCCACATCTGCTCTCTGTAACGATTCGTCTTCAGCCCAGTCTCTACCTCTTCTCTCTGCAACGATTCTTCTGCAACTAAGTCTCCAACTTCTGCTCCCTTCAAGGATTCTTCTTCACCTCACTCTCCAACGTATGCTCTCTGAAAAAGTTTTTCTGCACCTCAGTCTCCAACCTCTGCTCTCTGCAACCGTCCTTCTGCACCCCAGTTTCCAAACTCTGCTCTCTGCAACGATTCTTCTGCACCCCAGTCTCCAACATCTCCTCTCCTTAACACTCATTCTGCACCCCAGTCTCCAAACTCTGTTCTCTGTAAGTCCTTCTGCACCCCAGTTTCGAAATTCTGCTCTCTGTAACATTCCTTCTCCAGCCAGTCTCAAACCTCTGCTTTCTTCAACGGTCCTGCTGCAACCCAGTCTCCAAACTCTGTTTCTCTGAAACAGTCATTCTGCTCTCCAATTTCCAATCTCTACTATCTGTAACAGTTTTTCTGTACCGCAGTCTCCAACTTCTGCACTCTGTAATGGTCTTTCTAAACCCTAGTCTCCAACCTCTGCTTTCTGTATCAGTCCTTCTGCACCACAGTCTCCTAACTCTGTTCTCTGTTACAGTCCTTCTGCACCTCAGTCTCCCTACTCTGCTTTCTCTGAGATCCTTCTGCAACCAAGTCTCCAAACTCTGCTCTCCATAACAGTCCTTCTGGACACAAGTCTCCAAACTCTGCTCTCTGCAACAATTCTTCTTCAGCCCAGTCTCCAACCTCTGCTCTCTGCAACAATCATTCTTCACCCCAGTCTCCAAAATCGGCTCTATTCAACAGTCTTCCTGCACCTCAGTCTGAAATCTCTGTTCTCTGCAATGACCACCCTGCACCCCAGTCTCCTTCCTCTGCTCTCTGTAACGGTAATTCTGAACCTCAGTCTCCTACCTCTGCTCTCTGTAAGATCCTTCTGCAACAAAGTCTCCAAATTACGCTCTCTGTAACAGTCCTTCTGCACAACAGTCTCCAACCTCTGCTCTTTGTAACAGGCCGTCTGCAGCCCAGTCTCCAACCTCTGCTCTCTGTAACAGGCCTTCTGAACCCCAGTCTCCAACTTCTGCTCTCTGCACCAGTCTTTCTAAACCCCAGTCTCAAAACTCTGCTCTCTGCAACAGTCCTTCTGCACCCCAGTCTTCAACTTCTGTTCTCTGTAACAATCCTTCTGCACCTCAGTTCCCAAACTCTGACCTCTGCAGTGGTCCTTCTGTACCCCAGTGTCTAACCTCTGTTGTCTGCAACCATCCTTTTGCACCCTTGTCTCCAACCTCTACTCCCTGAAAAAGTCTTTCTGAACCCCAGTCTCCAACATCTGCTCTCTGCAACAGTCCTTCTGCACCTCAGGATGAAAACTCTGCCCTCTGCAATGATACTTGTGCACCCCAGTCTCCAAACTCTTCTTTCTGTAACAGTCCTTCTGCACCTAAGTCTCCAACTTCTGCTCTCTGCAACAGTTCTTCTGCACCCCGGACTTTAACATCTACTCTCTGAAAGAGTCTTTCTACACCCCTGTCCAAATGCAAAAGAATGAGACCTGAACTATTGCTCACCCTGTAAAAAATCAACTCAAAATGCATTAAAGACCCATGCACTAGACCAGAAATTATGCAGTTTCTAGGAAAAAACAAAGTCAATACTCCAACCTACAGGCAGAGGTAATGACTTTCTCAATAGGATGCCAAAGCTCAGGAGATAACACAGAAAGTAAGATAATAGGATGGCATCAAATTAAGAAGGTACTGCACAGCAAAGGAGACAATTAGAATATGAAGAGAGAACCTACAAAAAGCGAGAAAATCTTTATGAGGGGCTCTTCTAAAAGAGGATGAATATTCAGAATATTAATAAAGAACTCAAAAAACTTAACATCAATCCCACAATTATTAAATAACCCAATTATCAAATAACCCAATTACCAAATGGGAAACTAAATGAACTAAACAGAAACGTCTTAGAAGAAAATATGTGAGTGGCCAACAAATAAGAAAATACTTGCAAGTCAAGACTACCCTGAGATTTCATCTCACTTCAGTGACAAAGGCAACCACCAAGGATACAAACAGAAATGAGTGTGACAAGGAGAGAATTGCAGAGAAAGGAGCACTCTCACCCTGTTGGTGGGAATGTAAATCAGCACAACCACCACGGAAATCGAGATGGAGGCTCCTCAGGAGTAGCCATGGACCACCCTGCGACCCAGCTCTACCTCTGCTTGGTATTTATCACAGCTGATCGAAGTCATTATATTATAATGATATATACATGCCCATGAACCAGCCGAGGTGACATCAGTGGACAAATGTACATAGAACATCTGGTATATGCATACTGGAATTTCATTCAGCCATAAAGAAGAACAAAATTATGTCATGTTGGAAGATGGATGGATCTTCAGAACATTAATGGAAATAAGCAACTCAGAAAGTTAAGGGCCGTATGTTTTTCCTCTGTTAAAGCTAGAGGGAAAAAAGGAAGGAAAGTTGGGAAGGGAATCTCATCATGAAAGTTGAAGGAAGATCAGTAGAGTCAAGGCACCAGGGGAGGAGGTGAGGAAAAGGGAAATATTGGAATGATATAGGCCAAAGTTCAGGGTTATTTTGTGTGCATGTTCAAATATGTGTCAGCAAATCCCACCATTATGGACCACTACAATGCACCAATGAAGAGTGAAAAGAAGAGTTTCACATTACATGGGACAGGCACTATTCTAGGAGGGTGCCCATTTTTTCCCGTCTATAAATACCATGATCATTTACCACTGTCAAAAATCTCTACAGATTCAAATGTTCTGATCACTGCTCCACCACATGGTCTCTTCTACTTCAGGGTCCCCTAATTCTCACTGAAATCAGGGAGCCCGTTTCAACGATGCCATCTGTTAATGTCTTCCCAGGCTGCCGAGGACAGCAGCTGTGGGTTTCACAAGGATCTGGTACTGCCATCTGAACGCATGTCCACGAGGCCTTGGCGAAGGCTGGTGCTCCAGGCCCTCCTCCAGATCCAGCTGTGAGGCCAGGGAAGGGGTCACATAACACGCCATCCAACACCTTATTTATTTCTGATCACCATCCTCTCCATTATTCCAGGATCATATTGGTCATTGAACTTAAGCAAACACTGAGTCCAGATTTCAGTCCATCAACCAAAGAGAGTCTAATAGCCACTCCCCGTGGCTCAGGAAAATCCTTGGCCTTAACATTTCTGGTGATTACGTCCCTGTGACTGCATTCAAGATGATCCAGCAATATGTCCTGACTTCTTTGGTCTAGAAGACTCAAACAAATTCTCTTATATATTCTTAAGGCTCCTATTAACAAAATACAGTAAAATATTTAACTTTTATTTTGGTGTGACCCTTATACTATCCTGGGCTATATTTTATACCCTTACCTGAGGCATTCTAGAATCAGACCCCAATTAAGAGTCTGGTGACAATGTGGGATGATGGATGAACATCTTAAATACAATTGGGCTGGGGATGTGGCTCAAGCAGAAGTGCGCTTGCCTGGCACGCGTACGGCCCGGGTTCGATCCTCAGCACCACATACCAACAAAGATGTTGTGTCCGCGGAGAACTAGAAAATGAATATTAAAAATTCTCTCTCTCTCTCTCTCTCTCTCTCTCTCTCTCTCTCTCTCTCTCTCTCTCTCATCCTGCTCCTCTCCTCTTCTCTCCTCACTATCTCTAAAAAAAAAAAAAAAGACAACTTCCCAGGTAGAGTCACCATAGGGTCTTCAATATAGGGAAAGCTAGTCTCCTCAGGGGAGGAGGGGATGCTTCTGACACCAAAGAGTGTTAATGGAGATTTCAGGGTACAAGGCTCTGAGATTTTTCTAATTCCAGTGGTATTTTACCAGTCTAATTAACATGGTCTCAATCATTCCCCATTAATGTCCTAATTGACATAAGAGAGACCTGGAAAAATTGTGGATTTATAATTTTCTTTGTACTTCTGAAATTTGGAGAATTGGAAGTTTATTCTGATATTAACCTTTATCAGTTTCCAGAGAGAAAATATTTCTGATGATCTGAACCTGACTTGAAGGAGAAATATAATGCTTGAACCTATTATTTTGTTTCTGTAAGTCTCCAACTCCAGTCAGTAACAGCAGTCTGTAGTCATGTTGTAATGTTCATTCCCACCCTGAAGGTCGATGGTGTTATTCCAAAGCTCAGTTTTCCATAGACATTTGATTTCAGGCCACGATAACTTAAAGTATCTGTTGGGTCATCGCACACCAGGAATTATCAGGTCTCCTTTCCCATGAGCTGTGACATCATCAACATATTCAATTCCCTCAGGTCAGACATCCAACCTACCTCCTCAGATCTGTTATCTAGAACCATCTCTGATGTAAACCACTATTGTGGTCAGTGCCACCGTGGTCAGGTAGAGATGAAGAACGACTCTTGATGTCTTAGGGTAGAGGAAGTTGACACATAAAAAAGTTATAAAATGGTTGGGAGATCTGGAAGAAAAAAAGGAAAATAGGGCAGGTGACACCACCCCATATATGGAAACCCTAACTTCCATGGATAAAGACACTCATTCCAAGCTACTGTGACCCACATTCAGGAACAGCTGTCTAGAAGCCTGCACACACAGCACCTGGCACCAAGGAGATTAGTTCCTGCCTCTAAAGGACTGGTTTGCTGCTGCTGCTATGGGATCCAAAAGAACCCGCTTTCTTCCTTTCCTTTCTTCCTCTCTGCCTAGTGTTTGGCTGATCTTGACAGAACCTCCTAAAATGGAGGCCTGCAAGAAGGGGAGTGAGGGAAACGAGGTTCTCATACTTTCCGTCCCTCTGGTGTGGGGAGAACACAGAAAAACAGAGATGGTGCTGAACACCCACACAAGGTGTCCGACACACTTAAACCTGAAAGTGGGAAAAGGGTGTTTGTTAAAAGAGAGGAGAGAAAGGAGTCTCAGAGATTTTAAAAGCGGGAGTTGGAGTTGAAGCTCCAGATACAGACTCTCTAACTAGGTGCCTACAAGTCCCTGGGAGGCATCTTTTTCAGATGAATGTATACTCCAGTTTGAAGATTGGTCTAGACTTTGATCGTGCAAAGGGATGCAAACCCTTCAGCCAGCTTCCTCAGGGCACTCTGGACCTCGTTGCTTCTCAGGCTGTGAATTATGGGGCTCAACAGGGGGCTCACCACACAAAAGAGCACAGAGACCAGGGTGTCCATTCCAGCCTTCTCTGGGCCTGTAATAGTGGAAGTTGGCTGTTCCATAGAAGACCACCACGACAGTGAGGGAGGACGCACAGGTGGAGACGGCCTTCCTCCTGCCCTGGGCAAAGGGAATCCTCAGGAAGGCCGCCATAATGAGTGCGTAGGAGCCTGCAGTGAAGAGGCAGGGGCTCAGGCCCATGGTGGCACTGACCACGTGGAGCGCAGACTTGTTGACAGAGGTGTCTGCGCAGGAGAGCTTCAGGAGCAATGGGGTGTCACAGAGAAAGTGGCTGAACTGCTGGGGCTCACACAGAGTGAGTGTGATGGCCAGCACCGTGTGTGTGACCAAATTCACCAGCCCACACAGCTAGGACCAAGTCACCAGGCCAACACAGACCTTCACACTCATGATGACTGGGTACTGAGGAGGACGGCACGTGGCCACACAGCAGTCATACTGGCCACACATCCAGTAAGAAGCCTTATGTGCCAGCACTTGTCACCAAGAAGAAGATCTGGGAAAGGCAGCCCTCATAAGAAATGGCCTTCTTCTCCCAAAAGAAGTTCATCAGCAGTACTGGGAGGGTTGTGGATGTGTAGCAGACGTCCAAGAAGCTCAAATTGCTGAGGAAAAAGTACACTGGAGTGTGGAGAGCAGGACTGACCCTGGTGGTCACTATTATGAGCATGTTCCCCAGGAGAGTGGTCAGGTAAATGACCAGAAAGAGCAGAAATAACCATCCCTGTAGGTTGGAGTGGTTGCAAAATCCCAAGATTATGAATTCAGTGACAAATGATTGATTGCTCATTTCCAATGGTATCATAGCTACAAAACAGAGAAAAAGAGACCATGACGAGAATGGACTGAGAGCACCCCAAACAGGCTTGTTAATCTGCAGCAACATGGCAAATAATATTGTATACAGAGATTCCTGGACTCTAGAAAAAGACGTTTAGGAGTGAATTTAGACAGAGCATAACTTCTCACAGACTTTTGCATGGGTGCTCTTTTGTAAGAATAAATGGAGACTTGGTCAAAAGGCACAACCAGCTATCAACCCCTGTGTCTCATTGAATCTGCAGTATCTCCCTCCTAACACTGTGCTTCACTGTGATGAATTCTTTTTTGTATGTCTGTTATTTCAAGTAATAAGTTTTCATTGTGGAAAAATGAAGAAAATGCAGAAAGTTATTCAGAGGAATAGAACAGGTCAGAAAATCAAACCTCTCTTTGCATTCATCCCATTCTACCTCTATCTATCTTTAAAATATCCAAAGCAAAATTTCCCAATATTGGTGTACTCTGTTTAGTTGTTTGCCTTGTAATCTTAATTTCCTAACATGAAATTAAGTTAATTTCTTCTTTTTCATTGAACATAGAAACCTTCCATTCCATTTACTATCATAAATATTGGAATAGAAGCTTTCATACATATGTATCTGTGATCATCTCTGATTATTTCTTAAAAGTAAAATTATAGGTCACCTGCTTTTAAATTTTTTTCAGTAGAAACTTTTATTTTTTTTAAGTTTTATAAGATACAAGAAATTTTGACAAATGATATATACTTAGGTATTTTCTTCTTTTGTATTTTAAGATTTACCTCACCGAACATTACATTTCCTGAAAAAAAAAATGATTGATAGAATTACTGATTTTCTATCATGTTACCCATGCTAATCCGTGATCCATTTTTTTGAACTAAAATTTCTGTTTCTTTTTCAATCTTAAATGAAAAATATTATAGTAAAACAGTAGGTTCTTGGTCCAGATAGATGTGGATTGAAACCCATCTGTTGTTTACTAGATGTTGTTTGTAAAAAAGTCATCTCTATTCCTCAGTTTGTTCCTTGCTTAGGATATTAATGATGTCTATTTCACAACTGCTGAAAAAAGTTTTGAGATAATATAAGGTATGTGTCTGGCACATTACATTTACTCAATGCCTTTTATCAAGTTAGAAAATGTCTATCCATTTTTTACTAGTAGTTTCTTTTTGTGTGTGTGTGTGTATGTGTGCTGGGTTTTGAATTCAGAGCCTTCGGCATACTAAGCATGCACTCTACCACTGGACTTTGCCGCTAGTTTCATTTAGTTATAGTTTTTATCATAAATAGATATTGAATTTTCTTATTTTCTCTGCATCTATTGAAATGATATATTTTTTTTCTTAGTTAGTCTGTTACTATGGAAATTCGGTTGATTGAATTTTTGAATATTGAACCAGCCTTGCATTCTGGGATTGATCTCAATTGACTGTAATGTTATCTTTATTCTATATGGCTGAGTTGAGTTTGTTAATATTGTTCCCTGCTTGCTTTTGTGTATTCTATTTTCGCTGTTCTCCAGAGGTAATCTATCTCTTGAAAAATTCTCAGCTGTATTCTACTGTTTTTTTTTTTTTTCAGTTAATGCATGTTAGTGGACTAGTAGGAAACAGAGAAGGGATTTCTGATGTTTCCAGAAAGCCCTGCCTTAGGTACTGTAAACTCAGTCACAGGGATATGGCCTACACAGTGACCCACTTTCTAGCAATATGGCTGAGCCTAGTTCTTATTCCTCCCAACGTTAGACATTTTGGCCAGTTCATTCCATAGCTGCAAATGTTTTCCGTTGAGTGTCCTAATGTAACAGTTTATGTTACTCTTGCCCCTGAAGATTACAGCTTTTGTTCTATGCAAAAAATCAGATAATGGGTCTGGGAGGAGTTTTGGCTGCTGTTGCTGCTCTTTGTCCCTCCACCTATCCAAGAAATGATACCGTTAAAGACACTTTCTCAGAATACTTCCCTATCTTCCTGGGAGCATTTGGTGGAATCCATGGAGAAAAAGAAAAAAATACAAACATCTTATGTATATAGCCCTCTGGGTCTTTATGCTCTTAAACCAGTCTATACTTAGTCTTTAGCAATCCATTAACTATTTTTTATTTGAGTTTTTTTTTTATAAATAAACTCCTATGTATCTAGTGGGTTCTCCCATAGTTAAAAAAATGCCTGGAGTATTTTGGTTGCTTATCTCTCCCCAGACTTTGGTTAGTTGTTTGCCTTATAATCTTCATCTCTAATAAAGTCAAGGAAAGTCATTAATTTGCATTTTCTTCTGCTCTTTTTGGTTATTATAATGATGAAAACAACATGCTTTCTAGCTATTTTGATAGATACTCAAGGTGAAATTTGAAGTCTATACACTTACTTTTCAAAAATATTAGTAATTTCTAATTTAGTTAAATATGTAGTTATTCTATTCAAAACAATCCCATTCCTAGCATATTTCCAAGGAAATTAATGCACAGTTCACATAAATTCTTGTGTAAAAATTCATAATAACTCAAACAAATATTATGCCTTCAGCCAAAGGACAGAAGACAAATCACGGTTTATCATTCAGTGGAATAATTCAGTTACTTTAGAAACACAAATACTGGAACATTAATAAAATTGACAAATCTAAAAAAGAAATTCTGGGTGAAAGAAGCCAGATACAAAATATATACTGCATATTTCCTTTAAATAAAGTTCAAATATTAGCAATACAGCTATAATGGTGAAGTAATAATGGTGGTCTTTTTTTTTTTTTTGGAGTTAAGGGGTGATATTAGTTGAAGCATGAAGGAATTTTCTAAAGTGATGGAAATGTTTTATATCCTGATTTTTAGTAGTTCATATATATGTAAAATATTACAAACCTGTACACTTTAGACCTTTGTATTCTTTGAGTACAAATTATAGTTCAATTTTTAAAAATAGCCTAATTTTAAAAATAAGTAATTAATGAAGATGAGTGGTAGCTGCCTGTAATCCCTGGTACTTGGGAGACTAAGGCAGAAGGATTATAAATTTGAAAATCTGCAAGGCCCCCCGCCCCAAATAATTGAAAAGCCTGGGGATATAGCTTCATGATAGAGTGCCACTGGGTTCATTCCCAAGTACTGCAGTCAGTCAGTCAGTAAGTAAGTAAGTAAGTAAGAAAGTAAATTGATAAATAGAAGTGAAAGCATTTTTTCAAGATGATTTTTAACTCAGGATTGGTTTGAACCACATCTAAATATGTTTTTAGGTCTCTAAGAGGTTAAGTATTTTCTCCCATTATTTGCATTTCTCTACTTATTTTTTTACCACAGTGATAGTCCAGGAAATATCACATTTTACAAGTGACATCAGTTGTTTCCTGATCACGATCTCTTTGAAGCAGTGAATGTGATTGGTGGGTGCATTCGGTCTGTATCACAGATACAAAGCCTTGGTCACCATGATGGATGGGCGTGTGCATGTGTGTGTGTGTGTGTGTGTGTGTGTGTGTGTGTGTTATTGGTTGTGGGATTCGTCTTGACTGAGAACACTGTCTTATAGTTAGTGGGATGGCAAGTTGGCATCTCAGGCAACATTGATGGCAGAAATCTTAAAGAATATAGCAGGAATCTGCCATCTAAGGCTCAGCAAGCTCAGAACACTTGGTTATCCTAATTTCTATAAACGGAAAGACCCTCACTATTGAGCTTCTCTGAGAGCTCATCACACTGAGGCGGGAGGAGGGATCCCATTTCTATAGAGATGGACCCTGTTTCTATGGAGACTCCAGCTAGGCTTCAAGGGGCTGGTAGAATAGTACCAGTTGATGCTGCCAAGACCTGTGTCATTCTGAGGAGCCTGCTATTCAGGGGAGGTGGCAGCGTATCAGCCTATGGGGCCGGGACTAGGCTCTGTGAAGCTGTATCAGGCCTGATTTCTAAGCAAAGTAGAAAATAGAAATCTCGGAAAACGTCCCACCCCCCACCATGCCATGGGCCACCAGAGAGCCCAGGTGTGTCTCTGGAAGCCAGGCTTGGGTATGAGCATGGACATCAATGATTGCAGAGTATTAACAATAGGGGACCATAAATCTCTTTCAGTTTAGTGTTCTCTGTTTTCTCTATCAACTACCTGGATGAACTTCAAGTCATTTAGAAATCAGTGACATGTACTTTCTTTTAACTCCCCGTATCAAAAAGATCAATATGATAATCTCTTTTATAGGTAGATATCTAGATGTTTTCAGAAAAAGAAATAAAATTCCACACAGAAGGCAGTTCCAGCAGATTTTACTATGGGAAATTGGTACATGGTCTGTGGATGTGTAAAAGGGAAAACTAAACGTAAATGTTCAGGGATTTAAAAATACAATCTCAGAAGTTGTGCATACTGCTATTGTAAAGGTCTTAAATATAAAGATCAGTTCAGGAGGGACAATTTCATGGGGCATTAAAAAAATCTCCCAAATTATGTTTATATAATTTTATCTACATATAAGTTTTTCTTTGTTTTTACTGGCTAATTTCTTGTAGGTCACGGGTGTGGGGTAGGGTGAAGGATGATACACAAACAATTTTCCTTATCCTCTAAGCTCTTTATTAATGTAAGACATTAAATTGAATCATCATCATGGTCACCATTAGAATTCATTATTAACATTCATAACTCATGAATGACACTTTGTGACACAATATGTACTTGCTCCTTAGAATTTATATAATGCAGCATAGGAATTAGATCAACTTAATAGTAAACCCTCTGCTCTGCATTAATAATAACCATAATCATCATAATCATCTAGGGCATATTTCATAGAAAAATAATTTGAGTGTGAGTCTTCTTAGATTGCTTCAATACACATAAATGCATGACTTTAAAAACCTTGTTTAATGTAGTTTAAAAGTGGCCTGTTTTCTGTAAAAATTAGATTGAATTTAGGATAATCCATTCTATCAAAACTCAGTGAATTTCTTTGAAAAGATGAATTTTTACATACCTGAATCCAATCAGGATTTTTCAAATTGAGTAACGAATAGAGACACACATTAGATAAAAATACCTAACACTTATTAAAATCCTATAAGACTTTTACATGCATTAACTTATTTGGTTTACACAACAACCTATAAGATAACCTATTATCCCCATTTTACAGAAAAAAGAATTGAAATTAATGCACAATATATTAATGCAAGTAGGGAAACATTAATGAATCCCTTTAATTTGCATAATGTACATGAATTTGTACATTTAATATGTATAAACAATTATGATTTAAGAAACAAAAAAGAAATTGACTCAGAAAATTTATCATGTAATAACTCTTATTTGTAGTGATACTTTGTTACCTGATGATAATACCATATATTAGTAAACTGTCTTATTATCTTCAATGCCCAGAAATTCTTGTCTTTGGTTCTAATAATTCATTGCACATGATTAATAGGCAAACACAGCTTTCATTAAAATTCCAAATCTCAGGGCCTTAAGAAGCTTAAAGTATTTAAATTTCAGTAAAAATTCGGTGCTTCAGTTAAGCACAACTAATTTTAAAATCTAAATATAAACAAAATAAAATAAATAACACTAGAGTCTTAAAAGAAGAAATTTTTATTTTTATTTTATTTTTTTCTTTGGCAATAAATGAAATGTTTTGCTGACTAACGTTAGGGATTCATTTGCTAAAACGAAAAAAAAAAAAAGGGCATGACCAAAACGAGATAGAATGGTGTGATCATAAAAACCCTTATGCACATCAGGGAAACAATGATTCCTATTTGATCTCAATAGCACAAGAAATGATTAAAATTTTTAAATCCAATTTTTATGTTGCCCAGTAAATTGCTTAAAACACACACACACACACACACACACACACACACACACACAGTACAAGGTCAATTTATACAGAAAAAATATCTGAATTATTTCAGGTGCTTGTGGCAATGTGAATTTATTACTGTGAAATCTATGAGCTATCTGGCCTGGCCCAGAGTTGTCCTCATATCCTTCCATGTGGTGTGGGTGCTTGGAGCCGAGGGAAAGATCAGAGGTCATTGTGCAGAACAGTTGGCCTCAGTCAGTGAGTTCCAAATGTTCCCAGTGATGCTGGTCCAAAGACACACTTTGGGGGAGGCTGGGCTCTTTCACCTAACATGGAGGGATGCCCTTACCCCTAACTGGTAGGTTTAAAATCTTAACAAATTCACCAGCAAAAAGCCTCCCTCCTGTCTTGGAGATTCAGCACTCAATTCAGCATTAATCATCTCTTTCAGTTCTGTTTTTTTGGGCCCGGGGTATAGGGGGGCAGTTACCGGAGATTGAACGCAGGGGCTTGACCACTGAGCCACATCCCCAGCCCTATTTTATATTTTATTTAGAGACAGGGTCTCACTGAGTTTCTTGGTGCCTTGTTTTTGCAGAGGCTATCTTTGAACTCACTATCCTCCTGCCTCAGCCTCCTGAGATGCTGGGTTACAGGCGTTCACCACTGTGCCAGCTCGTTCAGTTCTTTTTATTTCACCTGTGCTTCTTCTAGCATAAAGGGGAAAGGGAAGACAAATTATTACCTCTTACGATATGTCAGAGCGTTCTAGTTATAAAATTCTTCAAAATAAAAAAAATTCTCTTTTCCATTTAGGATTTTAAAATTTATTTTCTTGGTAGTGTTTAGTTCCAATTCAAACCAATTTTGTTCCTATACAGAGTCTAATTTAGTCCTAAGCCAAATCTACTAAGAAACCAAAAGAGGATAAGATCTGATCCCTGTCCTGCTGCGCCCCTCCCCTGACTCAGGCGATGGCAAGGCCCTATTGAGGTGGATGGCTCAAGGCGTCCATCCTCTGGAGGAGCGCAGTATGTTTCTGGGAATGGGCTGATTTGTTTTTGTATTCCTGTAATAAGTATAGTTCTGATTTCTCATATGACCATTAAGTATAAAGGAAAAATCATGACTTTCCCAATTAATGCAACTACTTCTAAAGCATAGATCTGTTTGCTCTAAATGCCATGATTCAGCTGTGGAGTGTAATTTGTTAATGTCTAAAGAAAAACACCCTGTTTTCCTGTCAAGGAAGTTTTTGAGAAATTAAACTAAAATCTAGAGAAGGAAAATTAATGTTACAAAGACAGATTAGTGCTTAGTACTGGGCAACATTTTTGGTTCCTGTGCACAATAGTTTGTGCCCTTATTTTGTTTGGTTACAAGTAATAACAAATCAACTACTTGTTGTAACTATGGCACCGGTTCCAGTCAGTAAGTCAAGAAAGAATAGTCAAGTTATAGGCCAATAGTTTGGGACATTTGTAACTATTATTAAAAGTTAACTAAGCAGAAACAGCTCAAAGTAAAACTCGAACTGAAAGTACAAATGCTTGCTTATGCATAAGCCGAGATACATTCTTCTATTCTAATTGTAGCTACGTAATATTTTGTTTTGTTTAAATAATGATTCCTGTTTTGTAACCACAAAGTACTGTAAGCCTGCCAAAATGAAAAGTATATATGATCAACTTCACAAGTAAAGATTGGGATTAACACCTTCACTTTGGTGTCTGTGTTGTTTCTCCACCCCCTCTTTCGCCGACTCCTCACCATCCATTCGTCTCCTGAGACCCCCTGTTGGAGCTGGTCTCCGACACTGTCCTTCAACCAACTTACAATCTAATGGGAAGATAAACTCAATATGTGCAGGAAACTTGGTAACAATTCTATGTAATCTACAAATTATCATTATTTTCCCTTAGTGTTTGCTTGGGCAGCTCTGGGAATGGAGCACTTAATACTTGTCAAAGCCCCTCATTCCATCTTGAATATGCGCTCCTCCAGGTCATAGTTGGGCCTCTCAATTTTGTTCTAAACACTAGGGCAACACCTTGTGTAAATGTGCACTCAGTAAAGGTTTGAAGAATGAAGAAGGTCTGTCAAGTACATCCATGGAGCAGAATTTTTAAAAGATTCTTTAAAGACTGTACTGTGTGGGACCTAAAAGATCTAACAGAGACTTGACAGAGGCGAGAAGATATTTCTGTTCAGTGTTTCTGGTGAAGATATCTTGCTAAGAAAAATAAAGCCTCTGTGGGCATAAGTGAGGCAACATAGCCCAGCGGCTTCTTAGGATCTCAGTGTCTCCTGTCTCCTAAACATATCCCTTATGGAGACCATCGGCTCAGTTCCCACAGAACAAGCAGCTCTGAATCTTTCTTTCCCAATCAGTCATCTCAAAGTCAGGTGACCGAGAATGAAGTCACTTATGTGTGACCCCAAAATATAATATTTCTAAAGGAGGGGGGTTGTGTATGAAGTAAATTACTCACAAGCTTCACGGATTTATTACAGTTAAATTGCTTGCAACTACCCTCCCCAAGCATCCATGTGTTGTAAGATAAAGATGAAAACCCCTAGTTTGTGAATGAATACGTTTCTAAACATAACTTCTTCTACAATAATGATTTTTATTTAAACAGATATTTTGGTAGGTCTATTGTTATGCTATGTTGTATCATAATGGGAATGTGTCCCTATACTTTTTCCCTAAAAATTATTCCTTTCTGTCCTGCTCATCAAAAGCAGAGGATTAACACTAAGCATTATCTATTGTTTACCATAATTAATTTTCCACACTCATCATCTTACTTAAAGAATTTAGGAACCACAGGGTTTCTGGTTATGTTTTGGGTTCTATTTCAGTACTGGAGGCATCATGCTAAATCACTCAGGTTTTGTGATAACCTCTGAAGTTATTTCTACTCTTGAAATACAAGTAGTATTGTGGAAACTTAGACACACATAGAAAAGGTGCTATGATAGGTCATTACATAAATGCCATCAAAATGGTAATGAAAATATGTACAATATTCTGTAATATGTTTTTAAGGTGTAGGTATATACTGATTCTGGGATAGTGTTTTTGAAAATTGTGATGGTAAATAAACTACTTAAAAGCAACTCTCACAGAGAGGCGTAGATTTCTGGATTTTGTGTGGCCCTTTCTGCTCTCCATACTAGCACCTGGGCTGCAAAGAAAGCTCTTGGTAAAACTGGCTGTTTGTCTCCATTCACCAGAAAACAGACAAGTTATTCTGAGAGTTGCCTGTCGCATATCTGTGGCCTCATGAAGGAGTCAAAATCCTCTGATCTCTCACAATTCATTTTCCTGTGATGGACATTTATAGAGGTCTGGGGCCGACCTGTTGGGAATATGCATCGTGCCTTTCCTCTGCAGCTGCTCTGGAACTCCTCAGTGTGCAAACACAACTCAAGGGCAACGGCTTGAGTTCAACTGCAACAATGGAGAGCAGTTAATTCGCTGTTGGATTCATTAATGTCTTGGCAATCACCTGTTCCCAGCATGCAGCGAGCAGATCAGTGTCCTCTCTCTTCTGGGATGTGGATGAGCGAAGTTCAGAGTGAGATTTCTGCTAAGAAGATGTGGGTGGCTGAAACCTCAAGACTGCCTTCCCTGCTCACTAGGGAGAGAAGGGGTCAGGGTGGGTGTACACTTATTGGATGGATTTCGCATGGCATATGAAGTTTTTCCTTCATGTTACACACTTTGCCAGACGGACAGATATCAGAAGCCACAATATTAAAAGCATCCCCATATCTTCAGCTGATCCACTTTTGCTAAGTGCTGATCCCTTACCAAACCCTGTATGACTTCGTGCCCCTTAATTTTATTATCCTGCTGATGCTCATGACCTGGTGAAGAAATTGATTGCTATGGAGTTTAAAAGTAGGGGGAAAAAAGAGTCATCAGACAGCTCTTTTGGGAACAGATGGTAAAAAGACAACAAGTTTGAAAGTCTTGTAGTATTTTACTGCACAAAAATAAAAATAAAAGTATTAGATAAATATGTAAGTCTCTAAAACTTAAAATTTCCCATAATACAATTGGGTTTTCCTCATACTTCGGAGAGACACATTAACAGTACTCCTAAAAGATCTTAGAATGATTAGCCATCAGGGAAAGGCAAAGTTAAAGCACATTTAACGAAGCACTTCACACATTCCAGGGTCATCACAATACAAGGAATGATAATGATATGTTGTTAAGGGAGTGAGGAAATCAGAAGCTTTATTCACCACTCTTAATAATAAGGTAAGCTGGTTCCACTGGTCTGAAAATGATCTGGAACTTCTTCAGAAAGTTAAATATGGAGTTAACGATCCAACTCTTCCACTCCTACTTAAAAACTCAAGAAAAATAAAAAAGTTGTTCACCAAGGATTAGTACATGAATGTTCATATAATGTTCATATTATATATAATGTTCATATTATATATACGAAACTTATTCATATTAGTCAAAAAGTGAAAATGACCAGGCAGGTCTGTAATCTAGCTACTCAAGAAGCTGAGGCAGGAGGATCACAAATTCAGGGACCACCTGGGCAAATTTACAAGACCCTGTCTCAAAACAAAATTTTTAAAAGGGTTGGGCTTTGGCTTAGTGGTAGAACATTGTTTAGTGTGCAGGAGGCTCCGGGTTCAATCTGCAGTACGACACCCACACAGACACAAAGTAAAAATTACTATCCAGTGGGAAATGAACAAAAAAATGTGGCATTTTTATAAGATGGAAATCAGTCACAATAAAGAGGAATAAACTAAAATACTTATACAAGCTACAATATAACTGAAAATTGCAAACATCCTAAGTGAAAGGAGTCAGATCCAAAAGGCGTATATGGTATTACTTCATTAAAAATATCCACAGAAACTAGAGTGTATACCTGGGTCTTTCCACATGTGAAGGAGAAACACAGAAATGGTGTTTATTTAAAACTTGGAATCAAGATCCATTAGGAAAATGCAAGTCAAAGTCATATTGCACATAGCACTTCACATTAATAGTGTTGGCTAGAGCTGCAATATTGGGGGAAAGGAGATTGACTGCTTTGGGTATAGGCTTTTTTGGAGAGAAAAGTAATAAAAATATTCTGAAATGCCTGTGGATTAGAGAACCCAGGTGAGGTCACAATGTGTCACATACTTAGCACAGTGTGCTTCCCCTGGTTGGAGGGGCACCACAGTGGTCATGAGACACTGTGTATGGAGAGAGCACTCTTGTAATTGCTTCTGAAGTGTTCACATATTTCTACAACTAAGACATTTCCTAGAATGAAACCATCATCTAGTTCTAATCACACTATACAGTCTGTCTCCCAGCCAGCTTCCTCAGGTCACTCTAGACCTCGTTGCTTTTCAGGCTGTGAATGATGGGCTTCAACATGGGGGTCACCACACAGAAGAGCACAGAGACCAGGGTGTCCATTCCAGCCTTCTCTGGGCCTGTTATAGTGGAAGTTGGCTGTTCCATAGAAGACCACCACGAAAGTGAGAGAGGACGCACAGGTGGAGAAGGCCTTCCTCCTGCCCTGGGCAGAGGGAATCCCCAGGATGGCCGCCATGATGAGTGCATAGGAGCCTGCAGTGAAGAGGCAGGGGCTCAGGCCCATGGTGTCACTGACCACGTGGAGCGCAGACTCATTGACAGAGGTGACTGAGCAGGAGAGCTTCAGGAGCAATGAGGTGTCACAGAGAAAGTGGCTGATCTGGTGGGGTCCACACAGAGTGAGTGTGATGGCCAACACTGTGTGTGTGACCATATTCACCAGCCCACACAGCCAGGACCAAGTCACCAGGCCAACACAGACCTTCACACTCATGATGACTGGGTACTGAGGAGGACGGAAGGTGGCCACACAGCAGTCATACTGGCCACACATCCAGTAAGAAGCCTTCTGTTCCAGCACTTGTTACCAAGAAGAAGATCTGGGAAAGGCAGCCCTCATAAGAAATGGCCTTCTTCTCCCAGAAGAAGTTCACCAGCAGTACTGGGAGGGTGGTGGATGTGTAGCAGACGTCCAAGAAGCTCAAATTGCTGAGGAAAAAGTACATTGGAGTGTGGAGAACAGGACTGACCCACGTGGTCACCATTATGAGCATGTTCTCCAGGAGAGTGGTCAGGTAAATGACCAGAAAAAGCAGCAAGAACCAGCCCTGTAGGTTGAAGTGGTTGGAAAATTTCAAGAAGATGAATTCAGTGACAAATGATTCATTGCTCATTTCCAATGTTGTCATAGCTAAAAAACAGGGAAAAAGAGACCATGATGAGAATGGACTGAGAGCACCCCAAACAGGCTTGTTAATCTGCAGCAACATGGCAAATAATATCGAATGGAAAGCAGCCTGGAGACTGATAACTTGTAGAACTGGTCTCAGGAAATCAGACCCATGGAGCCGCACACATTTGCAGGGGTGATGGTGGGTGGGAGTAACCAGAGAATTGCTAGAAGCCAACAGAAAGCCATTCGACCTCATCATGGTGTGAAGTCATTTTTCACTGTCTCAGTAATCTCTGTCTCCTGTTGTCCTTTAATGTAAACATAGGATTTTTGGAGAAGTTCATTTTCATTGCAAATGTTAAAAAAAAAATTTACAAAGCAGAGTCATCATCTGAAGAAGCAGTCGGTGTTGCCTTCAGTGTTTTCCAATGTAGAGTTTTTCTCATTTTACATCAATCTTGATCTCTGTGTTCAGAAAGGCAGAAGTTAACTATTCCTGTACAATGCTGAAATTATCAGGGCCAGAGCAAAATAGAGGAAAGAAGTTGATAAAGTGGGGTTGGACTGGCTATCTTAAGTATACAGGGAAGATCAGTGGAGTAGAAGGAGAATGAGAGGGCGGAGAGGTTTGGGAAGGGAGGAAATGTGAAAGGTCTTACGCAGATCATGTTATGTGCACATGGAAGTCTACCACAGGGGACTGCACCTGTATGTATATGTAGAAAGCACCAGTCAGAAATTAACAGATAAATGACTCAAAAAAAGATCAGTAGAAAAAGTAGAATGGGGGCAGAAAGGGGAGGGAAATGGGGGGTGGGGACTAAATGGAGTAAATCAGATTCCACGCACGTAGGATCTTTTCCAAATCAACCCAACTTCTATGTATAACTATTATGCTCTAATAAAAAATTAAGAAGATGACATGATCCTATAAGCAAAGAGTTAAATATGAATTCTTCTTGACCTATTTGTATACCTTTAATTTCTTTCTTTTGTCAAATGGCTCTGGAAATTTCAAGGATGAAGTTGAATAGAAGTGGTCAATGAGGGGGCACCCTGTCTTCTTCCAGTTTTTAGAGTGAGTGCTTTCAACCTTTCTCCAGTTAGAATTATGCTGCCTTGGGTTTAGCATAGATAGCGTTTACAATGCTTTTACAAAGTTCCTTCTGTCCCTAGTGTTTCTACTGTTTTGACAGGTAGGGTTGCTATATTTTGTTAAATGCTTTTTCTGCATCTATTGAGATGATCAATAAGCTTATATCTCTCTTAAATAAACTTAATCTCTTCCCTTTGGCTAAACATTCGAATCATCTCCAGTCATATAAATATTTTAATGAACATTTTCCTACATAAACATATGTGACCATTTCGAATTATCTCTTCAGAATAAAATTTAAATCTGACATAAAAGAATTTGTTGTGCAGTTTCTATTTAAAACTAGCTCATGGGAGACAGTATATTAAGTGAAATAAGCCAGACACATAAAGAGAAATAGCAGTTTTTCACTTCTTTGTGGAAACTAAAATGTTGATCTCAGAGAAGTAGGGAATAGAGCGTTGGTTATTGGAGCCGGAGAGAGTATCACAAAAATCATTGTGAGTCTGATTTCTCAAAGACGCATGTGAAGGACTGCCTGAAACATGCCCTCTGAGTGTGGTCTGTAAAAAAATAATACTGGACTTCTAACAGGGTCCTCAGAAAATCTCTCTTCTCTCCTCAGTGGGCAGCAGGAGTTCCATGGGTCTGGCTGCCTAGGAGCTAGCTGTGGTGTGCAAATGGGCAGGACCAGGACGGCTGGAGAATATCAATAATCACTAGTAGACTGCATTCTAGGTGAGGGCAGGCTGGAAACAGGCAATCCAGAAGAAAATGTCTTGAGCTCTGAAAATTACAGAATCTGTGAATTTAGGAAACGGTTGTGGGTCCAATCCACTCATAACACCTACTCCCTGGGTCAGTCCACGATTGCCACAGTTACCACAGGCCTGACCAGAACAACCCGGCGGGGGGAAATGCACTCTTGCCTCCTGGCTTGGAGGTTTGGTCTGGGGCCAGCTGACCCATTGCTGCCGGCCTGAGATGAGATGGGAAACCAAGGTGGAAGGAAACAAGGGGGGAATTATTCCTCGCTCATGGCAGCCAGAAGGTTGGGGCGGGGGAGGGGACGGGAGGAGACAGTTCGCATGGGACAAGATATGATTCCCCAGGGCATGTCCCTGGCCACACTCCAGCTGTCCACACTTCTCTCAGTACAGTGGACCTTTCAAATAATTAACCCACAAAATGGATGGATCCACAGATTAGATCACAAGTCTAAAAGTCTAATCATTTCACCTCTGAACACTGTTACTGTGGCTGACCCTTAGCTTTGGTGAGAGGATACCTTATTTCTAAGCCATAATAGTCTCTACAGTCCATGTGCTTTTGTTAGAATACCTTCATGTAGTCTGGGAGAGTAATCTGGTGCCAAAACAAGATTAAAGGGAAATATCTGGTAACTTAAGATGTGACATTTGGAGCTTGGGGAAAAGCTCTGAAGAGGAGCCCTGGGTGGAGCACTTTAAAGTCCTGATGACGAGGACACAAGAGGGGAACTGGTCTGTGGGGTAGCTGAGTGGCAGTGGGATGACTCATTAAAACATAAAAAAAATGTGAAGGAGCATGTCTGGGGAAAGAAAAAGAGAGAAAGAGGTTGGGTCTGGAGTCTGGGTACCTGCGGGGTCTCCCTGAGGCAATTACAGGAGGCAGCAGGACAGGTTCCCAGGAGATAGGCCTTGGAGTCATGGCTTAGAGTGACTGTGGAAGTCACAGGTGCTCATAAAGCCAAAAGAGAGCAGGGTGAGGAGAGAGGGCCTGATGGACAGTGCGGAAAAGAAGGTGTCCATAAGGAGGATCACCAGCTATCAGCAATCATTCTGCACCACAGTGTCAAAGCTATGCTCTCATTACCAGGCCTTCTGCACCCCAGTCTAAAACCTCTGCTCCCTATAACAGTCCTTCTGCACCCCAGTCTCCAACCTCTGCTCCCTGCAACAATCTTTCTCCACCCCAATCTCCAAGTTCTACTCTCTGAAACACTCCTTCTGCAACCAAGTCTCAAACATCTGCTCTCTGCAACAGTCCTTCTGCACCTCAGTCTGAAAACTCTGCTCTCTGCAACAATCATTCTGCACCCCAGTCTCCAACCTCTCCTCTCTGTAACAGTCCTTCTGCACCTCAGTCTCCAAACTCTGCTCTTTATAATATCCTTCTGCACACCAGTATCCAAACTGTGATATCTGTAACAGGCCTTCTGCAACCCAGTCTCGAACCTCTGCTCCCTGCAAGAATCTTTCTGCATTCCAGTCTCTAAGTTCTGCTCTCTGAAGAGACCTTCTGCACCCCACTCTCGAACATCTGCTCTCTGCAACAGTCCTTCTGCACCTAAGTCTCAAATCTCTGCTCTCTGCAACAATCATTCTGCAACCCAGTCTCCAAAATCTGCTCTCTGTAATAGTCCTTCTGCGCCTCAGTCTCCAAAGTCTGCTCCCTATAATATCCTTCTGAAACCCACTCTCCAAAATGTGATATCTGTAACAGGCTTTCTGCACGCCAGTCTCCAAACTCTGCTCCCTGCAAGAATCCTTCTGCACTACAGTCTCCAAGTTCTGCTCTCTGAAAGAGTCGTTCTGCACCCCACTCTCGAACATCTGCTTCCTACAACAGTCCTTCTGCACCTACGTCTGAAAACTCTGCTCTCTGCAACAATCATTCTGCAACCAAGTCTTCAAACTCTGCTCTCTGTAACAGTCCTTCAGCACCTAAGTCTCCAAACTCTGCTCTCTGTAACAGACCTTCTGCACCCCAGTCTCCAACATCTGCTCTCTGTAACAGACCTCCTGCACCCCAGTCTCCAACATCTGCTCTCTGCAATGATCCTTCTTCTCCCCAGTCTTCAACCACTCCTCTCTGCAATGGGCCTTCTGCACATCAGTCTCCAACCTCTTCTCTCTGCAACGATCTTTCTGCACCTCAGTTTCCAACCTCTACTATATGTAACAGTTATTCTGCACCCTAGTCTTCAACCTCTGCTCTGTGTAAGATTTTTCTGCACCTCAGTCTTCAACCTCTGCTCTTTATAACAGTCCATATGCACCCCAGTATCCAACATCTGCTCTCTGTAACAATCTTAGGCACCTAAATCTCCAACTTCAGCTCTCTGCAAAGGTAATTCTGCACCCCAGTCTCCAAACTTTGTTCTCTTCAACAGTCCTTCTGCACCACAGAATGCAAAGTCTGCTTTCTGTATCAGTCCTTCTGCACCCCACTCTCGAACATCTTCTGTCTGCAACAGTCATTCTGTACCTAAGTCTGAAAACTCTGCTCTCTTCAAAAATCATTCTGCAACCCAGTCTCAAAACTCTGCTCTCTGTAACATTCCAAGTGCACCTCAGTATCCAAACTCTGCTCTCAATAATATTATTCTGCACCTCAGTCTATAAACTGTGCTATCTGTAACAGTCCTTCTGCACCCCAGTCTCCAACCTCTGCTCTCTGTAACAGGCCTTCAGCACCCCAGTCTCCAACCTCTGCTCTTTGTAACAGGCCTTCTTCACCCCAGTCTCCAACTTCTTCTCTCTGAAACGATCATTCTGCACCTCAGTCTCCAACCTCTGCTCTCTGCAACAGTCCTTCTGCCCTCAGTCTCCAACCTCTGCTCTCTGTAAGATACTTCTGCACCAGGTCTCCACACTCTTCTCTCTGTAACAGTCCTTCTGCACCCCAGTATGCAACCTCTGCTCTCTTTAACAAACCTTCTGCACCTCAGTCTTAAAAATTAGCTCTCTGCAACAGTTCTTCTGCACCCCAGTCTCCAACCTCTGTTCTCTGCAACAGTCCTTCTATACCACAGTCTCCAAACTGTGCTCTCTGTAACTGTCGTTCCGCACCCCAGTCTCCAAACTCTGCTTTATGTATCAGTAATTCTGCAACCCAGTCTAAAAACTTTGCTCTCTGTAACAGTTTGTCTGCACCTCATTCTTCAAACTCTGCTCTCTGAAACAGTCCTTCTGCACCCCAGTCTCAAATATATGCTCTCTGCAACATTTCTTCTGCACCACAGTCTTTAACCTCTGCTCTCTGTAAGAGTATTCTGCACCTCAGTCTCCAACCTCTGCTCTCTGCAATGATACTTCTGCACCCCAGTCTTCAAACTCTGCTCTCTGTAACAGTCCTTCTGCACCTCAGTCTCTAAACTCTGCTCTCTCTAACAATCCGTCTGCACCTCTGTCTCCAAAGTCTGCTATCTATAACAGTACTTCTGCACCCCAGTCTTCGACATCTGCTCTCTGCAACAGTCCTTCTGCACCCAAGACTCCAAACTCTGCTCTCTGTAACAGTCCTTCTGTACCGCAGTCTCAAACCTCTTCTCTCTATAACGGTCCTTCTTCACACCAATTGCCAAACTCTGCTTTCTGAAAAAGTCCGTCTGCACCTCAGACTCCATTCTCTGCTCTCTATAACAGTTCTTCTTTGCCTCAGTGTAAAACGTCTGCTCTCTGCAACAATTATTCTAAACCCCAGTCTCCAAACCCCTGTGCTATCTATAAAAATTCTTCTGAACACCAGTCTCCAACATCTGGTCTCTTTACCAGGTCTTCTGCAACCCAGTCTCCAAACTGTGCTCTCTGTAATAGGCCTTCTGCACCCCAGTCTCCAACCTCTGCTCTCTGCAAAAGTCCTTCTACACCCCAGTCTCCAACCTCTGCTCTCTCCAACCATCATTCTACAACCCAGTCTCCAACTTCTGTTCTCTGTAAGATCCTTCTGCACGCTGTTCTCCAAACTTTGCTCTCTGTAACAGTCATTCTGCACCTCAGTCTCCAACCTCATCTCTCTGCACGGCCCTTCTGCACCCCAGTATCCAACCTCTGTTCTCTGCAGCTATTCTTCTGCACCAAAGGCTACAACTCTGTTCTCTGTAACAGTATTTCTGCACCCCAGTCTCTAAACTCTACTTTCCTTATCAGTTATTCTGCACCCCAGTCTAAAACCTCTGCTCTTGGTATCAGTCCTTCTGCACCTCAGTGTCCAACCTCTGCTCTCTGCAAAAGCCCTTCTATACGCCAGTCTCCAACATCTGCTCTCTGCAACAATCCTTCTGCATCCCAGTTTCCAACATCTGTAACACTCCTTCTGCACACCAGTCTCCATCCTCTGCTCTCTGTAAGAATCATTTGACACCCCTGTCTCAAACCTCTCCTCTGTGGAAAAGTCCTTCTTCACCTCAGTCTCCAACTTCTGCAATCTGTAACGGTCCTTCTGCACCCCAGTCTTTAAATTCTACTCTCTTAAACGATCCTTCTGCACCTCAGTCTCCAAACTCTGCTCTCTCTAACAGTCCTTCTGCACCCCAGTCTCCAACATCTGCTCGCTGCAACGGTCCTTCTGCACCCCAGTCTCCAAACTCTGCTCTCTGTAAGAATCCTTCTGCAACCCAGTCTCAACCCTGTGTTCTCTGCAACAGTCCTTCTGCATCACGGTCTCCAAACTTTGCTCTCTGTAAAAGTCCTTCTCTTCTGGAGTCTCCAAACTCTTCTCTCTGTAACGGTCCTTCTTAACCCCAGTCTCCAAACTCTGCTTTGTGTATCAGTTCTTCTTCACCACAGTCTGCAACCTCTGCTCTTTGTATCAGTCCTTTTGCACCTCATTCTCCAACCAGCTCTCTGTAACAGTCCTTCTATACTGCAGTCTCCAACCTCTGCTCTGTGTAACGGTCCTTCGGCACCCCAGTCTCCAACGTCAGCTTTCTGTATCAGTTCTTCTTCACCAGAGTCTCCAAACTCGGCTCTCAGTAACAGTCCTTCTGCACCCCAGTCTCAAACTTCTGCTCTCTGCAACATTTCTTCTGCACCCCAGTCTCCATGTGTGCTCTCTGTAACTGTCCTTCTGCACCACAGTCTCCAACCTCGGCTCTCTGTAACGATCTTCTGCATCACAGTCTGAAACCTCTGCTCTCTGAAACGATCCTTCTGTCCCTCAGTCTCCAACCTCTGCTCTCTGCAATGATCCTTCTGCACCACAGTATCCAACCTCTGTTCTCTGTAGGAGTCCTTCTGCACTTCAGTCTCAAACCTCTGCTCTCTATAACAATTTTTCTGCACCTCAGTCTCCAAACTCTGTTCTCTGTAACAGTCCTTCTGCACTTCAGTATCCAACCTCTGCTCTCCGTATAAGTCCTCTGCACTTCAGTCTCCAAACTTCGCTCTCTGTAATAGTTCTTCTGCAAGCCAGTCTCGAAACTCTGCTCTCTGTAACAATCTTTCTGCATCTCAATTTCCAACGTCTTCTCTCTGTACAAGGTCTTCTGCACCCCAGTCTCCAAACTCTGCTCTCTTTAACAGGTTTTCTGAACCCCAGTCTCCAACCTCTTCTCTCTATAACAGTCCTTCTGCACATCAATTGCCAACCTCTGCTTTCTATAACAGTCCTTCTGCACCTAAGATTTCAACCTCTGCTCTCTGTAACAGTCCTTCTAAGCCTCAGTCTGTAACCTCAGCTCTCTGCAACGGTAATTCTGCACCCCAGTCTCCAAATTGTGCTATCTGTAACAATCCTTCTGAACCCCAGTCTCCAACCTCTGCTCTCTGTACAAGGTCTTTTGTACCCCAGTCTCCAAACTGTGCTCTCTCTATCAGGTTTTCTGCACCCCAGTCTCCAAACTTTTCTCTCTGCAACGATCCTTCTGCAACTCAGTCTCCAAACTCTGCTCTCTGTAACAGTCCTTCTGAACCCCAGTATCCAAACTCTGCTCTCTGTAAAAGTCCTTCTGCACCTCTGTCTCCAAACTTTGCTCTTTGTAATGGTCCTTATGCACCCCAGTATTCAAACTCTGCTCTCTAAAACAATCCTTCTGCACCCCAGTCTCCAACCTCTGCTCTCTGTAACAGGCCTTCTGCACCCCAGTCTTAAACCTCTGCTCTTTTTAACAGGCCTTCTGCACACCAGTCTCCAACCTGTGCTGTCTGCAACCATCCTTCAGCACCCCAGGATCCAATATCTGCTCTCTGAAACAGTCCTTCTTCAACTCAGACTCCAACCTCTGCTCTCTGTAACAGTCATTCTAAGCCTCAGTCTGAAACCTCTGATCTCTGCAACGATCCTTCTGCACCTTAGTCTCCAAACTGTGCTATTTGTAACAATCCTTTTGCACACAAGTCTTCAACCTCTTCTCTCTACCAGGTCTTCTGCACCCCATTCTCCAAACTCTGTTCTCTGTAACAGGGCTAATGCACCCCAGTCTCCAACCTCTTCTCTCTGCAATGATCCATCTGCACCTCAGTCTCCAACCTCTGCTCTCTGCAACAGTCCTTCGGCACCCCAGTCTCCAACTTCTTCTCTCTGTAAGATTCTTCTTCACCCCGGTTTCCAAACTTTGCTCTCTATAACAGTCCTTCTGCACCTCAGTATCCAACCTCTGCTCTCTGCAACGGTCCTATTGAACCCCAGAATCCAACCTCTGTTCTCTGCAACAGTCCTTCTGCACCCCAAGTTCAAAATACTTTTTTCCATATCAGTTTATCTGCACCCCAGTCTCCAAACTCTGCTCTCTGTAACAGTCCTTCTGCACACCAGTTTCCAACCTCTGCTCTCTGAAAAGTTCTTCTGTACCTCAGTCTCCACCTTCTGCTCTCTGCAACATTCCTTCTGCACCCCAGTATCCTAGCTCTGCTTTCTAACAATCCTTCTGCACCTCAGTCTCCAAACTCTGCTATTTGCAACGGTCCTTCTGCACCCCAGTCTCCAACCCCTGTTCTCTGCATCAGTCTTTCTGCCCCACAGTTTCTAACATCTGCTCTCAGTAAAGTCCTTCTGTACCGCAGTCTCCAACCTTTGTTCTCGGTA
Source organism: Ictidomys tridecemlineatus (assembly GCF_052094955.1). Lineage (NCBI taxonomy): Eukaryota > Metazoa > Chordata > Mammalia > Rodentia > Sciuridae > Ictidomys > Ictidomys tridecemlineatus. The sequence goes on from NW_027522375.1 coordinate 231,166, forward strand.
ATGGTATTTCTGCACCCCAGTCTCCAACGTCTGCTTTCTGTATCAGTTATTCTTCACCCCATTTTCCAACCTCTGCTCTCTGCAAAAGTCCTTCTGCACCACAGTCTCCACCTTCTGCTCTCTGCAACATTTCTTCTGAACCCCAGTCTCCATCTGTGCTCTCTGTAACTGTCCTTCTGCTCCCTAGTCTTCATCCTCTGCTCTCTGTAAAAATCGTTGTGTACCAAAGTCTCAAACCTCTGCTCTCTACAAGGATCCTTCTGCACCTCAGTCTTCAAACTCTGCTCTCTGCTATGATCCTTCTGCACCCCAGTCTCCAACTTCTGCTCTCTGTAACAGGCCTGGTGCACCCCAGTCTCCATCCTCTTCACTCTGCAACGACGCTCTGCACCTCAGTCTCCAACCTCTGCGCTCAGCAAAATTTCTTCTGCACCCCAGTCTCCAAACACTTTTTTTTGCAATAGTCTTTCTGCAGCCTAGACTCCAAACTCTGCTCTCCGTAACAGTCCTTCTGCACCCCAGTCTCCAACCTCTGCTTTCTCTAACAGTCCTTCTGCACCTCAGTCTCCAACCTCTGCTCTCAGCAACAGTCCTTCTTCACCCCAGTCTCAAACATCTGCTCTCTGCAACAGTCCTTCTACACCCAATTCTCCAACCTCTACTCTCTGCAACAATCCTTCTGCACCCCAGTCTCCAACATATGGTCTCTATAAGATCCTTCTGCACCCCAGTTCTCGAACTGTACTCTCTGTGACATTCCTTCTGCACCCCAGTCTTCAAGCTCTACTCTCTGTAACAGTCATTCTGTACCGCAGACTCAAAACTGTGCTCTCTGCAACAGTCTTTCTGCACCTCAGTCTCCAATCTGCTTTCTGCAACATTTCTTCTTCACCCCAGTCTCCAACATATGCTCTCTCAAACTGTCCTTCTGATCCCCACTCTCCAACCTTTGCTCTTAGTAACAATCCTTCTGCATCTCAGTCTCATACCTCTGCTCTCTGAAACAGGCCTTCTGCACCCCAGTCTCCAACCTCTGCTCTCTGTAACAGTTCTTCTGCACCCCAATCTCCAAACTCTGCTCTCTGTAACAGTCCTTCTGCACCTCAGTCTCCAAACTCAGCTCTGTGTAACGATCCTTTAGCACCTCAGTCTCCAAACTCTGCTCTCTGTAACAGGCCTTCTCCACCCCAGTCTCCAACCTTTACTCTCTGGGTCAACCTTCTCCACCCCAGTATCCTACCTCTGCACTCTGTAACAATCCTTCTGCACCTCAGTCTTCCACGTCTCCTCTCTTCAACAGTCCTTCTGCACCCCAGTCTCCAAACTCTACTCTATGCAACAGTTCTTCTACACCCCAATCCTAACCTCTACTCTCTGCAACAGTCCTACTGAACTCCAGTCTCCAACATCTGATCACTGCAACAGTTCTTCTCCACCTCAGTCTCCAACCTCTGCTCTCTGTAACAGTCCTTCTGTACAGCAGTTTCCAAAATCCTCTCTCTGTAACGGTCTTCTGCACCCCAGTCTCAAACCTCTGCTTTCTATATCAGTCCTACTGCACTCAAGTCTCCAAGCTCTGCTCTCTGTAACAATTCTTATGCACCTCAGTCTCCAAAATCTGCTCTCTGCAACAGTCCTTCTGCACCCCAATCTCCAACCTCTGCTCTCTGAAGGAGTCCTTCTACACCTAAGTCTCCTACCTCTTCTCTCTGCAACAGACCTTCTGCACCTCAGTCTCCAAAGCCTGCTCTTGGCAACGGTCTTTCTGCACCTCAGCTTACTACATCTACTCTCTGTAACAGTCTTTCTGCACCTCAGTCTCCAACATCTTCTCTGTGTAAGATCCTTCTGAAAACCAGTCTCTAAACTCTGCTTTCTGTAACAGTCTCCCAACTCTGATATATGTAACAGGCTGTTTGCACCCAAGTCTCAAACCTCTTTTCTCGGTAACAGTTCTTCGGCACCCCAGTCTCCAAACTCTGCTCTCTGCAATGATTTTTCTGCACCCAAGGCTCCAAACTCTGCTCTCTGCAACACTCCTTCTGCACCCCAGTTTCCAAACTCTTCTCTCTGTAAGATCCTTCTGCACTCCAGTGTCCAAACTCTTCTCTCTGTACCATTCCTTCTGCACCCCAGTCTCCAAACTCTGCTCTCTGCAATGGTCCCTCTGCACAGAAGTCTCAAATCTCTGTTGTCCACAACAGTTCTTCTGTACCACAGTCTTTAAGCTCTATTCTCTTTAAGGGTCCTTCTTCACTCCAATCCTCAACCTCTACTTTCTGTATCAGTCCTTCTGCAACACAGTCTCCAAACTCTGCTCTCTGTAAAAGTCCTTCTGCACCTCACTGTGAAAACTCTGCTCTCTGCAACAGTCCTTCTGCACCCCAGTCTTCATCCATGCTCTCTGCAACAGTCCTTCTGCACCCCAGTCTTCAATCTCTGATTTGTGTAACAGGCCATTTGAACCCAAATCTCCGACCTCTTCTCTCTGTAACAGTTCTTCTGCACCCCAGTCTCCAAAATCTGCTCTCTGCCAAAGTCATTCTAGACCCCAGTCTCCAACCTCTGCTCTCTTTAACATTACTTGTGTACTGCAGTCTCCAAACTCTTCTCACTTTAAGGATCCTTCTGCTCCCCAGTCTCCAAACTCTGCTTTCTGTATCAGTTTTTCTTAACACCAGTCTCCAACCTCTGCTCTCTGTAACTTTCTTTCTGCACGTCAGACTCCAACCTCTCTCTCCGCAACAGTTTTTCTGCGTCCCAATCTCCAACTTCTGCTCTCTTCAACAGTCGTTCTGCACCTCAGTGTCTGACCTCTGATCTCTGTAAGATCCTTCTGAAACCCTGTCTCCAACCTCAGCATTCTGCAATGGTTCTTCTGCACCCGAGTCTCCAACCTCTGTTCTCTACAACAGTCCTTATGCACCTCACTCTGTAACCTCTGCTCTCTGCAACAGTCTTTCTGCACCCCGGTCTCTAACCTCTGCTCTCTGTAGCAGACTTTCTGCACCTCAGACTCAAACTTCTGCTCTCTACAACAGTCCTTCTGCGTCCCAATCTCCAACCTATGCTCTCTGCAACAGTCCTTCTGAACATCAGTGTCTGAATTCTTCTCTCTGTAAGATCCTTCTGAACCCCAGTCTCCAACCTCTGTTCTCTACAACACTTATTCTGTACCCAAGTCTCCAACCTCTGCTCTCTGTAACATTCCTTCTGTACCGCAGTCTCCAACCTCTGTCCTCTGTAAGGTTTCTTTTGCACCCCAGTCTCCAAAATCTGCTTTCGGTATCAGTAATTCTGCACCACATTCTCCAAACTCTGCTCTCTGTAACAGTCCTTCTGTACCTCAGTCTGCAACCTCTGCTCTCTGCAATAGTCCTTCTGCACCCCAGTCTCCAATCTCTGCTCTCTGCAACAGTCTTTCTGCACCCCAGTCTCTAACATCTGCTCTCTGCAACAGTCCTTCTCCACCCTAGTCTTCAACCTCAGCTCTCTGCAACAATCTTTCTGCACCCAGGTCATCGACATCTGCTTTTTGTATAAATCCTGCTGCACCCCAGTCTCCAACCTCTGCTCTCTGTACCAGTCCTTCTGCACCTCAGTCTCCAACGTCTACTTTCTACAGCAGTCCTTCTCTACCCCAGTCTCCAACCTCTTCTCTCGCCAACAGTCCTTCTGGACGCCAATATCCAACCTCTAATCTCTGCAACAGTCCTTCTACACCTCAGTCTCCAACCTATTCTCTCTGTAACGTGCCTTCTGCACCCCAGGCTAAAACCTCTGCTCTCTGTAACAGTCCTTCTGCACCTCAGTCTGAAAACTCTGCTCACTGCAACGAACCTTCTACACCTCAGTCTCCAACCTCTGCTCTCTGTAACAGTCTTTCTGTACCCCAGGCTCCAACTTCTGCTCTCCACAAATGTCCTTCTGTACACCAGTCTCTAAACTTTGCTGTCTGTCACATCCTTCTGCACACCTGTCTCAAACCTCTGCTCTCTGTAACAGTCCTTCTGTAAAGCAGTCTCCAACCTCTGGTCTCTTTCAGGTTCCTTTTGCACCTCATTCTCCATCTCTGCTCTCTGCATCACTCAAACTGCACCCCAGACTACAAACTTTGCTCTCTGCAACAGTTTTTCTGCACCTCAGTCTCCAACCTGTTCTCTCTGTAAAAGTCCTACTGCACCCCAGTCTTCAACCTGTGCTCTCTGTAAAAGTCCTTCTTCACCATAATCTCCAAACTCTGCTCTCTTTAACGATCCTTCTGCGCCCCAGTCTCCAACCTTTTCTTTCTGCAACGATCTTTCTGAAACCCTGTCTCCAACCTCTGCTCTCTTTAACTATAATTCTGCACCCCAGTCTCAAACCTCTGCTCTCTGCAACGATCTTTCTGCACTCCAGTCTCCAACCTCTGCTCTATTTAACTATCCTTCTGCACCCCAGTCTCCAACCTCTGCTCTATGCAACAGTCCTTCTGCACCAATGTTTCCAACATCTGCTTCTGCAAAATTTCTTCTACACCCCAGTCTTCAACCTCTGCTCTCTGCAAAAGTCCTTCTACACCCCAGTCTCCATACTCTGCTCGCCCCAACGAACCTTCTGCACCCCAGTCTCCAATCTCTGTTCTCTGCAACTGGTATTCTGCACCCCAGTCTCCAACCTCTGCCATCTGTAACAGTCCTTCTGTACCGCAGTCTCCAACCTTTGTTCTTTGTAAGGGTCCTTATGCACCCCAGTATCCAACCTCTGCTTTCTGTATCCGTCGTTTTCCACCACAGTCTGCAAACTCTGCCCGCTGTAACAGTCCTTCTGCAACTCAGTCTACAAACTCTGCTCTCTGCAACAGTACTTCTCCACGCCGGTTTCTATCCTAAGATCTCTCCAAAAGTCCTTTTTCACCAAAGACTTCAACATTTGCTCTCTAAAACAGTTCTTTTCCACCCCAGTCTCCATCCTCTGCTCTCTGTAGAAGTCCTTCTGTACTGCAGTCTCAAACCTCTGCTCTCTGTAAGGGTCCTTCTGCACCTGAGTCTCCAACCTCTGCTTTCTGTATCAGTTCTTCTGCACCCAAGTCTCCAACCGCTGCTCTCTGTATCTATCCTTCTGCACCTCAGTCTCCAAGTCTTCTCTCTGCAACAGTCATACTGCACCTCAGTCTCCAAACTCTTCCCTCTGTAACAGTGCTTCTGCTCCTCAGTCTCCAAAATCTGCTCTCTGTAAGATTCTTCTGCAACCCAGTCTGTCAACTCTGACCTCTGTAACAGTCCTTCTGCACCCGTTCTCCAACCTCTGTTCTCTGTAACAGTCCTCGTGTAGTGCAGTCTCCAAAATATGCTCTCTGTAATGGTCCTTCTGCACCCCAGTATCCAAACTCTGCTCTCTGTAACAGTCTTTCTTCATCTCAGTCTCAAAACTCTGCTCTCTGCCACAGTCCTCCTGCACCAAAGTCTCAAACCGCTACTCCCTTGAACACTTCTTCTGCACCTAATTCTCTAAATTCTTCTCTCTGTAGCATTCCTTCTGTACAGCAGTCTCAAAACTCTGCTCTCTGTAACGGTCCTTCTGCACGCAGTCTACAACGTCTGCTTTCTGTATCAGTTCTTCTGCACCCCATTCTCCAACCTCTGCTCCCAGTAACAGTCCTTCTGCACCCCAGTCTCCAACGTCTGCTCTCAGTAACAGTCCTTCTGCACCCCAGTCTTCAACATCTGCTCTCTGCAACATTTCTTCTTCACCCCAGTCTTGATCTGTGCTGTCTGTAACTGTCCTTCTGCACCCCAGTCTCCACCCTCTGATCTCTGTAACAATTCTTCTAGACCTCAGTCTCCAAACTCTGCTTTCTACAACAGTCTTTCTGCTCCTAAGTCTCCAACCTCTACTCTCTGTAAAAGTCCTTCTGCACCTCAGTCTCCAACATTTGCTCTTTGTTAGATTATTCTGCAAACGAGTCTCCAAAGTCTGCCCTCAGTAACAGGCCTTCTGCACCCCTTCTCCAAACTCTGTTCTATTTAACAGTCATTTTGAACCCCAGTCTCAATACTCTGCTCTCTACACGATCCTTCTGCACCCCAATATCCATCCTCTGCTCTCTGCAAAAGTCCTTCTTCACCCCAGTCTCCAAACTCTGCTCTTTGTAACAGTCCTCCTGTAGTGCATTCTCCAAAATCTGCTCTCTGTAACAGTCCTTCTAAATGGCAGTCTCCAACCTCTGCCCTCTGTAACAGTCCTTCTGCACCTCAGTCTCCAAACTCTGTTCTCTGCAACAGTCCTTCTGCACCACAGTCTGAAAACTCTGTTCTCTGCAATGATCCTTCTGCACCCCAGTCTCCAATTTCTGCTCTCTGTAACTGTCCTGCTATACCTCAGTCTCCAACCTCTGCTCTCTGTAAGAACCTTCTGCAACCCTGTCTCTAAACCCTGCTTTCTGTAACAGTCCTTCTGCACCATAGTCTCCAACCACTTCTCTCGTTAACAGGCCTTTTGCACCCCATTCTCCAACCTCTTCTCTCTGTAACAGTGCTTCTGCACCTCAATCTACAAACTCTGCTTTCTACAACAGTCCTTCTGCAAGCCAGTCTTCAACATCTGCTCTCTGCAAAATTCCTTCTGCACCTCAGTCTGAAAACTCTATTCTCTGCAACGATTCTTCTGCACCCTAGTCTCCAACATCTGCTCTCTGTAACAGTCCTGCTGCACCTTGGTCTACAACCTCTGCTCTCTGTAAGATCCTTGTGCAACCTTGTCTAAAAGCTCTGCTCTCTGCAACATTCTTTCTGCACCCAGTCTCCAAACTCTGCTCACTCCGACAGTCCTTTTACACCCCAGTCTCCAACCTCTGCTATCTGAAACAGTGCTTCTGCACCCCAGTCTCCAACATCTGCTCTTTTTAACAATCCTTCTGTACCTCAGTCTCCAACCTCTCCTCTCTGTAAAAGTCGTTCTGCACCTCAGTCTCCAACCTCTGCTCTGTGTAAGATCTTTCTGCAACCCAGTCTCCAAACTCTTCCCTCTGTAACTGTTCTTATGCACCCTTTCTATAAACTCTTCTGTAACAGGCCTTCTGCACACCAGTCTCCAACCACTTTTCTCTGTAACAGTCCTTTCGCACCCCAGTCTCAAACATCTGCTCTCTACAACGATCCTTCTTCACCCCAGTCTCCAACGTCTGCTCTCTGAAACAGTCCTTCTGCACTCAAGTCTCCAACAACTGCTCTCTGCAACAGTCGTTCTGCACCTCAGTCTAAAAATTCTGTGCTCTGCAATAATCCTTCTGCACCCCAGTCTCCAAACACTGCTCTCTGTAACAGTCTTTCTGTACCCCAGTCTCAAACCTCTGCTCTCTGTAACAGTTTTTCTATACCGCAGTCTCCAAACTCTGGTCTCTGTAACGGTCTTTCTGCACCCCAATTTCCAACGTCTGCTTTCTGTAACAGTCTTTCTGCACCTCAGTCCCAAACCTCTGCTCTCTGTAGCAGGCCTTCAGCACCCCAGTCTTGAAACTCTGCTCTCTCCAATGATCTTTCTTAACCCTTGTCTCTAACCTCTGATCTCAGCAACAATCCTTCTGCACCTCAGTCTCCAAATTCTGCTCTCTGTAAAATCCATCTGAACCCCAGTCTCCAAAGTCTGCTCTCTCAACAGTCCTATTGCAACACAGTCTCCAACCTCTGCTCTCTGTACCGTTCCTTCAGCACCCCAGTCTCCAAACTCTGCTCTCTGTAACAGTTTTTCTGCACCTCAGTCTCCAACATCTGCTCTCTGAAACAGTCCTTCTGCACTCCAGTCTTCAACCTCTGCTCGCTGCAACAGTTCTACTGCACCCCAGTCTCCAACCTCTGCTCGCTGCAACAGTTCTACTGCACCCCAGTCTCCAAACTCTGCTCTCTGCTACGAGCCTTCTGGACCCCAGTCTCCAACCTCTGCTCTCTGTAAAAGTCCTTGTGCACCACAGTCTCCAAAATCTGGTCTCTGAAAGATCCTTCTGCACTCCAGTTTCCAAACTCTGCTCTCTGTAACATTCATTCTTAAACCCAGTCTTTAAACTCTGCTTTCTGAAAGTGTCCTGCGGCACCCCCGTCTCTAACCTCTGTCCTCTGCAACAGTCATTCTGCTCCCCAGTCTCAAACATCTGCTCTTTGTAACAGTCCTTCTGTACCTCAGACTCCAAACTCTACTCTCCGTAACGGTCCTTCTGCACCCCAGTCTTCAAACTCTGCTTTCTGTATCAGTCCTTCTGAACCTGAGTCTCAAACCTCTGCTCTATGTATCTATCCTTCTGCACCTCAGACTGCAACAAATCCTCTCTGTAACAGTTTTTTATACCGCAGTCTCCAAACTCTGGTCTCAGTAAGTGTCCTTCTACACCCCAATTTCCAACCTCTGCTTTCTGAAAGACTCCTTCTGCACCTCAGTCTCCAAACTCTGCTCTTTATTTATTTTTTTATTGGTTGTTCAAAACATTACAGAGCTCAAGACATATCATCTTTCATACATTCGTCTCAATTGGGTTTTGAACTCCCCAAATACATAATACAGACTCACTTCTGTTACATACTCACATTTTTACATAATGGCATATTAGTGACTGTTGTATTCTGCTACCTTTCCTATCCCCTACTATAACAGTCTTTCTACACCTCAGAATCCAACCTCTTCTCTCTGTAACAGTCCTTCTGCACCTCAGTCTGACACCTCTGCTCTCTCTAAGATTCTTCTGCAACCAAGTCTCATAACTCTGCTCTCTGTAACAGTCCTTCTGCACCCCAGTCTCCAAACACTGCTCTTTGTAACAGTCATTTGGAACTAAGTCTCCAAACTCTGCTCTCTGTAATATTCTTCAGCAACCCAGTCTCCAAACTCTGTTCTCTATAACAGTCCTTCTGCACCCCAGTCTCCAACCTCTTCCTGTAACAGGCCTTCTGCACGCCAGTCTCCAAACTCTTCTCTCTGTAGCAGGCCTTCTGTACCCGAGTCTCCAAAATCTGCTCTCTGCAACGATACTCTGCTCTAAAAAATGATCCTACTGCACCCCAGTCTCCTACCTCTGATTTCTGTAGCAGGCCTTCTGTACCCCAGTCTCCAAAATCTGCTCTCTGCAACGATACTCTGCTCTATAAAATGATCCTACTGCACCCCAGTCTCCTACCTCTGCTCTCTGTAACAGTCCTTCTGCATCCAAATCTCCAACCTCTGCTGTCTGTTACAGGACTTCCACACCTCATTCTCCAACATCTGCTCTCTGTAAAAGTCCTTCTGCACCCCAGTCTCCAACCTCTGCTCTCTACAACAGTCTTTCTGCACCCTAGTTACCAACATCTGCTCTCTGCCACAGTCCTTATGCACCCGAGTCTCCAACATCTGCTCTCTGCAAAAGTTTTTCTGCACTGCAGTCTGAATACTCTACTCTCTGCAACGACCCTTCTGCACCCCAGTCTACTACCTCTGCTCTCTGTAACAGTCCTTCTGCACCTCAGTCTCCCAACTCTGCTCTCTGTAAGATCCGACTTAAACCCAGTCTTTAAACTCTGCACTCTGTAACAGTCCTTTTGCACCCCAGTCTCCAAACTCTGCTCTTTGTAAGATCCATCTGAATTCCAGTCTCAAACCTCTGCTCTCTGTAACAGTCCTTCTGTACTCCAGTCTCCATACTCTTCTCTTTGTAACAGTCCTTCTGCACTTCAGTCGCAGACATCTGCATTTTGTAACAGTGCTTCTGCACCCCAGTTTCTAAAATCTGCTCTGTGCAACAGTCCTTCTGCACCCCAGTCTCCAACCTCTGCTCTCTGCAATGATAGTACTGCACCCCTGTCTCCAATTTCTGCTTCTTTCAACAATCCTTCTGCACCTCAGTCTCCAACCTCTGCTCTCGGCAATGATCCTATTGCACCCCAGTCTTCAACCTCTGATCTCTTCAACAGTCCTTTTGCAACTCTGTCTCCAACTTCTGCTCTCTGTAAGATCTTTCTGAACTCCTGTCTCCAAGCTCTGGTTATTGCAACGATTCTTCTGCACCCCAGTGTCCAACCTCTGCTCTATGGAAAAAAATTTTGCACATCAGTCTCCAAGCTCTACTCTCTGCAACAGTCCTTCTGCACCCTAGTCTTTATCTTCTGCTCTCTTTAAGAGTCCTTCTGCAACTCAGTCTTCAACATCTGCTCTCTGCAACATTTTTTTCTGCAGCCCAGTCTCCATCCTCTTCTCTCTGCAGTATTCCTTCTGCACCCCAGTCTCCAACCTCTGCTCTCTGCAACAGTCCTTCTGCACCCCAGTCTCCAACCTCTGCTCTCTGCAACAGTCCTTCTGCACTCCAGTCTACAACCTCTGCTCTCGGCAACAGTCCTTCAGCACCACAGTCTCCAACCTCTGCTCTCTGTAACAATCCTTCTGCACCTCAGTCTTCAAACTCTGTTCTCTGCAATGGTATTTCTGCACCCCAGTATCCAACTTCTGCTCTCTGTAACAGTCTTTCTGCACTTCACTCTCCAAACTCTGCTCTCTGGAGGATCCGTCTAAAACCCAGTCTCAAACCTCTGCTCTCTGTATCTATTATTCTGCACCTCAGTCTCCAACCTCTGCTCTCTGTTACAGTTTTTCTATACCGCAGTCTCCAAACTCTGGTCTCTGTTATGGTGCTTCTGCACGCCAATTTCCAACCTCTTCTTTCTGTAACAGTCCTTGTGCACCTCATTCTCCAAACTCTTCTCTCTGTAACAGTCCTTGTACACCTCAGTCTCCAACCTCTGCTCTCTGTAACAGTCCTTCTGCACCTCATTCTGACACCTCTGCTCTCTGCACAATCATTCTGCACCCCAGTCTCAAAACATTGTTCTATATAACAGTCCTTCTGAACACCAGTCTCAAAACTCTGCTCTCTGTATCTATCCTTCTGCACCTCAGTCTCCAACCTGTGCTCTCTGTAACATTCCTTCTACACCCCAGTCTCCAAACTCTACTTTCTGTAACAGTTTTTCTATACTGCAGTCTCCAAACTCTGGTCTTTATAACGGTCCTTCTGCACCCCAACTTCCAAACTCTGCATTTTGTAACAGTCCTTCTGCACCTCAGTCTCCAAACTGTGATATCTGTAACTATCCTACTGCACCCTGGTCTCCAAACTTTGCTCTCTGTAGCGATCCTTCTTAACCTCAGTCTCCAACCTCTGCTCTCTGCAATGATCCTTCTGCACCCCAGTCTCCAACATATGTTCTGTGAAACAGTCCTTCTGACCCCAGTTTCTAGCCTTTGCTCTCTGTAACATCCTTGTGCACCCCACTTTCCTAACTCTGCTCTAGGTGACATTCCTTCTGCACCCTATTCTCCACCCTCTGCTCTTTGTAACACTACTTCTGTACCGCGGTCTCCAATCTTTCCACACTGCAACATTTCTTCTGCACCCCAGTCTCCAAACTGTGCTCTCTGTAACTGTCTTTCTGACCCTAGTCTCCAACCTGTGTTCTCTGTAACGATCCTTCTGCACATCAGTCTCCAACCTCTTCTCTCTGCAACGAACCTTCTGCATCTCAGTTTCCAAACTCTGCTGTCTGCAACGATCCTTCTGCACCACAGTTTCCAACCTCTGCACTCTGTAATAGCCCTTCTGTACCTCATTCTGACACCTCTGCTCTCTGCACGATCATTCTGCACCTCAGTCTCAAAACGCTGTTCTCTATAACAGTCCTTCTGAATACCAGTCTCAAAACTCTGCTCTCTGTATCTATCCTTCTGCACCTCAGTCTCCAACCTGTGCTCTCTGTAACATTCCTTCTACACCCCAGTCTCCAACCTCTGCTCTCTGTAACAGTTTTTCTATACTGCAGTCTACAAACTCTCGTCTTTGTAACGGTCCTTCTGCACCCCAACTTACAAACTCTGCTCTTTCTAACAGTATTTCTACACCTCAGTCTCCAAACTCTGCTCTCTGTAACACTTGTTCTGCTCTTCAGTCTCCACCCTGTGATCTCTGTAACAATTCGTCTGGACATCAGTTTCCAACCTCTGCTCTCTACAACGTTCCTTCTGCTCCCCAGTCTCCGAACTCTACTCTCAGTAAAAGTCCTTCTGCACCTCAGTCTCCAAACTCTGCACTCTGCAACGATCTTTCTGCACCCCAGTTTCCAAAATGTGCTTTCTGTAACAATCTTTCTGTACCCCAGTCTCCAACCTCTGCTCTCTGTAACAGGTCTTCTGCACCCCAGTGTCCAAACTCGACTCCCTGTAACAGGCCTTCTGCACCCCAGTCTCCAACCTCTTCTCTCTGCAACGATCATCTTCACCTCAGTCTCCACCTCTGCTCTCTGAAACAGTCCTTGTGCACCTCAGACTGAAAACTCTGCTCTCTGCAAAAATCTTTCTGCACCCAAGTTTCCAACCTTTGCTCTCTATAACAGTTCTTCTGAACCTCAGTCTCCAAAATGCTCTCTGTAAGATCCTTCTGCAACCCAGTCTCGAAATTTTGCTATCTGCAGCACTCCTTCTGCACCCCAGTTTGCCAACTCTTCTCTCTGTAACAGGCGTTCTGCACCCCAGTCTCCAATCTTTGCTCTCTGGAACTGGCCTTCTGCACCCCAGTCTCCAAACTCTTCTTTCTGCAGCGATCCTTCCTCACCTCAGTCTCCAACCTCGGCTCTCTGCAACAGTCCTTCTGCACCCCAGTCTCCAACCTCTGCTCTATGTAACAGTCCTTCTGCACCCCAGTCACCAACCTCTGCTCTCTGCAACAGTTCTACTGCACCCCAAAACCCAAAATCTGCTCTGTTTAACGATCCTTCTGCACCTGAGTTTCCAACTCTGCTCTCTGCAATGATCCTTCTGCACCCCAGTCTCCAACCTCTGCTCTATTTGTCAGTCCTTCTGCACCCAAGTCTCCGAACTTTACTCTCTGCAACATTTCTTCTGCACCCCAGTCTCCAACCTGTGCTCTCTGTGACAGTCCTTCTGCACCCAGTCTCCAACATGTGCTTTCTGCAATGATTCTTCTTCTACCCAGTCTCCAAACTCTGCTCTCTGTAAAAGTCCTGTTGTATAGTAGTCTCCAAACTCTTCTCTTTGTAATGGTCCATCTGCTCCCCAATTGCCAACCTCTGCTTTCTGTAACAGTCCTTCTGCACCCCAGTCTCCAAACTCTTCTCTCTGCAACGACACTTCTGTACCTCAGTCTCCAACCTCTGCTTTCTGTAAAAGTCCTTCTGCACCTCAGTCTTCATCCTTTGCTCTCTATAATGGTCCTTCTGCACCCCAGTCTCCAATCTCTGCTCTCTGTAACAATCCTTCTGTACCTCAGTCTCCAACGTCTGCTCCCTGTAACAGTCCTTCTGTACCACAGTCTCCAAACTCTTCTCTCTATAATGGTACTTCTGCACCACAATTACCAACCTCTACTTACTGAAACAGTCCTTCTGCACCTGAGACTCCAAACTCTGCTCTCTGTAACAGTCCTTCTAAGCCTCAGTCTGAAACCTCTGCTCTCTGCAACAATCCTTCTAAACCCCAGTCTCCAAACTGTGCTATCTGTAGCAATCCTTCTGCACCCCAGTCTCAAATATCTGCTCTCTGTAACATGTCTTCTGTCCCAGTCTCCAATCTCTTCTCTCTGCAACGATTCTTCTGCACCTCAGTCTCCAACCTCTGCTCTCTGCAACAGTTCTTCTGCCCCCCAGTCTCAAACATCTGCTCTCTGTAAGATCCTTCTGAACCCCGTTCTTTAAACTTTGCTCTCTGTAACACTCATTCTGCACCCCAGTCTCCAACCTCATATCTCTGCAACGGCCCATCTGCACCCCAGTATCCCACCTCTGTTCTCTGCAGCAGTCCTTCTGCACCAAAGGCTACATCTCTGCTGTCTGTAATAGTCCTTCTGCACCCCAGTCTCCAAACTCTACTTTCCGTATCAGTTATTCTGCATCCCAGTCTAAAATCTCTGCTCTATGTAACAGTCCTTTTGCACCTCAGTCTCCAAACTCTGCTCTCCGCAACAGTCCTTCTGCACCCAAGTCTCCAACCTCTGTTCTGTGCAAAAGTCCTTCTACACACCAGTCTCCAACATCTGCTCTCTGCAACGATCCTTCTGCATCCCAGTCTCCAACGTCTGCTCTCTGCAACAGTCCTTCTACACAACAGTCTCCAAAATGCTCTGTGTATGATCCTTCTGCAACCCAGTCTCGAAATTGTGCTATCTTTAACAGTCCTTCTGCCCCCCAGTCTCCAAACTCTGCTCTTTGTAACAGGCGTTCTTCACCCCAGTCTCCAGTCTCTGCTCTCTGTAACAGGCCTTCTGCACCCCAGTCTCCAAACACTTCTCTCTTCAAAGATCCTTCTTAACCTCAGTCTCCAAACTCTGCTCTCTTCAACAGTTCTTCTGCATCCCAGTCTCCAACCTCTGCTCTCTGTAACAATCCTTCTGCACCTCACTCTCCAACCTCTGCTCTCTGAAACGGTTCTTCTGCACCACAGTCTTTACACTCTGTTCTCTGCAACATTCCTTCTATACCCTTCGCCAACCTCTGCTCTCTGCAACAGTCCTTCTGCACCTTAGTCTCCAAACTCTGCTCTCTGCTAAAGTACTTTTGCACCCAAGTCTCCAACATCTGCTCTCAGTATCAGTCCTATTACACCTCAGTCTCCAACCTCTGCTCTCTGCAGCAGTCCTTTTACACCCCAGTAACCAAAATCTGCTCTGGGTAACGATCCCTCTGCACCTTAGTTTCCAACCTCTACTCTCTGCAACGATCTTTCTGCACCCCAGTCTCCAAACTCTCATCTCTGTGTCAGTCCTTCTGCACCACAGTCTCCAAACTCTGCTCTCTGCAAAAGTCCTTATGCACCAAATTCTCTAAACTCTGCTGTCTGCAACATTTTTCTACACTCCAGTCTCCAACCTGTGCTCTCTGTAACAGTCCTTCTTCAACCCAGTCTCCAACATCTCCTCTTTGCAATGATCCTTCTTCTACCAAGTCTCGAAACTCTGCTCTCTGTAAAAGTCCTTTTGTATCGCAGTCTCCAACCTCTTTTTTTTGTAACAGTCCATCTCCTCCCAAATTTCCAACGTCTGCTTTCTGTAACAGTTCTTCTGCACCCCAGTCTTCAAACTCTTCTCTCTGCAACGATCTTTCTACACCTCAGTCTCCAACCTCTGCTCTCTGTAAAAGTCCTTTTGCACATCAGTCTCCATTATTTGCTCTCTGTAATTGTCCTTCTGCACCCCAGTCTCTATTCTCTGCTCTCTGTAACAATCTTAATGCACCCCAGTCTCCCAAATCTGCTCTCTACAAAGGTCCTTCTGCAGCCCAGTCTACAAACTTTGCTCTGTAACAGTCCTTCTGTACGGCAGTCTCCAATCTCTTCTCTCTATAACGGTCCTTCTACACCCCAATTTCAAACCTCTGCTCTCTGTAACAGTCCTTCGAAGCCTCAGTCTGAAACTTCTGCTCTCTGCAACAATCCTTCTAAACAACAGTCTCCAAACTGTGCTATTTGTAACAATCCTTCTGCACCCCAGTCCCCTAAATCTGCTCTCTGTAACAGGTTTTCTGCAACCCAGTCTCCAAACTCTGCTCTCTGTAACAGGCCTTCTGCACCCCAGCCTCCACCCTCTGCTCTCTGCAAAAGTCCTTCTACACCCCAGTCTCCAACCTCTGCTCTCTGCAACGATCCTTCTGCATCCCAGTCTTCAACGTTTGCTCTTTTTAAGATCCTTCTGCACCCCGTTCTCCAAACTTTGCTCTCTGTAACAGTCATTCTCCACCTCAGTCTCCAACCTCATCTCTCTGCAACGGCACTTGTGCACCCCAGTATCCAACCTCTGTTCTCTGCAGCTTTCCTTCAGCACCCCAGGCAACAAACTCTGCTCTCTGTAACAGTCTTTCTGCACCCCAGTCTCCAAACTCGACTTTCTGTATCAGTTATTGTGCACCCCAGTCTAAAACCTCTTCTCTCTGTAACAGTCCTTCTGCACCTCATTCTCTAAACTCTGCTTTCTGCAAAAGTCCATCTGCACCCCAGTCTCCAACCTATGCTCTCTGCAAACGTCTTATTATACCCTAGTATCCAACATCTGCTCTCTGCAACGATCTTTCTGCATCCCAGTCTCCAACGTCTGCTCTCTGCAACAGTCCTTCTACACCCCAGTCTTCAACTTCTGCTCTCTGCTACAGTCCTTCTTCACCCGAGTCTGCAACCTCTGCTCTCTGCAACCTTTCTTCTGCACCCCAGTCTCTGAACTCTGCTCTCTGTAACAAGCCTTCTGCACCCCAGTCTCCAACCTCTGCTCTATGCAAAATTCCTTCTACACCCCAGTCTCCAACCTCTGCTCTCTGCAACGATCCTTCTGCATCCCAGTCTCTAATGTCTGCTCTCTGTAAGATCCTTCTTCACAACGTTCTCCAAACTTTGCTGTCTGTAACAGTCATTCTGCACCTCAGTCTCCAACCTCATCTCTCTGCAACGGCCCTTGTGCGCCCCAGTAACCAACCTCTGTTCTCTGCAGCTGTTTTTCTGCCCCCAGGCTACAAACTCTAATCTCTGTAACAGTCCTTTTGCACCCCAGTCTCCAAAATCTACTTTCTGTATCAGTTATTGTGCACCCAAGTCTAAAACCTCTGCTCTATGTAACAGTCCTTCTGCTCCTCAGTCTCCAAGCTCTGCTCTCTGTAAAAGTCCTTCTGCACCTCTGTCTCCATCCTTGGCTCTCTGTAATGGTCCTTCTACACCCCAGTCTCCAATCTCTGCTCTCTGTAACAATCCTTCTGCACCTCTGTCTCCAACATCTGCTCTCTGTAACAGGAGTTCTTCACCCCAGTCTCCAAACTCTGCTCTATGCAACAGTTCTTCTGTACCGCAGTCTTCAACCTCTTCTCCCTATAACTATACTTCTGAAACCCAATTGCAAACCTCTGCTTTCTGAAACAGTCCTTCTGCAGCTCATATCCAACCTCTGCTCACTGTAACAGTCCTTCTAAGCCTCAGTCTGAAACATCTGCTTTCTGCAAAAATCCTTCTAAACCCCAGTCTCCAAACTGTGCTATCAGTAAAAATCCTTCTGCACCCCAGTCTCAAACATCTGCTCTCTGTAACAGGTCTTCTGCAACTCAGTCTCCAAAGTCTGCTCTCTGTAACAGGCCTTCTGCACCCCATTCTCCAACCTCTGCTCTCAGCAACGATTCTTCTGCAACTCAGTCTCCAACCTCTGCTCTCTGCAACAGTCCTTCTGCACCCCAGTCTCCAACCTCTGCTCTCTGTAAGATCTTTCTCCACCCCGTTCTCAAAACTTTGCTCTCTGGAACAGTCATTCTGCTTCTCAGTCTCCAACCTCATCTCTCTGAAATGGCCCTTCAGTACCCCAGTATCAAATCTCTGTTCTCTGCAGCATTCCTTCTGCACCCCAGGCTAGAAACTCTGCTCTCTGTAACAGTCCTTCTGCACCCCAGTCTCAAATATCTGCTCTCTGCTACAGTCTTTCTGCACCCCAATCTCCAACCACTGCTTTCTTCAAAATTTCTTCTGCACCCCAGTCTCCAACTTGTGCTCTCTGTAACTACCCAACTGCACCCGGGTCTCCAAACTCTGCTTTCTGTAGCGATCCTTCTGAACTTCAGTCTCCAAACTCTGCTCTCTGCAACGATCCTTCTGCACCGCAGTCTCCAACGTCTGGTCTCTGCAACAGTCCTTCTCACCCCAGTTCTCAGGCTCTGCTCTCTGTAACATCCTTCTGCACCCCAGTTTCCAAACTCTGCTCTAGGTGACATTTCTTCGGCACCCCAGTCTCCACGCGCTGCTCTTTGTAACAGTACTTCTGTATCGCAGTCTCAAATCTCTGCTCACTGCAACATTTCTTCTGCACCCCAGTCTCCAATCTGTGCTCTCTGTAACTGTCTTTCTGACCGAAGTCTCCAACCTCTGCTCTCTGTAACGATCCTTCTGCACCTCAGTCTCCAAACTCTGGTTTTTGAAAAAGTCCTTCTGCACCCCTGTCTCCAAACACTTCCCTCTGTAACAGTCGTTCTGCATCCCTTCACCAAACTCTGCTCTCTGTAACAGGCCTTCTGCACCAAGTCTCCTACCTCTGTTCTCTGGAACAGTCCTTCTGCACCCCAGTCTCAAACCTCTGCTCTCTAAAAAGATCCTTCTGCACCCCAGTCTACAACCTCTGTAATCTCGAACAATACTTCTGCACCTCAGTTCCCAAACTCTGACTTCTGAAAAGGCCCTACTGCACCCCAGTCTCTAATATCTGCTCTCTACAACGATCATTTTGATCCACAGTCTCCAACATCTGTTCTCTGCAAAAGTCCTTCTGCACCCCAGTCTTTAACCTCTGCTCTCTGTAAGATCCTACTGCACACCAGTTTCCAAACTCTGCTCTCTGTAAAATTCCTTCTCCACCCAGTGCCCAACCTCTGCTCTCTGCAACAGTCTTTCTGCAGGCCAGTCTCCAACCTCTTTTCTCAGCAACAGTCCTTCTGAACCCCAGTCTCCAAACTCTGCTCTGGGTATTGTTTCTTCTTCAACTCACTCTCCAACCTCTGCTCTTTGTAAGATCTTTTTGCAACCCAGTCTCCAAACTTTGCTCTCTGTAACTGTCCTTGTGCACCCCAGTCTCCAACCTCTGCTCTGTGCAACAGTTCGTC
Source organism: Ictidomys tridecemlineatus (assembly GCF_052094955.1). Classification (NCBI taxonomy): domain Eukaryota; kingdom Metazoa; phylum Chordata; class Mammalia; order Rodentia; family Sciuridae; genus Ictidomys; species Ictidomys tridecemlineatus. The sequence goes on from NW_027522375.1 coordinate 249,783, forward strand.
TGCACCCCAGTCTCCAACCTCTGCTCTCCGAAAGATGCTTCTGCAACCCAGTCTCCAAATTCTCATCTCTGTCACAGTCCTACTTCACCCCAGTCTCCAACCTCTGCTCTCTGTAACAATCCTTCTGCACCTCAGTCTCCAACCTCTGCTCTCTGCAAAAGTCCTTCTGCACCACAGTCTCCAACCTCTGCATTCTGTATCAGTCCTTCTGCACAAGAGTTTCCAAATTCTGCTCTCTGTAACAGTCCTTCTGCACCTCAGGCTCCAGACTCTGCTCTCTGCAGAAGTCCTTCTGCATCCCATTCTCAAACCTCTGCTCTTTGCAACAGTCCTTGTGTACCTTGGTCTCCAACCTCTGCTCTCTGTAACAGTCCTTCTATACTGCAGTCTCCAAACTCTGCTCTCTGTAAGGTTCATTCTGGACCCAAGTCTCCAACCTCTGCTTTCTGTAACAGTCTTTCTGCACCTCAGTCACCAAACTCTGCTCTCTGTAACCGTTCTTCTGCAAATCAGTCTCAAACCTCTGCTCTCTGTAACAGTCGTCCTGCACCTCAGGCACCAACCCCTGGTCTCTGTAAGATCCTTCTGCAACCCAGCCTCAAAACACTATTCTCTATAACAGTCCTTCTGCAAACCAATCTTCAACCTCTGCTCTCTGTTGCAGGCCTTCTGCACCCCAGTCTCCAAACTCTGCTCTCTGAAACAGTCCTTCGGCACGCCAGTTTCCAACCTCTGCTCTCTGTAACGGTCCTACTGCACACCATTCTCTCACCTCTGCTTTCTATATCATAATTTTTCATCCCAGTCTCCAACGTCTGCTCTCTATAACAGTCCTTCTGCATCTCAGTCTCCAAACTCTGCTCTCTGCAACCGTTCTTCTGCACCCCAGTCTCCAACCTCTGCTTTCTGCAAAATTCCTTCTGCACCCCAGTCTCCACTTTGCTCTCTGCAATGATTCTTCTGCAACTGAGTCTCCAACTTTTGCTCTATTCAACGATCCTCCTGCACACCAGTCTCCAACATCTGCTCTCTGCAACAGTCCTTCTGCACCCCAGTCTCCAACTTCTGGTCTCTATAAGATCCTACTGCACCTCAGTTTCCAAACTTTGCTCTCTGTGACATTCTTTCTGCACCCCAGTCTCCAAGCTCTACTCTCTGTAACAGTCCTTCTGTACTGCAGTCTCCAAACTCGGCTCTCTAAAACAGTGCTTCTGAACCTAAGTGTCCAACCTCTGCTCTCTGTAACAGTGTTTCTGCACCTCAGTCTCAAACTTCTGCTCTCTGTAACAGGCCTTCAGCACCCCAGTCTCCAACAGCTTTTCTCTGTAACAGTTCTCCTGCACTCCAATCTCCAAACTCTTCTCTCTGCAACACTCCTTATGCTCTCTAGTCTCCATTGTCTGCTCTCTGAAAGAATCCTTCTGCACCCCAGTCTTCAACCTCTGCTCTCAGTAAAAGTCTTTCTGCACCTCAGTCTGCAACATCTGCTCTCTGTAACGATCTTTCATCACCTCAGTCTCCAAACTCTGCTCTCTGTAACAGGCCTACTGCACCCCAGTCTCCAACCTCTGCTCTCTGGATCAGTTCTTCTGTACCCCAGTAACCTTCCTCTGAACTCTGTAACAATCGTTCTGCACCTCTGTCTCCAACCTCTCCTCTCTGCAACGGTCCTTCGGCACCCCAGTCTCCAACCTCTACTCTCTGCAACAGTTCTTCTACACCCCAATCTCCAACCTCTACTCTCTGCAACAGTCATTCTGCACCCCATTCTCCAACATCTGATCTCTGCAACAGTTCTTCTCCAACCCAGTCTCCAACCTCTGCTCTCTGTAACAGTCCTTCTGTCCTGCAGTTTCCAAACACTTCTCTCTGTAATGGTCCTTCTGCACCCCAGTCTAAAACCTCTGCTTTCTCTATCAGTCCTTCTGCACTCAAGTCTCCAACCTCGGCTCTCTGTAACAGTCCTTCTGAACCTCAGTCTTTAAATTCTGCTCTCTGCAACAGTCCTTCTGAACCCCAATCTCCAAACTCTGCTCTCTGCTACAGTCTTTCTACACCCAACTCTCCAACCTCTGCCCTCTGTAACAGTTCTTCGGCACCCCAGTCTCTTCACTCTGCTCTCTGCAACGATCCTTCTGCACCCAAGTCTCCAAACTGTGCTCTCTGCAACAGTCCTTCTGCATCCGAGTTTTCAAACTCTTCTCTCTGTAAGATCCTTCTGCATTCCAGTTTCCAAACCATTCTCCCTGTAACATTGCTTCTGCACCCCAGTCTCCAAACTCTGCTCTCTGCAATGGTCCCTCTGCACCCCAGTCTCCAACCTCTGTTCTCTACAACAGTTCTTCTGTACAAGAGACTTCAACATCTATTCTCTGTAAGGGTCTTTGTTCACCACAGTCTCCAACATCTGCTTTCTGTATCAGTCCTTCTGCAACAGAGTCTCAAAACTCTGCTCTCTGTAAAAGACTTCTGCACCTCACTTTGCAACCTCTGCTCTCTGCAACAGTCCTTATTCACCCCAGCCTCCAATATCTGCTCTCTGCCACAGTCCTTTTTCACCCCAGTCTCCAACCTCTGCTCTCTGTAACAGTCCTTCTGTACTGCAGTCTCCAAACTCTCTTTTTAACGATCCTTCTGCTCCCCAGTCTACAAACTCTGCTTTCTGTATCAGTTTTTCTGAACCCCAGTCTCCAACCTCTGCTCTCTGTAACTTTCCTTCTGCACCTCAGTGTCCAACCTCTGATCTCTGTAAGAACCTTCTGAAACCCAATCTCCAATTTATGCTTTCTACAATGGTCTTTCTACACCCGAGTCTCCAATCTCTGTTCTCTACAACACTTATTCTGCACCCAATTCTCCAACCTCTTCTCTCTGTAACAGTACTTCTACACCCCAGTCTCCGAACTCTGCTATCTTTATTAGGCTTATTGCACCACAGTCTCCAACCTCTACTCTCTGTTACAGTTCTTCTGCACCCCATTCTCCAACCTCTGCTCTCTTCAAAAGTCCTTCTGAACCATAGTCCCCTTACCTACTCTCTGAAACAGTTTACTGTACCCCAGTCTCCAACCTCTGCTCTGTATAACAGTCCTTCTGTACTGCAGTCTCCATCCTATGCTCTCTGTAACGGTCCTTCTGCACCCCAGTCTCCAATCTCTGCTTTCTATATCAGTCCTTTTGCACACCAGTCTCCAACCTCTGCTCTCTTCATAGTCCTTCTGAACCATAGTCCCCTTACCTACTCTCTGCAACAGTCTACTGTACCCCAGTCTCCAACCTCTGCTCTGTATAACAGTCCTTCTGTACTGCAGTCTCCATCCTATGCTCTCTGTAACGGTCCTTCTGCACCCCAGTCTCCAATCTCTGATTTCTATATCAGTCCTTTTGCACACCAGTCTCCAACCTCTGCTCTCTTCATAGTCCTTCTGCACCTCTGTCTACACACACTGCTCTCTCTCACAGTTCTTTTACACCCCAGTCTCCAACCTCTGTTCTCTGCAAGAGTCCTTCTGCACCTCAGTCTCCAACCTGTCCTCTCTGTAACAATCCTTCTGCACCTCAGTCAACAACCTCTACTGTCTGAAATGGTCCTGCTGCACCTATGTCTCCAAACTCTACTATCTGCAATGATCCTTCTGCACCGCATTCTCCAAATACTGCTCTCAGCAACTATCCTTTTGCACTCCAGTCTCCAACCTTTGATCTCTGAAACAGTCTTTGTCCAACCCAGTCTAAAACATCTGCTCTTTTCAACAGTCATACTGCACCTCAACGTGAAAGATCTGCTATCTGCAACAGTCCTTCTGCACCACAGTCTCCAACATCATCTATCTACAACAGTCCTTTACCCCAATCATAATGGTGCTCTCTGTAATAGCCCTTCTATACTGCAGTCTCCAAACTCTGCTCTCTGTAAGCGTCCTTCTGCACCCCAGTCTCTAACCTCTGCTGTCTGTAACTGTCCTTCTGCACCTCAGTTTTAAACCTCTGCTTTATGTAAGATCCTTCTGCAACCCAGTCTACAAACTCTGCTTTTTGTATCAGTTCTTCTGCACCACAGTCTCCAACCTATGCTCTCTGTAACAGTCCTTCTACCCCTCAGTCTCCAACCTCTGTTTCTACGACAGTCCTGCTACACCTCAGTCTCCAAACTTTGCTATCTGCAACAATCCTTCTGCACCCCAGTCTCCAACCTCTGCTCTTTGCAACAGTCCTTCTGCACCCCAGTCTAAAACATCTGCTCTCTGCAACATTTCTTCTTCACCCCAGTCTCCAACCTGTGCTCTCTGTAACTGTCTATTGAACCCCAGTGTCCAACCTCTGCTCTCTATAGCGATCCTTCTGCGCCTCACTCTCCAAACTCTACTCTCTGCAAAGATTCTTCTGCACCTCAGTCTTAAACCTCTGTTCCCTGCAATGATCCTTCTACACATCAGTTTCCACGCTCTGCTCTCTGTAACAGTCCTTCTAAACTTCAGTGTCCAAACTCCACTCTCCGTCACAATCCTTCTGCACCTCAGTCTCCAACCACTGCTATCTGTAACAGTCCTTCTGCACCTCAGACTCCAACCTCTGCTCTCTGCAACAGTCCTACTGCACCCCAATCTCCAACCTCTGCTCTCTGCAACAGTCTTTCTGCACCTCAGTGTCCAACCTCTGCTCTCTGTAAGATCCTTCTGCAACACACTCTCCAAACTCTACTATCTGCAATGGTCCTTCTGCACCCCAGTCTCCAACCTCTTTTCTCTACAACACTTCTTTTGCACCCCAGTCTCCAACCTCTGCTCTCTATAACAGTCCTTCTGTTCCGCAGTCTCCAATCTCTGTTTCCTTTAATGGTCCTTCTGCACCCCAGTTTACAACCTCCTTTTACTGTATCAGTCCTTCTGCACCACAGTCTCCAAATTCTGCTCTCTGTAACAGTCCTTCTGCACCTCAGTCTGCAACCACTGCTCTCTGCAATAGTCCTACTGCACCCCAGTCTCCAACACCTGCTCTCGACAACAGTCTTTCTCCACCCTAGTCTCCAACCTCTGCTCTTTGCAACAGTCCTTCTGCACCACAGTCTCCAACCTCTGCTTTCTATATCAGTCCTTCTTCACCCCAGTCTCCAAACTCTGCTCTCTGTAACATTCTTTCTGCACTTCAGTCACCACTCTCTGCTCTCTGCAACAGTCCTTTGGCACCAAGTCTCAAAATGCTACTCTCTGAAAAAGTCTTTCTCCACCCCAGTCTTCAACCTCTGCTTACTGCAACAGTTCTTCTGCACCCCAATCTCCAACCTCCACTCTCCCTAAGAGTCCTTCTGTACCCAAGTCTCCAACCTCTACTCTCTGCAACAGTTCTTCTGCACCCCAGTCTCCAACATCTGCTCTCTACAACAGTTCTTCTGCACCCCAGTCTCCACTCTCTGCTTTCTGTATCAGTACTTCTGCACTCAAGTCTCTAACCACTGCTCTATGTAAAAGTCCTTCTGCAACTCAGTGTTTAAATTCTGCTCTGAGCAACAGTCACTCCCCACGCCAATCTCAAACGTCTGCTCTCTGCAACAGTTCTTGTTCACCCCAGTCTCCATCCTCTGCTCTCTCAAAGATCCTTCTGTACCATTCCTCCAAACTCTGCTCGCTGCAATAGTCCTTGTGCACCCAGTCTCCAATATGTCTCTCTGCAACAGTTCTACTGTACCTCAGTCTGAAAACTTTGCCCTCTGCAAGAATCCTTCTTAACCCCAGCTTCCAACCTCTGTTGTTTGTAACAGTCCTTCTGTACCACAGCCTCCAAAGTCTGCATTTTGTAAGACACTTCTGAAACCCAGTCTGCAAACTCTGCTCAGTGTAAGAGTCCTTCTGCACCCCAGTCTCCAAATTCTGATCTCTGTAACAGGCCTTCTGCACCCCAGTAACCAATCTCTGCTCTCTGCCACAGTCCTTCTGCACCCCAGTCTCCAACATCTGCTCTCTGCAACACTCTTTCTGCACCCTAGTCACCAACCTCTGCTTTCTGTATTAGTCCTTCTGCACCCCAGTCTGCATCTTCTGCTCTCTGTGATAGTTCTTCTGCACCTCAGTCTCCAACCACTACTCTCTGCAACAATCCTTCTCCACCCCAGTCTCCAACTTCTTCTCTCGGTCACAGTCCTTCTGCAGGCCAGTCTCCAAACTCTAGTCTCTGCAACAGTCCTTCTACACCCCAGCCTCCAACCTCTGCTCTCTATAACAGTCCTTCTCTACCTCAGTCTCCAACCTCTGCTCTATGTAAGATCCTTATGCAACCCAGTTCTTAAACTCTACTTTCTGTAATTGTCCTTCTGCACCCCAGTCTCCAAGCAATGCTCTCTGTAAAAGCCCTTCTGCACCCCAGTCTTTAACCTCTTCTGTCTGTAGCAGGCCTTTTGACCCCAGTCTCCAATCTCTTCTCTCGTCAATGATCCTTCTGAACCCAAGTCTCCAACCTCTGCTCTCCGAAACAGTCCTCCTGCACCCTAGTTGCAAAAGTATGTTTTCTGTAAGCTACTTCTGCACACCTGTCTCCAAACTCTGCTCTCTGTAACAGTCTTTCTGTACAACAGTCTTCAACTTCTGCTCTCTGTAAGGGTCGTTCTGCACCTCAGTCTCCAAACTCTACTCTCTGCAACAGTCCTTCTGCACCCCAGTCTCCAAACTGCATTCTGCAACAGTTTTTCTGCACCTCAGTCTCCAAACATTGCTCTTTGTATAAGTCCTACTGCACCCCTGTCTCCAAACTGTGCTCTCTGTAAAAGTCCTTCCTCACGACAGTCTCTAACCTCTGCTGTCTCTAAGGATCCTTCTGCACACATGTCTCCAACATCTGCTCTTTGCAACGATCCTTCTGCACCAGAGTCTCCAACGTCTGCTCTCAGTAACAGTCCTTTTGCACCTATGTCTCCAACCTCTGCTCACTGCAACAGTCCTTTTGCACCTCAGTCTTAAAACTCAGCTCTCTGCATTGATCCTTCTGCAACTCAGTCTCGAAACTCTACTCTCTATAACAGTCCTTCTGCACTACGATCTCAAACCTCTGCTGTCTGCAAAGATCCTTCTGCACATCAGTCTCCGACGTCTGCTCTCTGCAATAGTCTTTCTTCACCCCAGTCTCCAACCTCTGCTCTCTGCAACGACCCTTCTACACCCCAGCATCCAACATCTGCTCTATGCAACAGTTCTTCTGCACCCCTGTCTCCAACCTCTGCTCTCTGCAAAAGTCGTTCTGCACCTCAGTCTGAAAATTCTGTTATCTGCAACGATCCTTCTGAACCCCAGTCTCAAAAACACTGCTCTCTGTAATAGTCCCATTGCAACTCAGTCTCGAAACTCTGCTCTGTGTAAAATCCTTCTACAACCCTGTCTCCAAACTCTGCTCTCTATAACAGTCCTTCTGCACCCCAGTCTCCAAAATTTGCTCTCTGCAAAAGTCCTTCTAAACCCCAGTCTCCAAACTCTGCTCTCTGAAACAGTCCTTCTGCACCCCAGGCTCCAACTTCTGTTCTCTGTAACAATCATACTTCACCTCAGTTAACAAACTCTGATCTCTGCAATGGTCCTTCTGCACCACAGTCTCCAACCTCTGCTCTCTGTAACAATCCTTCTGCACCCCAGTCTGAAAACTCTGTTCACTGCGACAATCATTCTGCACCCCAGTCTCCAACCTCTGCTCTTTGTAACAGTCCTGCTGTACCACAGTCTTCAAACTTTGCTCTCTGTAAGATCCTTCTGCAACCCTGTCTCCAAACTCTGTTGTCTGTAACAGACCTTCTGCACCCCAATCCCAAATTCTGCTCTGTGTATCAGGCCTTTTGCACCCCATTCTCCAAACTCTGCTCTCTGCAACAGTCCTTCTGCACCGGAGTCTCCAAACTCTGTTTTCTGTATCAGTCCATCTGCACCCCAATCTCCAAACTCATCTCTCTGTAACAGTCCTTCTGCACCTCAGTCTACAAACTCTGCTCTCCACAAAAGTTCTTCTGCACCTAAGTCTCCAAATTCTGCCTCTGTAACAGTCCTAATGAAAGGCAGTCTCGAACCTCTACTCTCTGCAACAGTGCTTCTGCACCAAAATCTCAAACCTGAGCTCTCGGCAACAGTCTTTCTACACCCCATGTCCAAACTCTGCTCTCTGTAACAGGCCGTCTGAACCCTAGTCTCCAACCTCTGCTCTCTGGAACAGTCTTTCTGCACTCCAGTCTCCAATCTCTGCTCTCTGCAACAGTCCTTCTGCACCCCAGTCTCAAACCTCTGCTCTCTGTAACAGTTCTTCTGCACCCAAGTCTCCAAACTCTGCTCTCTGCAATGATTCTTCTGGAACAAAGTCTCCAACCTCTGCTCTCTGGAAAAGTCCTTCTGCACAACAGTCTCCAACCTCTGCTCTCTGTAAGATCCTTCTGCACTCCAGTTTCCAAATTCTGCTTTCTGTAACATTCCTTCTCCACCCCAGTCTTTAATCTCTTCTTTCTGCAAGTGTCGGCTCCCCAGTCTCTAATCTCTCTCCTCTGCAACAGTCCTTCTGCACTCCAGTCTCCAACATCTGCTTTCTGTAAAATTCCTACGGCAACCAAGTCTCCAAACTTTGATTTCTGTATCAGTCCTTCTGAACACCAGTCTCAAAACTTTGCTCTCTGTATCTATCATTCTACACCCCAGTCTCCAACCTCTGCTCTCTGTAACAGTTTTTCTATACCGCATTCTCCAAACTCTGGTCTTTGTAACGCTCTTTCTGCACCCCAATTTCCAAACTCTGCTCTCTGTAACAGTACTTCTACACCTCAGTCTCCAACCTCTGCTCTCAGTAACAGTCCTCCTGCACCTCAGTCTCCAATCTCATCTCTCAGTACGATCCTTCAGCTACCCAGTCTTCAAATTCTGCTCTCTATAATAGTCCTTCTGCACGACAGTCTCCAAACTCTACTCTCTGTAACAGGACTTCTACAAGCCAGTCTCCAAACTCTGCTCTCTATAGCAGGCCTTGTGCACCCCAGTCTCCATAATCTGCTCTCTGAAATGATCCTTCTGCACCCCAGTCTCCAACCTCTGCTCTCTGCAATGATCCTAATGCACTCCAGTCACCAACCTCTGATCTCTGCAACAGTCCATCCGCACCTCAGTTTCCAAATTCTGCTTTCTGTAAGATGGTTCTGCACCCCTGTATCCAACTTCTGCTCTCTGCAGCAGTCTTTCTGCACCCCAGTCTCCAACCTTTTCTCTCTACAAGAGTCCTTCTGCAAACTGGTTACCAACATCTTCTCTCTGCAACAGTCCTTCTGCAACCCAGTTTCCAACATCTGCTCTCTGCAACAGTTCTTCTGCACCTCAGTCTGAATATTCTACTCTCTGCAACGACCCTTCTACACCCCAGTCTCCTACCTCGGCTCTCTGTAACAGTCCTTCTGCACCTCAGTCTCCCAAATCTACTCTCTGTAAGATCCTTCTTCAATCCAGTCTTTAAACTCTGCACTTTATACCTGTCCTTCTGCATAACAGTCTCCAACTTCTGCTCTCTGTAATAGGACTTCTGCAACCCATTCTCCAACTTCTGCTCTCTGTAACAGGCCTTCTGCACCCCAGTCTCATACCTCTTCTATCTGCAACGATTCTTCTCCACCCCAGTCTCCAATAACTGCTCTCTGCAACAGTCCTTTTGAACCCCAGTCTCCAAACTCTGCTCTTTGTAAGATCCAACTGAACCCCAGTCTCCAACCTATGCTCTCTGTAACAGTCCTTCTGCACCCAAGTCTCCGAACCCTGTTCTCTGTAACACTCTTTCTGCACCTAAGTCTCCAACCTCTGCTCTATGTAACAGTCCTTCTGCACCCCAGTTTCTAAAATCTGCTTTCTGCAAAAGTCCTTCTGAACCCTAGTTTTTAACATCAGCTCTCTGCAACAGTTCTTCTGCACCTCAGTCTGAAAACTCTGCTCTCTGCAATGAACCTTCTGCACCCCAGTCTCCTACCTCTGCTCTCTGTAACAGTCCTTCTGCACCTCAGTTTCCCAACTCTGCTCGCTCTTTATGATCCTTCTGCAGCACAGTATTTAAACTCTCACCTCTGTAACAGACCTTCTGTACAGCATCTCCAACCTCTGCTCTCTGTAACACTCCTTTGCACCCCAGTCTCCAACCTCTGCTTTCTGTATCAGTCCTCCTGCACCACAGTCTCCAAACTCTTCTCTCTGTAACAGTCCTTCTGCACCTCAGTCTCCAACTTCTGCGCTGTGCAAAAGTCTTTCTGCACCCCAGTATACAAATTTTGCCTTCTGCAACAGTCCTTCTGCACCCCAGTCTCCAACATATGCTCTCTGGAACAGTCGTTCTCCATGCCAGTCTTCAACCTCTGCTGTCAGTAACAGTCTTTCTGTACTGTAGTCTCCGAGCTGTGCTCTTTTTAACAGCCTTCCTGCACCAAAGTCTCCAACCTCTGCTCTGTTTATCAGTCCTTCTGCACGCCAGTCTCCAAAATCTGCTCTCTGTAACAGTCCTGCATCACATAAGTCTCCAACCTCTGCTTTCTGCAACAGTCCTTCTACACCCCAGTCTCCAACCCTTGCTCTCAGAAACAGTGCTTCTACACCACAGTCTCCGACCTCTGATCTCTTCAACAGTCTTTCTGCACCCCAGTCTCCAACTTCTGTTCTCTGTAACAATTTTTCTTCACCTCAGTCCCCAAACTCTGCTCTCTGCAATCGTCCTTCTTCACCCCATTCTCGAACTTCTCTTCTCTGTAACAATCATTTTGCACCCCAGTCTCCAACCTCTGTTCTCTGCAACGATCCGTTTACAACCCAATCTCCAACCTCAGCTCTCTGCAAAAGTCTTTCTGCACCCCAGTCTTTAACATCTGCTCTCTGAAACAGTCCTTCTTCACCTCAGTCTGAAAACCCTGCTCTGTGCAATGATCCTTTTGCACCCAAGTCTACAAACTCTGCTAACTGTAACAGTCCTTCTTCATCTCACCCTTCAACAGACCTTCTGTACTTCATCTCACCTCTCAACAGTCCTTCTGTACTGCAGTCTCCAAACTCTGCTCTCTGCAACGGTCCTTCTGCACCCCATTCTCCAAACTCTGTTGTCTGCAAGAGTCCTTCAACACCTCAGTCTCCAAAATCTGCTCCCTGCAACAATCCTTCTGCACCTTAGTCTCCAAATTCTGCTCTCTGCAACAGTGCTTCTGCACCCCAGTATCAAACATCTACTCTCTGAAACAGTCCTTCTGCTCCCCAGTCTCAAACCTATGCTCTCTGTAACAGTCCTTCTGTACCTCAGTCTCCAAACTCTGCTCTCTGCAAAAGTTTTTCTGCACACCAGTCTCCAACATCTGCTGCCTGCAAAAGTCCTTTTACACCCGAGTCTCCAAACTCTGCTATCTGCAACAGTCCTTCTGCAACCCAGTCTCCAAACTCTGCTCTCTGTAACAATCCTTCTGTACCTCAGTCTCCAGCCTCTACTTTCTGTAACAGTCCTTCTGAATCTCAGTCTCCAAACTCTGCTCTCTGCAACAGTCCTTCAGAACCACTGTCTCAAATTCTTGTCTCGGCAACAGACCTTCTACACCCCAGTCTCCAACCTCTGCTATCTGCAACAGTCCTTCTGCACATAAGTCTCCAACTTCTGCTCTCTGCAACGAATCTTCTTCACCCCAGTCTCAAACATCTGCTCTTTGCAACAGTCCTTCTGCACCTCAGTCTGAAAACTCTGCTCTCTGCAATGATCCTTCTTCATCTCAGTTCCCAAACTCTGATCTCTGCAATGGTTTTTCTGAAACCCAGTATCCAAACTCTGCTCTCTGTAACAATCCTTCTAAACCCCAGTCTCCAACATCTGCTCTCTGAAAAAGTCCTTCTGCACCCCAGTCTCCAACATCTGCTCTCTACTACAGTCGTTCTGCACCTCAGTCTAAAAACTCTGCTCTCTGAAACGATCCTTGTGCACCTCAGTCTCCATACTCTGCACTCTGAAACATTTCTTCTCCACCCCAGTCTCCAACTTCTGCTCTCTGTAACAGTCCTCCTGTAGTGTAGTCTCCAAAATCTGCTCTCTGTAAAGTCCTTCTACACCCCAGTCTCTAACCTCTGCTTTCTGTATCAGTCCATCTGCACCGCAGTCTCCAACCTCTGCTCTCTGTAACAGTCCTTCTGCACCTCAGTCTCCAAACTCTGCTGTCTGCAACAGTCCTTCTGCACCAAAGTTTCAAAACTTTGCTCCGTGCAACAGTCCTTCTGCACCCCTTCTCCGAACTCTGTTCTCTGTAAAATTTTTCTGCACACCAGTCTCCATACTCGGCTCTCCACAATGATTCTTCTGCACCACAGTCTCCTTCCTCGGCTCCCTGCAACAGTCCTTCTCCAACCCAGTCTCCAACATCTGCTCTCTGAAACAGTGCTCCTGTAGTGCACTCTATAAAATCTGCTCTATGTAACGGTCCTTCTTCACCCCAGTCTCCAATCTCTGCTCTTTGTAACGGTCCTTCTGCACCTCTGTCTCCAATCTCTGCTCTTTGTAACATTCCTTCTGCACCCCATTCTCCAACCTGTGCTCTCTGCAACAGTCCTTTTGAACCACAGTCTCCAAACTCAGCTCTCTGTAAGATCCTTCTGCACTCCAGTTTCCAAACTCTGCTCTCCGTAACATTTCTTCTTCACCCCAGTCTCCAACCTCTGTCCTCTGCAACAGTCCTTCGGCTCCCCTGTCTCTGAGATCTGCTCTCTGTAACAGACATTATGTACCGCAGTTTCCAACCTCTGCTCTCTGTAAGGGTCCAGCTATAACCCAGTCTCTAACCTCTGCTTTTTTGAATCAGTCTTTCTGAACCCAGTCTCCAACCTCTGCTCTTTGTAACTATCCTTCTGCAACTATGTCTCCAACCTGTGCTTTCTGTAACAGTCCTTCTGCACCCCAGTCTCCAACCTCTGCTCTCTTTAACAGTCCTTCTATACCGCAGTCTCCAAACTCTGCTCTCTGTAACGGTCCTTCTGCACACCAATTTCCAATATCTGCTTTCTGTAACAGTCCTTCTGCACGTCAGTCTCCAACATCTGCTCTCTGTAAGTTCCTTTAGCAAACCAGTCTCCAAACTCTGTTCTCTGTAACAGTCCTTCTGCACCCCAATCTCCAAACTCTGCTCTCTGTAACAGTCTTTCTGCACCTCAGTCTCCAACCTATGATCTCTGCAACAGTCCTTCTGCAAGTCAGTCTCCAAATTCTGCTCTCTGTAAGATCCTTAGGAACCCCTGTATTTAATCTCTGCTCTCTGAAACTGTCACTTTGCACCCGAGTCTCCAAATTCTGCTATCTGTAACAGTCCTTCTGCACCTCATGCTCCATCCTCTTCTCCGTGCAACAGTCTTTCTTCTCCCCAGGCTCTTAGATCTGCTCTCTGTAACAGTCCTTCTGTACCGCAGTGTCCAACCTCTGCTCTCAGTTTTGGTTCTTCTACACCCCAGTCTCCAAACTCTGCTTTAGGTATAAGCCTGTCTGAACCCCAGTATCCAACCTCTGTTCTCTGTGTCCATTCTTCTGCACCTCAGTCTCCAACTTGTGCTCTCTGTAAGAGTCCTTCTGCATCCCAGTCTCCAACCTCTGCTCTCGGTAACAGTCCTAAACCGCAGTCTCCAATCTCTGCTCTCTTTACCGGTACATCTTGCACCCTAATTTCCAACCTCTGCTGCCTGTAACAGTCCTTCTGCACCTCAGTCTCCAAACTCTGCTCTCTGCAACAGTCCTTCTACACCCCAGTCTCCAACATCTGGTCTCTGCAACAGTCCTTCTGCATTACAGTCTGAAAACTCTGCTGTCTGCAACGGACCTCCTGCACCCCAGTCTCCTACCTCAGGTGTCTGTTACAATCTTTCTGCACCTCAGTCTCCAACCTCTGCTCTCTGTAAGATCCATCTGAACCCCAGTCTCTTACCTCTGCTCTCTGTAACAGTTCTTTTGCCACTCAGTCTCCAACTTCTTCTCTCTGCAACAGTTCTTCTGCACCCCAGTCTCCAACATCTACTCTCTGTAACAGTCCTCTGCACCTCAGTCGCCAAACTCTGTGATCTGCAACAGCCTTCTGCACCCCAGTCTGCAAACTCTTCTCTCTGCAACGATCTTTCTAGACCCCAATCTCCAACGTCTGCTCTCTCCAACAGTCCTTCTGCACTACAGTCTTCAGCCTGTGTTCTCTGTAAGATCTTTCTGAACTCCAGTTTCCAAACTCTGCTCTCTAACATTCTTTCTCCACACCAGTCGCCAACCTCTGCTTTCTGCAAGTTTCCTGCGGCCCCCCTGTATCCAAAGTCTGTCCTCTGCAACAGTCCTTCTGCTCTCCAGTCTCCAGTATCTGCTCCCTGTAACAATCCTTCTGTACCGCAGTCACCAAACTCTGCTCTCTGTAACGGTCCTTCTGTACCCCAGTCTCCAAGCTCTGCTTTCTGTATCAGTCCTTTTGAACCCCAGTATCCAACATCTGCTCTCTGTGTCTATCCTTCTGCTCCTCAGTCTATAACCTGTGCTTTTTGTTACAGTCCTTCTGCACCCAAGTCTTTCACCTCTGCTCTCTGTAACAGTCCTTCTATAACGTAGTCTCCAAACTCTGCTCTCTGTAACGGTCCTTTTGCAGCCCAATTTCCAACATCTGCTTTCTGTAACAGTCCTTCTGCACCTCAGTCTCAAAACTCTTCTCTCCGTAACAGTCCTTCTACACCTCAATCTCCAACCTCAACTCTCTGTAACAGTACTTCTGCACCTCAGTCTGTAATTTTTGCTGTACACGATCCTTCTGCACCCCAGTCTCCAACAACTGCTCTCTGTAACAGTCCACCTGCACCTTAGTCTTCAACCTCTGCTCTCTGTAAGAACCTCAGCAACCCAGTTAAAACTCCGCTCCCTGTAACAGTTCTTCTGCACCCCAGTCTCCAACATCACCTCTCTGTAACAGGCCTTCTGCATGCCAGTCTACAAATCTGCTCTCTGTAGCAGGCCTTTTGCACCCCAGTCTCCAAACTCTGCTCTCTGCAACGATCCTTCTGCACCCTAGTATTTAAACTCTGCTCTCTACAATGATCCTACTGCACCCCAGTCTCAAACCTCTGATCCCTACAACAGTCCTTCTTAACCTCAGTCTCCAAAATCTGCTCTCTGTATGATTCTTCTGCACCACTGTCTCCAAACTCTGCTCTCTATAAAAGTCCTTCTGCACCCCAGTCTCCAACCTCTGCTCTCCACAACAGTTCTTCTGCACCCCAGTCTCCAAACTCTGCTCTCTGCAACAGTCCTTCGGCACCCTCGTTACCAACATCTGCTCTCTTTTACAGTCTTTCTGAACCCCAGTCTCCAACCTCTGCTCATTGTATCAGTCCTTCTGTACTGCAGAATCCAACCTCTGGTCTCTGTAACGGTCTTTCTGTACCCAAGATTCCAATATCTCTTTTTGTATCAGTCCCTCTGCTCCCCAGTCTCCAAACTCTGCTCTCTATAACAGTCCTTCTGCACCTCAGTTTTCAACCTCTTCTCTCTGCAAGGGTCCTTCTGCACCTCAGTCTCCAACCTCTACTCTCTGTAACAGTGCTTCTGAACCTCAGTCTCCAAACTCTGCTCTCTGTAAGATCCTTCTGCAACCCAGTCTCCAAACTCTTCTCTCTGTAACAGGCCTTCTGCACCCCAGTCTCTAACCTCTGCTCTCTTTATCAATCCATCTGCACGCCAGTCTCAAACGTCTGCTATCTGTGACTGTCCTTCTGCACCTCAGTCTCCAACCTCTACTCTCTGTAACAGTGCTTCTGCACCTAAGTCTCCATTCTCTGCTCTCTGTAAGATTCTTCTGCACTCCAGTCTCCAACCTCTGCTCTCTTTTTTTTTGTATTGTTGGTCGTTCAAAACATTACACAGTTCTTAATACATCATATTTCACAGTTTGATTCAAGTGGGTTATGAACTCCCAACTTTAACCTGTATACAGATTGCTGTATCACATCAGTTACACTTCCATTGACTGACATATTGCTTTTCAAGTGTCTGATGTATTCTGCTGTCAGTCCTATTCTCTACTATCCCCCCTCCCCTTTCCTCCCCTCCACTTTTCCCTCTCTACCCCTTCTACTGTAAATCCTTTCTTCCATTTGTATTATCTTGTCTTACCCCTTCTTTCCTCTTATATATCATTCTCACTTCCTTTCCCTCCTACCTCTCATCCCTGTTTAATGTAAACCTTCTTCTCAAGCTCTTTGTCCCTACCCTGTCCTTGTTTACTCCCCTTATATCAAAGGGGTCATTTGGTATTTGTTTTTTAACGATTGACTAGCTTCACTTAGCATAATCTGCTCTAATGCCATCCATTTCCCTCCAAATTCTATGATTTTGTCGTTTCTTAATGCAGAGTAATACTCCATTGTGTATAAATGCCAGATTTTTTTTATCCATTCATCTATTGAAGGGCATCTAGGTTGGTTCCACAATCTTGCTATCGTGAATTGTGCTGCTATGAACATCGATGCAGCAGTGTCCCTGTAGCATGCTCTTTTTACGTCTTTAGGGAATAGACCGAGAAGGAGAATAGCTGGGTCAAATGGTGGTTCCATTCCCAGCTTTCAAAGAAATCTCCATACTGCTTTCCAAATTGGCTGCACCAATTTGCAGTCCCACCAGCAATGAAAAAGAGTGCCCTTTTCCCTGCATCCTCTCCAGCACTTATTGTTGTTTGACTTCCTAATGGCTGCCAATCTTACTGGAGTGAGATGGTATCTTAGGGTAGTTTTGATTTGCATTTCTCTGACTGCTAGCAATGGCGAGCATTTTTTCATGTACTTATTGATTGATTGTATGTCCTCCTCTGAGATGTGTCTATTCAGGTCCTTGACCCATTTATTGATTGGGTTATTTGTTATCTTATTGTCTAATTTTTTGAGTTCTTTGTATATTCTGGTTATTAGGGCTCTATCTGAAGTGTGCAGATTAAAGATTTCTTCCCAGGATGTAGGCTCCCTATTTATCTCTCTTATTGTTTCTTTTGCTGAGAAAAAACTTTTTAGTTTGAGTAAGTCCCATTTGTTGATTCTAGTTGTTAACTCTTGTGCTATGGGTGTCCTATTGAGGAATTTGGGGCATGATCCCACAGTATGTAGATCGTAGCCAACTTTTTCTTCTATCAGATGCCGTGTCTCTGATTTAATATCAAGCTCCTTGATCCATTTTGAGTTAACTTTTATGCATGGCGAGAAATAGGGATTCAGATTCATTTTGAAGCAAATGGATTTCCAGTTTTCCCAGCACCATTTATTGAAGATGCTATCCTTCCTCCATTGCATGCTTTTAGCCCCTTTATCAAATATATGGTAGTTGTGGTTTTGTGGATTGGTTACTGTGTCCTCTATTCTGTACCATTGGTCCACCCGCCTGTTTTGGTACCAGTACCATGCTGTTTTTGTTACTATTGCTCTGTAGTATAGTTTGAAGTTTGGTATCACTGTACCGCCTGATTCACACTTCCTGCTTAGCATTGTTTTTGCTATTCTAGGCCTTTAATTATTCCATATGCATTTCATTATTTTTTTATCTATTACTACAAGAAATGCTGTTGGGATTTTGATTGGTATTGCATTGAACTTATAGAGAACTTTTGGTAATATCGCCATTTTGATGATGTTAGTTCTGCCAATCCATGAGCGGGGTATATTTCTCCATTTTCTAAGGTCTTCTTCTATGTCTTTCTTTAGGGTTCTGTCATTTTCATTATATAAATCTTTCACCTCTCTTGTTAGGTTGATTCCCAAGTATTTTATTTTTGGGGGGGATATTGTGAATGGAGTAGTTGTCATCATTTCCGTTTCAGAGGATTTGTCGCTGATATATAGGAATGTCTTTGATTTATGCGTGTTGATCTTATATCCTGCCACTTTGCTGAATTCATTTATTAGCTCTAATAGCTTCTTTGTAGACCCTTTTGGGTCTGCTAAGTATAGGATCATATCATCTGCAAATAGTGATAATTTAAGTTTTTCTTTTCCTATTTTTATGCCTTTAATTTCTTTCATCTGTCTAATTGCTCTGGCCAGTGTATCAAGGACTATGTTGAACAGAAGTGGTGAGAGAGGGCATCCCTGTCTTGTACCAGATCTTAGAGGGAATGCCTTCATTTTTTCTCCATTCAGAATGATGCTGGCCTGTGGCTTATCATAGATTGCTTTTACAATGTTGAGGTATGTTCCGGTTATCCCTAATTTTTCTAGAGTTTTGAACATAAAGCGATGCTGAACTTTGTCGAATGCTTTTTCTGCATCTATCGAGATGATCATATGGTTCTTATTTTTAAGTCTATTGATGTGGTGAATAACATTTATTGATTTCCGTATATTGAACCAGCCTTGCATCCCAGGGATGAATCCTACTTGATCATGGTGTATAATTTTTTTGATATGTATTTGAATCTGATTCGCCAGAATTTTATTGAGGATTTTTGCGTCAAGGTTCATTAGAGATATTGGTCTGTAGTTTTCTTTCTTTGAAGTGTCTTTGTCTGGTTTGGAATCAGGGTGATGTTGGCCTCGTAGAATGAATTTGGAAGTTCTCCCTCTTTTTCTATTTCCTGAAATAGCTTGAAAAGTATTGGTGTTAGTTCCTCTTTAAAGGTTTTTTAAAACTCTGCTGTATACCCATCCGCTCTTGGGCTTTTTTTAGTTGGTAATCTTTTGATGGTTTCTTCTATTTCCTCTATTGTTATTGGTCTGTTTAGGTTGTCTATATCCTTCTGACTCAATCTGGGCAGATCATAAGACTTAAGGAATTTATCTATGTCTTCACTATCTTCTATTTTATTGGAGTATAAGGATTCAAAATAATTTCTGATTATCTTCTGTATTTCTGAAGTGTCTGTTGTGATATTGCCTTTTTCATCTCGTATGTTAGTAATTAGAGTTCTCTCTCTTCTTCTCTTCGTTAGCATGGCTAAGGGCCTGTCGATTTTATTTATTTTTTCAAAGAACCAACTTTTAGTTTTGTCAATTTTTTCAATTGTTTCTTTTGTTTCAATTTCATTAATTTCAGCTCTGATTTTAATTATTTCTTGCCTTCTACTTCTTTTGCTGTTGTTTTGGTCTTTTTTTTCTAGGATTTTGAGATGAAGTAAGAGATCATTTATTTGTTGGTTTTTTCTTTTTTTGAGGAATGAACTCCAAGCGATGAATTTTCCTCTTAGAACTGCTTTCAATGTGTCCCATAGATTCCGATATGCTGTGTCTGTGTTTTCATTTAACTCTAGGAAGTTTTTAATTTCCTCCTTGATGTCTTCTAAAACCCATTGATCATTCAGCATCCTATTGTTCATTCTACAAGTGATGCTTGATGTTTCCTTTCTTCTTTTATCATTGATTTTCAGTTTTATTCCATTATGATCAGATAAGATGCATGGTATTATCTCCACCCCTTTATATTGTCTAAGAGTTGCCCTGTGACATAATATGTGGTCTATTTTTGAGAAGGTTCCATGTGCTGCTGAGAAAAAGGTGTAACTACTTGATGTTGGGTGGTATAGTCTTTATATGTCAATTAAGTCTAGGTTGTTAATTGTGTTATTGAGTTCTATAGTTTCCTTATTTAACTTTTGTTTGGAAGATCTGTCCAGTGGTGAGAGAGGTGTGTTGAAGTCTTCCATGATTATTGTATGGTGATCTATTAGACTCTTGAACTTAAGAAGAGTTTGCTTGATGAACACAGATGCACCATTATTTGGGGCATATATATTTATGATTGTTATGTCTTGTTGGTGTATGGTTCCCTTGAGCAGTATGAAGTGTCCTTCTTTATCCCTTTTGATTAACTTTGACTTGAAATCTATTTTATTAGATATGAGTATGGACACTCCTGCTTGTTTCAGCAGTCCATATGAGTGGTATGATTTTTCCCAACCTTTCACCTTCAGTCTATGAATATCTTTTCCTATCAGATGCGTCACCTGTAGGCAGCATATTGTTGGGTCTTGTTTTGTGATCCATTCTACTAGCCTGTGTCTCTTAATTGGTGAGTTTAAGCCATTAACATTAAGGGTTATTATTGATATATAGTATGTTCTTCTAGCCATATTTGTTTTTTGATGTTACTAAACCTGATTTGTTATTCTCTTTGACTACTTTCCCCCCTTTACTGTCCTACCTCCCATTGTTGGTTTTCAATGTTATTGTCCATTTCCTCTTCCTGTAATGTTTTGCAAAGGATTTTTTAAAGAGATGGTTTTCTGGCTGCGAATTCTTTTAACTTTTGTTTATCGTGGAAGGTTTTAATTTCATCTTCTATCCTGAAGCTTAATTTCGCCGGATACACGATTCTTGGTTGGAACCCATTTTCTTTCAGTGTTTGAAATATGTTATTCCAGGATCTTTTAGCTTTCAGACTCTGTGTTGAGAGATCAGCTGTTATCCTGATTGGTTTGCCCCTAAATGTAATTTCTTTCTCTTTCAGCTTTTAAAATTCTCTCCTTATTCTGTATATTGGACATCTTCATTATAATGTCTCTGCTCTCTGTATCAGTCCATCTGCACCCCTGTCTCCAAACTCTGCTCCCTGCAACAGTCCTTGTGCAACCCAGTCTACAACATCTGCTCTGTGCAACAGATCTTCTGTACCTCAGTCTGAATACTCTGCTGTCTGCAACGATTTATCTGCACCTGAGTCTCCAACCTCTGCTCTCTGTAACAGTCCTTCTGCACCTCAGTCTCCAACCTCTGCTTTCATACTGAAAACTCTGCTGTCTGCAACGATTTTTCTGCACCGGAGTCTCCAAACTTTTCTCTCTGTGACAGTCCTTCTGCACCTCAGTCTCCAACCTCTGTTTCAGCAGCAGTCCTTCTCCACCCCAGTCTACAACATCTCCTCTCTGCAATATTTCCTCTGCTTCCCAGTATCAAACCTGTGCTCTCTGTAAAAGTCCGTCTGCACCCCAGTCTCCAACCTCTGCTCTTTGTAACGATCCTTCTGCACCTCAGTTTAAAACATCCGCTCTCTGTAAAAGTTTTTCTGCACCTCAGTCTCCAAACTCTTTTCTCTGTAAGATCCTTCTGAAACCCAGTCTTTAACGTCTGCTCTCAGTAACAGTCCTTCTGCACCCCAGTCTTTAACCTCTGCTCTCTGTAACGGAACTTCTCACCCCAGTCTCCAACATCTGCTTTCTATATCAGTTTTTCTGCACCTCAGTCTCCAACCTCTGCTTTCTGCAACAGTCCTTCGGCAACCCAGTCTCCAAACCCTGCTCTCTGCACCGATCCTTTGTCACCCCAGTCTCAAGCCTCTGCTCGCTGCAACAGTCCTTGTGAACCACAGTCTCCAACATCTGCTCTCTGCAACAGTTCTTCTGTACCTCAGTCTGAAAACTCTGCTCTCTGCAATAGTCCATCTTCACCCCAGTCTTCAACCTCTACTCTCTGTAACAGTCCTTCTGTACCTCAGTCTTTAATCTCTGCTCTATGCAACAGTCCTTCTGCACCCCACTCTCCAACCTCTGCTCTCTGTAACAGTCCTTCTGCACCTCAGTCTCCAAACTCTTGTCTCTGAAAGAAACTTCTACAACCCAGTATCTAACCTCTGCTTTCTGTATCACTCCTTCTGCACCACAGTTTTTAAAGTCTGCTCGCTGTTACAGTCCTACTGTAACTCACTCTGTAAGGTCTGCTCTCTGTAACAGGCCTTCTTCTCCCCAGTCTCCAAACTCTGCTCTCCACAACAGTCCTTCTGTATCCCAGTCCCCAACCTAAGCTCTCTGGAAGATCCTTCTGCACGCAAGTCTCCAAACTCTACTCTCTGTAACAGTCTTTCTGTACCCCAGTCTCAAACCTATAGTCTCTGTAGCAATCCTTCTGCATATTTATCTTTAACCTCTGCTCTCAGCAACGGTCCTTTTGCACCCCAGTCTCCAACTTCTGTTCTCTGCAACAGTCCTTCTGCACCACAGTCTGCAACATATGCTCTCTGTAACAGTCCTTCTGTACTGCAGTCTCCAACCTCTGCTCTTTGTAACAGTCTTTCTGGACCCCAGTCTCTGACCTCAGCTTTCGGTATCAGTCCTTCTGCACCCCAGTCTCCAACCTCTGCTCTCTGTATCATTCCTTCCGCACCTCAGTCTAAATCTCTGCTCTCTGTATCAGTCCTTCTGCACCCCTGATTCAAAACTCTGCTCTCTGAAACAGTCCTTCTTCACCTCAGTCTTCAACAACTGCTTTCTGCAACAGTCCTTCTACACACCAGTCTCCAAACTCTGCTCTTTGGAACAGTCCTTCTATACCCCCGTCGCCATAATCTGCTCTCTGCAATGATCCTTATGCACATCATTCACCAACGTCTGCTCTGCAACAGTCTCTCTGCAACCCAGTCTCCAAACTCTGCTCTCTATAAGATCTTTCTGTACACCAGTTTTCAAACTCTGCTCTCTGTAACATTCCTTCTGCACCCCAGTCTCCAACCTATGCTCGCTGCAATGGTCCCTCTGCACCCCAGTTTCCAACCTTATTCTCAACAACAGTTCTTCTGTACCGCGTCTTCAACCTCTGTTCTCTGTAAGGGTCCTTCTTCACCCCAGTCTCCAAACTCTGCTTTCTGTATCAGTGCTTCTGCACCACTCTCTCCAAATTCTGCTCTCTGTAACAGTCCGTCTGCACCTCACTCTGCAACCTCTGCTCACTGCAACAATCATTCTGCACCCCAGTCTTTAACCTCTGCTCTCTGTAACAGTCCTTCTGTACTGCAGTCTCCAACCTCTGATCTCTGTAACAGTCTTTCTGCACCCGAGTCTCCAAACTCTGTGTTATGTATCAGTCATTCTGCACCCCAGTCTCCAAACTCTTCTCTCTGTAACAGTGGTTCTGCACCTCAGAATCCACACACTGTTCTCTGCAACAAATCTCCAACCTCTTCTCCCTGCAACAGTCCTTATGCACCTCAGTGTCAAAACTCAGCTTTCTGTAAGATCCTTCTAAAACCCAGTCTCCAACCTCTGCTTTCTGCAATGGTCCTTCTGCACCCCAGTCTTCAAACTCTGATCTCTACAATAGTTATTTAGCACCCCAGTCTAAAACATATGATCTCTGTAACAGTCTTTATGTACCACAGTCTCCAAACTCTGTTCTCTGTAACGGTTTTCCTGCACCACATTGTCCAACCTCTGCTTTCTATATCAGTCCTTTTGCACCACATTCTGAAAACACTGCTGTCTGTATCATTCCTTCTGCACCTCAGTCTGCAAACTCTTTTCTCTGCAATAGTCCATATGTACCCCAGTCTCTAAATTCTGCTCTCTGTCACATTCCTTCTTTACCCCAGTCACCAACATCTGCTGTCTGCAACAGTCCTTCTCCAACCCAGTCTCCAAACTCTGCTCCCTGCAACAGTACTTCTACACCCAAGTTTCCAACCTCTGCTTTCTGTATCACTCCTTCTGCACCACAGTTTTCAAACTCTGCTCTCTGTAACAGTCCTTCTGCACCTCACTCTGCAACCTCTGCTCTCTGCAACAATCCCTCTGCACCCTAGTCTTCAACCTCTGCTCTCTGTTACAGTCCTTCTGTACTACAGTGTCCAATCTCTGCTCTCTGTAACAGTGCTTCTGCACCCGAGTCTCCAAACTCTGTGTTGTGTATCATTCATTCTGCACACCAGTCTCCAACCTCTGCTCTCTGTAACAGTCTTTCTGCACCTCAGACTCCAACCACTGTTCTCTGCAAAAGTACTTCTGCGCCCCTATCTCCAACCTCTGCTCTTTGCAACAGTCCTTCTGCACCTCAGTGTCCAAACTCAGCTCTCTGTAGCATCCATCTGAAACCCAGTCTCCAAACTCTGCTTTCTGCAATGGTCCTTCTGTACCTCAGTTTCCAACCTCTGTTCTCTGAAACAGTTCTTCTACACCCCAGTCTCCATAATCTGCTCGCACCAACGATCCTTCTGCACCCAAGTCTCCAACATCTGCTCTCTGCAACAGTCCTTCTCCATCCCAGTCTCCAAACTCTGGTCTCTTCAACAGTCCATCTGCACCCCAGTCTCCAACCTCTGCTCTCTACAACGATCCTTCTGCATCCTAGTCTCAAACCTCTGCTCGCTGCAACAGTCCTTTAGAACCCCAGTCTCCAACATCTGCTCTCTGCAACAGTTCTTCTGTACCTCAGTCTGAAAACTCTGCTCTCTGTAATAATCCTTCTGCACCCCATTCTCCAACCTCTGCTCTCTTTAACAGTCCTTCCGTACCTAAGTCTCTAACCTTTGCTTTATGCAACAGTCCTTCTGCACCCCAGTCTCCAACGTCTGCTCTCTGCAAAAGTATTCTACAACCAAGTCTCCAACCTCTGCTCTCTGCAACAGTCCTTCTACACCCAAGTCTGCATACTCTGATCGCCCCAACAATCCTTCAGAACCTCAGTCTCCAACCTCTGGTCTCTACATCAGTTCATTTACACCCCAGTCTCCAACCTCTGCTTTCTGTATCAGTCGTTTTTCACCACACTCTCAAAACACTGCCCTCAGTAACCGTCCTTCTGAAACTCAGTCTGCAACCTCTGCTCTCTGCAAAAGTCCTTCTGCATCCCAGCCTCTATCCTCTGCTCTCTTCAAAAGTCCTTTTGCACCCCAGTCTCCAACATTTGCTCTCTGCAACAGTACTTCTCCACCCCAGTCTCCAAACTCTTCTCTCTATAACAGTCTTTCTCTACTGCATTTTCCAACCTCTGCTCTGTGTAAGGGTACTTCTACACCCGAGTCTCCAACCTCTGCTTTCTGTATCAGTCATTCTCACCCCAGTCTCCAACCTGTGCTCTGAGTAACTGTCCCTCTGCACCTCAGTCTCGAACCTCTGCTCTCTGCAATGGTCCTTCTGCACCTGAGTCTCCAACTTCTGTTCTATATAAGTCCTGTACGCCTGTCTCCATATCTGCTCTCTGTAACAGTCCTTCTTCATCTCAGTCTTCAACCTCTGCTCTGTGTTACAGTCCTTCTGCAACCCAGTGTCCAACATCTGCTCTCTGCAATGATCCTTCTGCATCCCAGTCTCCAAACTCTGCTCTACATAATAGTCCTTCTGCACCTCAGACTCCAAACTCTGCTCTACGTAAGGTCCTTCTGCAACCCAGTCTCTAAACTCTGCTCTCTGTAAAAGCCCTTCTGCACCCCAGTCTCCAACCTCTGCTCTCTGTAACAGGCCTTCTGCACCCCATTATCCCAACTCTGCTCTCTGTAACAATGCTTCTGTGCCTCAGTATCCAACCTCTACTCTCTGTAACAGTCCTTCTGCACATCACTCTCCAACATCTGCTATTTGTAAGTTCCTTCTGAAACCCAGTCTCCAAACACTGCCCTCTGTAACAGTCCTTTTGCATGCCTTCTCCCAACTCTCCTCTCTGTAACAGGCCTTCTGCACCCCAGTCTCCGAAGTCTGTTCTCTATAACAATCCTTCTGCACCCCAGTCTCCAACCTCTGCGCTCTGTAACAGTCCTGCTGAACCTCGGTCTACAATCTCTGCTCTCTGTAAGATCCTTCTGCAACCTTGTCTAAAAACTCTGCTCTATGTAACAGTCCTTCTGCACCTCATTCTCAAAACTCTCTTCTTTCAACACTCATTCTGCACCCCAGTCGCCAAACTCTCTGCAAGGGTCCTCATGCACCTAAGTGTCCAAACTCAGCTCTCTTTAAGATCCTTCTGAAACCCAGTCTCCAACGTCTGCTTTCTGCAATGGTCCTTCTGCACCCCAGTCTTCAAGCTCTGATCTCTACAATAGTTATTTTGCACCCCAGTCTAAAACATCTTCTCTCTGTTACAATCCTTCTGTACCGGAGTCTCCAAACTCTTCTCTCTGTAACGGTCTTTCTGCACCCCAGTCTCCAACCTCTGCTTTCTGTATCAGTCCTTCTGCACCCCAGTCTACAATCTCTGCTCTCTGTAACAGTACTTCTGCACCTCATATCCAAACTCTGCTATCTTCAACAGTCCTTATGCACCCCAGTTTTCAACCTCTGCTGTCTGCAAATTTCCTTCTGCTTTCCAGTCTGCAACGTGTGCCCTGTGTAACCTTCCTTCTGCAGCCAAGTCTCCACCTCTGCTCTCTGCAATGATCCTTCTGCAACCCAATCTCCAAACTCTATTCTCTGTAGCAGTCTTTCTCAACCTCAGTCTTCAACCTCTGCTCTATGATAGAGTCCTTCTACACCCCAGTGTTCAACTACTCTCTAAACAGTAGTTCTGCACCACAGTCTACAACATCTGCTCTCTGCAACAGTCCTTCTGCACCCCATTGTCCAAACTCTGCACTCTGCAACGATGCTTCTGCACCCCACTCTCCAAACTCTGCTGTCTAAAACATCCTTCTGACCCAGGTCTTTTTTCAAACTCTGCTCTCTGTAATATTCCTTCTCCACGCCAGTCTCAAACCTCTGCTTTCTGCAAGGGTCCTGCTGCACCCCAGTATATAACCTCTGTACTCTGCAACACTCCTTCTGCTCCCCAGTCTCCAAATTCTGCTCTCTGTAACAGTCTTTCTGTACTGAAGTCTCCAAACTCTGCTCTCTGTAAAGGTCCTTTGCATGCCAGTTTCCAACCTCTGCTTTCTTTCTTCGTCCTTTTGCACCTAAGTTTCCAACCTCTGCTCTCTCCAACGTACTTCTGCACCCAATTCTACAACTTCTGCTCTCTGCAACAGCCCTTCTGAACAACAGTATCCAAAATCTGCTCTATGAAAAAGTCCTTGTGTACCCTAGTCTCCAACCTCTGCTCTCTGGAACAGTCCTTCTGTACTGCAGTCTCCAACTTCTGCTTTCTGCAACGAACCTTCTGCACCCCAGTCTCCAACATCTGCTCTCTACAAAAGTCCTACTTCACCTCAGTCTGAAAATTTTGCTCTCTGCAACAATCCTTCTGCACCCAAGACTTTAACATCTGCTCTCTGAAACAGTCCTTCTGCACCTCAGTCTCCAAACTCTACTCTATGTAAGATCCTTCTGCAACACAGTCTCCAAAATTTGCTCCCTGTAACAGTCCTCCTAGACCTCAGTCTCCAACCTCTGCTCTCTGTAACACTCGATCTACACCTCAGTCTGAAACCTCTTCTCTCTGCAGAATCATTCTGAACCCCAGTCTTCAACCACTGCTCTCTGTAACAGTCCTCCTTCACCCTCATTCTCCAAAATCTGCTCTCTGTAAGTTTCTTTTGCCACCCAGTCTCCTAACTCTGCTCTCTATAACACTTCTTATGCACGCCAGTCATCAATCCCTGCTCTCTTTATCACGCCTCCTTCACCCCAGTCTTCAAACTCTTCTCTCTGAAATGATCATTCTACACCTCAGACTCCAACATCTGCTCTCTGTAAGATCCTTTTGCAACCCAGTCTCCCAACTCTGCCCTCTCTAACAGTCCTTCTGCACACCTTCTCCCAACTCTCCTCTCTGTAACAAGCCTGTTGCACCCAGTCTCGAAACTCTGTTCTCTATAAGAAGCCTTCTACACCCCAATCTCCAACCTCTGCTCTCTGCAACAGTCCTTCTGCACCCCAGATTCAAACCTGTGGTCTGTGCAACAGTCCTTCTGCACCTCAGTCTTAAAACGCTGTTCTCTGCTACAATCATTTTGCACCTCAGTCTCCAACCTCTACTCTCTGTAACAGTCCTTCTGCACCTGGGTCCCCAACATCTGCTCTCTATTAGAGCCTTCTTCAACCCAGTCTCCAAACTCTGTGATCTGTAACAGTCATTCTAGAGCCCTTCTCCAGACTCTGCTCTCCGTAACAGGCCTTCTGCACCCCAGTCTCCAACCTCTGCTCTCTACAACAGTCCTTCTGCACCCTATGCTTACTGTAATGGTCCTTTTACACACCAGACTCCAACCTCTGTTTTCTGCATCAGTCCTTCTGCAACCGAGTCTCCAACCTCTACTCTCTGAGAGTCGTTCTGCTCCTCAGTCTCCAACCTCTGCTCTCTGTAACAGTCCTTCTGCACACCAGTCTCAATACTCTGCTCTCTACAAAGATCCTTCCTCACCGCAGTTTCAATCCTCTGCTCTGCAACAGTTCTTCTCCACAACAGTCTCCAACCTCTGCTCTCTGTAACAGTCCTCCAGTAGTGCAGTATCCAAAATCTCCTCTCTGTAACGGTCCTTCTGCATCCCAGTCTCCAACCTCTGTTCTCTGTAACAGTCCTTCTGAACCTCAGTGTTCAAACTCTGCTCTCTGCAACAGTCCTTCTGCACCTCAGTCTGAAAACTCTGTTCTCTTCAACGATCCTTCTGCACCCCAGTGTCCAACCTCTGCTCTCTGTAACAGTCCTGCTGTACCTCAGTCTCCAACCTCTCCTCTCTGTAAGATCTTTTGGCAAACCTATCTCCAAACCCTGCTTTCTGTAAGAGTCCTTCTGCACCCCAGTCTCCAACCTCTGCTCCCTGTAACAGGACTTTTGCACCCCATTCTCCAACCTCTGCTCTCTTTAACAGTGCTTCTGCACCTCAGTCTACAAACTCTGCTCTCTGCAAAAGTCCTTCTGCAAACCAGTCTCCAAACTGTGCTTACTGTATCAGTCCATCTGCACCACAATTTCCAAACTCTGCTCTCTGTAACAGTCTTTCTGCACCTGAGTCTGAAAATTCTGTTCTCTATAAGGATCTTTCTGCACCCCAGTCTCCAATCTCTGCTCTCTGCAACGATCCATCTGCACCTCAGTTTAGAAATTCTACTCTCTGTAACAGTGCTTCTGCACCCCTGTCTCAAACTTCTGCTGTGTGCAACGATCCTTCTGCACCCCAGTATCCAACATGTGCTCTATGCAACAGTTATTTTGCACCCATATCTCCAACCTCTGCTCTCTGCAACAGTCCTTCTGCACCTCAATCTGAAAACTCTGATCTCTGCAATGATTCTTCTGAACCCCAGTCTCCAAATCTTCTCTCTGTAATAGTCCTGTTGCACCTCAGTCTCGAATCTCTGCTCTCTGTAAGATCATTCTGCAACCCTGTCTTCAAACGCTGCTCTCCGTAACAACCTTCTGTACCCCACTCTTCAACCTCTGCTATCTGCAACACTCCTTCTAAACCCCAGTATCCAAAATCTGCTCCCTGCAACAGTTTTTTTGCACCTCAGTCTGACAACTCTGCTCTCTGCAATGATTCTTGTGTACTCCAGTCTTTAAACTCTACTTTCTGTAACAGTCTTTCTGCACCTCAGTCTTCAACCTCTGCTCGCTGTAAGATCCTTCTGCACCCCAGTTTCACAACTCTGCTCTCTGTAATATTCCTTCTGCTCCCCAGTCTCCAATCTCTTCTCTCTGTAACTG
Organism: Ictidomys tridecemlineatus; assembly: GCF_052094955.1. Classification (NCBI taxonomy): domain Eukaryota; kingdom Metazoa; phylum Chordata; class Mammalia; order Rodentia; family Sciuridae; genus Ictidomys; species Ictidomys tridecemlineatus. The sequence continues at coordinate 279,050 of NW_027522375.1, forward strand.
TCCTTCTGCTCCTCAGTCTCCACCCTCTGCCCTCTGTAACACTCCTTCTTTACTGCAGACTCCAACCTCTGCTCTCTGTAACAGTCCTTATGTCCCGCAGTCTCCAACCTCTGCTCTGTGTAAGGGTTCTTCTGCATCCCAGTCTTTAACCTCTGCTCTCTGTAACAATAATTCTGCACCCAAGTCTCCAACCTCTACTCTCTGCAACTATTCTTTTGCACCCCATTCTCCAACCTCTGCTCTCTGCAAAAGTCCTTCTGAACCCCAGTCTCTAACATCTGCTCTCTGCAACAGTCCTTCTGAAACTCAGTCTGAAAACTCTGCTCTCTGCAACGATCTTTGTGCACCCCAGTCTCCAAAATCTGCTTTCTGTAACAGTCCTTCTGCACCCCAGCCTCCAACCTCTGCTCTCTGTAAGATCCTTCTGCACCCCAGTTTGCAAATCTGCTCTCTGTAACATTCTTTCTGCTGCCCAGTCCTCAACATCTGCTCTCTGTATCAGTTTTTCTGCTCCCCAGTCTCCGACTTCTGCTCTTTGTAACAGTCCTTCTTCTCCCCAGTATCCAACCTCTGCTCTCTGTAACAGTCTTTCTGTACCGCAGTCCCCAACCTCTGCTCTCTGTAACTGTTTTTCTGCACCACATTCTCCAACCTCTCCTTTCTGTATCATTCCTTCTGCACCACAGTTTCCAACCTCTGCTCTCAGCAACATTCCTTCTGCACCTCTGTCTCCAACCTCTGCTCTCTGCGACAGTTCTTCTGCACCCTTGTCTCCAAACTCTGCTCTCTGCAACAGTTCTTCTGTACCCCAGGCTCCAAGGTCTGCACTCTGAAATAGTCCTTCTCCACACCAGTCTCCAACCTCTGCTCTCTTTAAAAGTCCTCCTGGAGTGCAGTCTCGATAATCTTCTCTCTGTAAGGGTCATTCTGCACCCAAGTCTCAAACCTCTGCTTTCTGTAACAGTCCTTCTACACCCCAGTCTCCAAACTCTTCTATCTGTAACAGTCATTGTTCACCCCAGTCTCCAACTTCTGCTCTCTATAACAATACTTCTGCACCCCAGTCTCAAACCTCTGATCTCTGGAAAGATTCTTTTGCACCCCATTCTCCAACCTCTGTTTTCTGCAAAAGTCCTTCGGCACCCCAGTCTCCAAATTTTACACTCTGCAACAGTCCTTCTGAAACTCAGTCTGAAAACTCTGCTCTCTGCAACAATCTTTGTGCACCCTAGTCTCCAAACTCTGCTCTCCGTAAGAGTCCTTCTGCTCCCAGTCTCCAACCTCTGCTATCTATAACAGTCTTCCTGCACCACAGTCCCCAACCTCTTCTTTCTGTATCATTCTTTCTGCACCACAGTTTCCAACCTCTGCTTTCTGCAACATTCCTTCTGTACCTCAGTCTCCATCCTCTGCTCTCTGCGACAGTTCTTCTCCACCCCAGTCTCCAACCTCTGCTCTCTGCAACAGTTCTTCTGCACCCCAATCACCAAGGTCTGCACTCTGAAACAGTCCTTTTCCACACCAGTTTCCAACCTCTGATGTCTGTTACAGTCCTCCTGTAGTTCAGACTCCAAAATCTGCTGTTTGTAATGGTCCTTCTACACCCCATGTCCAGACTCTGCTCTCTGCAGCAGTCCCTCTGCAACCCAGTCTCCAAACTCTGCTCTCTGTAACAATCCTTCTGCACCTCAGTATCCAACCTCTGCTCTCTGCAACGGTCCTTCTACACCTCATTCTCCAAACTCTACTCTCTGTAAAAGTACTTCTACACCCCTGCTCCAAACTCTGCTCTCCGTAACAGGCCGTCTGCACCCAATCTCCGACGTCTGTTCTCTATAACAATCCTTTTGCACCCCAGTCTCCAACCTCTGCTCTCTACAACGATCCGTCTGCACCCCTGTCTCAACAGTCCTTCTGCAACCTAGTCTCCAACATGTGCTCTCTGTAAAAGTCCTTCTGCACGTCAGTCTGAAAACTCTGTTCTCTGCAATGATCCTTCTGCACCCTAGTCTCCAACCTCTGCTCTCTGTAAAAGTCCTGCTGCACCTTGGTCTACAAAGACTGCCCTCTGTAAGATTTTTGTGCAACCTTTTCTAAAAACTCTGCTCTCTGTAACAGTTTTTCTGCACCTTAGTCTCCAACCCCTGCTCTCTGTAACAGGACTTCCACACGTCAGTCTCCAAACTCTGCTCTCTACAACAGTCCTTCTGCACCCTAGTTACAAACATATGCTATTTGTAACAGTCCTTCTACACCCCAGTTTCCAACCTCTGCTTTCTGTATCAGTCTGCCTGAACCCCAGTCTCCAACCTCTGTTCTCTGTATCTATCCTTTTGCACCTAAGTCTCCAACCAGTTCTCTATGTAAGAGTCCTTCTGCACCCCAGTCTCCATTCTCTGCTCTCTGTAAAGGTCCTATACTGAAGTCTCCAAACTGTGCTCTCTGTAACGGTCCTTCTGCACCCCAATTTCCAATCTCTGCTTCCTCTAACAGTCCTTCTGCACCTGAGTCTTCAAACTCTGCTCTCTGTAACAGTCCTTCTAGATCTCAGTCTGAAACCTCTGCTCTCTACAGGATCCTTCTGCACCACAGTATCCAAACACTGCTCTCTCTAACAGTCCACCTGCACCTCAGTCTCCAACCTCTGCTCTCTATAAGATCCTTCAGAAACCCAGTCTTCAAACTCTGCTGTTTGTAACAGTCCTTTTGGACTCAGTTTCCAACCTCTCCTCTCTGTAACAGTCCTTCTGCATGCCAGTCTCCTAACTCTGCTCTCTGCAACGATATTTCAGCACCCCAGTCTCCAACCACTGCTCTCTGCAATGATCCTCCTGCACCCCAGTCTTCAACCTCTGATTTCTGCAACAGTCCTTCTGCACCTCATCTCCAACTTCTGCTTTCTGTAAGATACATCTGCACCCCTGCCTCCAAGCTCTGCTCCTTGCAACGATCCTTCTGCACCCCAGTCTCCAAACTCTTCTCGATGTAAAAGAACTTCTGCACCTCAGTCTTTAATCTCTGCTCTCTACAACAGTCCTTCTGCACCCCAGTCACCAAATACTGCTCTCTGCAACAGTCTTTCTGTACTGCAGTCTCCAACTTCTGCTCTCTGTAATGGTCTTTCTGCACCGCAGACTCTAATCTCTGCTTTCTGTATCAGTTTTTCTGCACCCCAGTCTCCAAATTCTGCTCTCTCTAAGAGTCCTTCGGCACCTCAGTCTCCAACCTCTGCTCTCGGCAACAGTCCTTCTGCACCCCAGTCTCAAACCTGTGCTCTCTGAAACAGTGCTTCTGCACCCCAGTCTCTAACCTCTGCTCTCTGCAACAGTCCTTCTGCACGGCAGTCTCCAAATTCTGTTCTCTGTAACAATCCTCCTGCATCTCAGTCTCCAACCTCTGCTCTTTGTAACGAGACTTCTGCACCTCAGTCTCCAACCTCTGCTCTCTGCAACAGTCCTTCTGCACTCCAGTCTACAACCTCTGATCTCTGAAACAGTCCTTCTCCACCCCAGTCTCCAACCTCTGCTCTCTGCAACAGTCCTTCTGCACCGCAGTCTCCAACCTCTGCTCTTGTTTACAGTCCTTCTGCACCACAGTCTCCAACCTCTGCTCTCTGTAAGATTTTTCTGCACTCCAGATTCCAAACTCTGCTCTCTGTATTATTTCTTCTCCACCCCAGTTTTTAACCTCTGATTTATGCAAGTGTCCTGTGGCACCCAAGTCTTCAACCTCTGTCCTCTTCAACAGTCCTTCTGCTCCCCAGTCTCCAACATCTGCTCCTGTAACCGTCCTTCTGTACCACAGTCTCCAACCTGTGGTCTGTGTAATATTCCTTATGAACCTCAGTCTTCAACCTCTGATCTCTGCAACAGTCCTTCTGCACCTCATTCTCCAACCTCTGCTCTCTGCAACAGTCCTTTGCACCCCAGTCTCCAACATCAGCTCTCAGCAACAGTCCTTCTAACTTCAGTCTCTAAACTCTGCTCTCTTCAACGATCCTTCTGGACCCCAGGCTCCAACGTCCTTCTGCAACAGTATATCTTCACCAGTGCTTCTGCACCACAGTCTCCAACGTCCTTCTGCAACAGTCCTTCTGCACAACAGTCTCCAACTTCTGCTCTCTGTAAGATCTTTCTGCACGCCAGTTTCCAAAATCGGCTCTATCTAACATTCCTTCTCCAACGCAGTCTGTAACCTTTGCTTTCTTCAAAGGTCCTGTGGCACCCCAGTCTCCAACCTCTGTCCTCTGTAACAGTCCTTCTGTACCGATGTCTCAAACCTCTACTCTCTGTAATGGTCCTTCTGCAACCCAGTCTTTAAACTCTGCTTTCTGCAAGTGTCCTGCGGCACCCCAGTCTCCAACCTCTGTCCTCTGCAACAGTCCTACTTCTCCCCAGTCTCCAACATATGCTCTCTGTAACAGTCCTTCTGAAACGCAGTCTCCACCCTCTGCTCTCCGTAACGGTCCTTCTGGAACCCAGTCTCCAAGCTCTGCTTTCTGTATCAGTCCTTCTGAAGCCCAGTCTCAAACCTCTGTTCTCTGTATATATATTTCTGCACCTCAGTCTCCAAACTGTTCTCTCTGTAACATTTCTTCTGCAACCCAGTCTCCAACCTCTGCTCTCTGTAACAGCTTTTTTATACCGCAGTCTCCAAATCCTGGTCTCTGTAATGGACCATTTGCACCCCAATTTCGAAAATCTGCTTACTGTAACAGACCTTCTGCACCTCAGTCTCCAACCTCTGCTCTCTGTAAGATCCTTCAGCAAACCAGTCTCTAAACTCTGCTCTCTATAACAGTCCTTCTTCACCCCAATCTCCAACCTCTCCTCTCTGTAGCAGGCCTTCTGCACCCCAGTCTTCAACCTCTTCTCTCTGCAACGATCCTTCTGCAAACCAGTCTCCAACCTCTGCTCTCTACAATGATTATACTGCACGCCAGTCTCCAACCTGTGATCTCTGCAACACTCCTTCAGCACCTCAGTCTCCAACGTCTTCTCTCTGTAAGATCCTTCTGCACCTCTGTCTTCAAGCTCTGCTCCTTGTAAAGATCCTTCTGCACCCCAGTCTTCAACTTATGTTCTATGTAAAAGGACTTCTGCATCTCAGTCTCCAACATCTACTCTCTGCAACAGTCCTTCTGCACCCCAGACTCCAAAATCTGCTCTCTGCACTGATCCTTCTTCACACCAGTCTCCAACCTCTGCTCTCTGAAACAGTACTTCTGAACCCCAGTCTCCAACATTTGCTCTCTGCAACAGTCCTTCTGCAACTCAGTCTGAAAACTCTGCTCTCTGCAACAATCCTTCTGCACCTCAGTCTCCTACCTCTGCTCTCTGTAAGACCCTTCTGCATCCCAGTCTTCAAACTCTGCTCTCTGTAACAGTCCTTCTGCACCCCAGTCTCCAACCTTGTTCTGTACAACAGTTTTTCTGTACCACAGTCTTCAACCTCTGTTCTCTGTAAGGGTCCTTCTGCACCCCTGTCTCCAACCACTGCTTTCTGTATCAGTCCTTCTGCACCACAGTCTCAAAACTCTACTCGCTGAACCAGTCTTTCTGCACCCCAGTCTTCAACATCTGCTCTCTGCAACAGTCCTTACTCACCCCAGTCTCTAAAGTCTGCTCTCTACAACAGTACTTTTCCACCGAAGTCACCAAACTCTGCTCTCTGTAACAGTTCTTCTGCACCTCAGACTCCAACCTCTGCTCTCTGCAACAGTCCTTCTGCGCCCCAATCTCGAACCTCTTCTCTCTGCAACAGTCCTTCTGCACCTCAGTGTCCAAACTCTGCTCTCTGTAAGATGCTTCTGAAACCCAGTCTCCAACATATGCATTCTGCAATGGTCCTTCAGCACCAGAGGCTCCAACCTCTATTCTCTACAACATTTATTGAGCACCCCAGTCTTCAACCTCTGCTTTCTGTAACAGTCCTTCTGTACTACGGTCTAAAACCTCTGGTCTCTGTAAGGGACCTTCTGCACCCCATCTCCAACCTCTGCTTTCTGTATCAGTCTTTCTGCAACCCAGTCTTCAAACTCTGCTTTCTGTATCCGTCGTTGTGCACGCCAGGCTTCAACCTCTGCTCTCTGCAACAGTCCTTCTGCACCCCAGTCTCCAACTTCTGCTCCAGGTAACAGTTCTACTGCACCCCAGTCTCCAACCACTATTCTCTGTGACAGTCTTTCTGCACATCAGTCTCCAAACTCTGTTCTCTGTAAGAGGCCTTCTGCACCCAGTCTACAACCTCTCCTCTCTGTTACAGGCCTTCTGCACCCAAGTCTCTAAACTCTGCTCTCTTTAACAGTCCTTCTGCACCCCAGTCTCCAACCTCTTCTCTCAGTATCAGTCCTGCACCCCAGTCTCCAAACACTGCTCTCTGTAACAGTTTTTCTGCACATCAGTCTTCAACAACTACTATCTGCAAGAGTCCTTCTGTAGCCCAATCTCCTACCTCTGCTCTCTAGAACAGTCCTTCTATACCCCAGTCTCCATAATGAACTCTCTGAAACGATCCTTCTGCACCCCAGGCTCCAACGTCTTCACTCTGCAAAATCCCTTCTGCACTCCAGTCTCCAAACTTTCCTCTCTGTAAGATCCTTCTGCACCCCAATTTCCAAACGCTGTTCTCTATAACTTTCCTTCTGCACCCCAGTCTTTAACCTGTACTCTACAACAGTTCTTCTGTACCGCAGTCTTCAACCTCTGTTCTCCAAAAGAGTCCTTCTGCACCCCAGTCTCCAACCTCTGCTTTCTGTATCAGTCTTTCTTCACCACAGTCTCCAAACTCTGCTCTCTGTAACAGTCCTTCTGCACCTCACTCTGCAACCTCTGCTCTCTGCAGCAGTCCTTCTGCATCCCAGTCTTCAACCTCTTCTCTCTGCAACAGTCCTTCCTCACCCCAGTCTCCAAAATATGCTCTCTGTAACAGTCATTTTTCACCGCAGTCTCAAACCTCTGCTCTCTGTAATAGTACTTCTGTACTGCAGTCTCCAACCTCTGCTCTCTGTATTGGTCCTTCGGCACCCCAGTCTCCAAACTCTTCTTTCTGTATCAGTAGTTCTGCACCCCGGTCTTGATACTCTGCTCTCTGTAACAGTCCTTCTGCACCTCAGACTCTAACCTCTGCTCTCTGCAACAGTACTTCTGCGCCCCAATCTCAAACCTCTGCTTTCTGCAATGATCCTTCTGAACACCAGTCTCCAACCTCTGTTTTCTACAACACTTATTCTGCACCCCAGTCTCCAACCTCTGCTCTCTGTAACAGTCCTTCTGTACCTCAGTCTCCAACCTCTGGTCTCTGTAAGGGTCCTTCTGAAGCCCAGTATTTAAACTCTGCTTTCTGTATCAGTCCTTCTTCCCCACATTCTCCAAACTCTGCTCTATGTAACAGTCCTTCTGTACCTCAGTCTGCAACCTCTGCTCTCTGAAATAGTCCTTCTTCACCCCAGTCTGCAATCTCTGCTCTGTGAAACAGTCCTTCGGCACCTCAGTCACTAACCTCTACTCTCTTCAGCAGTTCTTCTCCACCCCAGTTTCCAACCTCTGCTCTCTGCAACAGTCCTTGTGGACGCCATTATCAAACTTCTACTCTCTGCAACAGTCCTTTTACACCCCAGTCTTTTACATCTGCTCTCTGTAACAGTCTTTCTGCACCTCAGTCTGAAAACTCTGCTCTCTGCAACGATTCTTCTGCACCTAGTCTCCAAATTCTTCTCTCTTCAACAGTCCTTCTGCACCCTAGTCTCCAACCTCTGTTCTAATCAAAAGTCTTTGTACACCCCAGTCTCCAAACTCTGCTCTCTGTAAGGCCTTCTGCACACCAGGCTCCAAACTCTGCTCTCTGTAAGGCCTTCTGCACCCCAGTCTCCAACCTCTGCTCTCCATCAGTCCTTCTGCACCCCAGTGACCAACATCTGCTTTCTGGATCAGTCCTGCACACCAGTCTCCAAACTCTGCTCTCTGTAATAGTCCTTCTGCACCTCAGTCTCTATCCTCTGCTCTCTGTAACAGTGCTTCTGCACCCCAGTCTCTAAACTCTGCTCTCTGTAACAGTCCTTCTGCACACGAGTCTCTAATCTCTGCTCTCTGCAATGATCCTTCTTCACCCCAGTGTCCAAACTCTGCTCTCTGTAACATTCCTTCTCCACCACAGTCTTTAATCTCTGCTCTCTGCAACAGTCCTTCTGCACCCCAGTCTCCAACCTCTGCTCTCTGCAACACTCCTTCTACACCCTACTCTCAAACCTCTGCTCCCTGTAAGATCCTTCTGCACACCTGTATCCAAACACTGATCTCTGTAACAGTCTTTCTTCAACCCCGTCTCCAAACTCTACTTTTTGTTTCAGTCCTTCTGCACCACAGGATTCAACCTCTGCTCTCTGCAACAGTTTTTCTGCACACCAGTTTAAAACTCTCTACTCTGCAACATTCCTTCTGTACCCCAGTCTCCAACCTCTGCTCTCTGTATCAGTCCTTCTGCACCCAATTCTCCAAACTCTACTCTCTGTAACAGTACTTTTGCACCTCAGTCTCCAACCTCTTCTCTGAGCAACGGTCTTCATGCACCCCAATCTCCAAGTTCTTTTCTCTGCAACAGTCCTTCTGCACCACAGTCTGCAAAATCTGCTCTCTGTAACAGTCCTTCTGTACTGCAGTCTCCAACTTCTGCTCTCTGTAACAGGCCTTCTGCACCCCAGTCTCCAACCTATGCTCTTTTAAAAATAATTCTGCACACCTGTCTCCACCTCTGCTCTCTGTAACAGTCCTTCTGTAACGCAGTCTTCAACCTCTGCTTTATGCAACAGTCCTTCTGCACCCCATTCTCCAACCTCTGCTCTCTGCAACACACCTTCTACACCCCAGTCTCCATACTCTGCTCACCCCAATGATACTTCTGCACCCCAGTCTCGAACCCATGCTCTCTGTAACAGTCCTTCTGTACTGCAGTCTCCAAACTCTTTTCTCCGTAAGTGTCCTTATGTACTCCAGTATTCAACCTCTGCTTTCTGTATCAGTTGTTTTGAACCACAGTCTCCAAACTATGCCCTCTGTATCAGTCCCTCTGCAACTCAGTCTGCAACCTCTGCTTTCTGAAACAGTCCTCTTGAAACCCAGTCTCCATCCTCTGCTCTCTGCACCAGTCCTTTTGCATACCAGTCTCCAACATCTGCTCTCTGCAACAGATCTTCTCCACCCCAGTCTCCAACCTCTGCTCTTTTTAACAGTCCTTCTGTACCGCAGTTTCCAACCACTGCTCTCTGTAAGGGTCCTTCTGCACACGAGTCTCCAAGCTCTGCTTTCTGTATTAGTCCTTCTTCACCCGAGTCTCCAACATTTGTTCTGTGTAACTGTCTTTCTGCACCTTATTCTCCAACCTCTGCTCTCTGCTACAGTGCTTCTTCACCCCAATCTCCAACCTCTATCTTTGCAACAGTCCTTCTACACCCCAGTCTAAAACCTCTGCTCTCTGCAACAGTCCTTCTGCAACCCAGTATCCAACCTCTGCTCTCTGTATCAATCATTCTGCACCTCAGTCTCCAAGCTCTGCTCTCTGCAAAGGTCCTTCTGCACCTCAGTCTCCAAACTCTACTTTCTGCAACACTGCTTCTGCACCTCAGTCTCCAAACTCTGATCTTAGTAAGATCTTTCTGCAACGCAGTCTCCAAACTCTGCTCACTGTAACAGTCATTCTGCACCCCAGTCTCCAAACACTGCTCTTTGTAACAGGCCTTCTGGACCCCAGTCTCCAACCTCTGCTCTCTTTATCAGTCCTTCTGCACCCCAGTCTCCAACCTCTGCTCTCTTCAATGATCCTTCTGCACCCAGTCTCCAACCTGTGCTCACTGCAACAGTTCTTGTTCACCCAGTCTCCATCATTTGCTATCTGCAACAGTTCTTCTGTACCTCAGTCTGAAAACTCTGCTCTCTGCAACAATCCTTCTGCACCCCAGTCTCAAAACTCAGTTCGCTATAACAGTCTTTCTGTACATCAGTCTCAAACCTCTTTTTTCTGTAAGACCCTTCTGAAACACAGTCTGGCAAACTCTGCTCACTGAAACAGTCTTTCTGCACCCCAGTCTCCAAACTCTGCTCTCTGTAACAATAATTCTGCAAAGGTCCTTCTGTACTGCAGAAGTCTAAGTCTCCAACCTCTGCTCTCTGCAAAGGTGCTTCTGCACCCCAGTCTCCAACCTCTGTTCTCTGCAACAGTCTTTCTGTACCCCAGTCTCCAACCTTTGCACTCTGTAGCAGTCCTTGTGTACCAGAGTCTCCAACCTCTGTTCTCTTTATCGTTCCTTCTGCACCCAAGTCTCCAACATCTGCTTTCTCTATAAGTCCTTCTTAACCCACTCTCCAACCTCTGCTCTCTTTAACAGTCTTTCTGTACCTCAGTCTCTAACCTCTGCTTTCTGAAACAGTCCTCCTGCACCCCAGTCTCTAACCTCTGCTCTCTGCAACATTCATTTTGCACCCCAGTCTCCTAACTATGCTCTCTGTAAAAGTCCTTCTGCACATCAATCTCCAAACTTTTTTCTCAGCAACTGTCCTTATGCATCCCAATCTCCAACTTCTGGTCTCTGCAACATTCCTTCTTCACCTCAGTCTCCAATCTCTGCTCTCTGTCAGAGGCCTTCTGCACTCCCGTCTGCAACCTCTTCTCTCTGTAACAGGCCATCTGCACCCAAGTCTCCAAACTCTGCTCTCTTTAACAGTCCTTGTGCACCCCAGTGTCCAAACTCTGCTCTCTGGAACAGTCTTTCTGCACCTCAGTCTCCATACTTCGCTCGCTGTAAGATGTTTCTGCACACCAGTCTCCCAACTCTGCCCTCTGTATCAGTCCTTCTGAACCCCAGTCTCCAATCTCTGCTCTCTGCAACAGTTCTCTGTATGATGCTTCTGCAGCCCAGACTACAACCTCTGCTCTCTGTAACAGTCCTTCTACACCCTTGTCTCCATAATCTGCTCTGCAACAGTCTTTCTGCACCCCTATGCTCTCTGTAAGATAATTTTGCACACCTGTCTCCAACCTCTGCTCTCTGTAAAAGTCATTCTGTACTGCAGTCTTCAACCTCTGCTCTTTGTAACGGTCCTTACGCACCCGAGTCTCCAAACTCTGCATTATGTATCAGTCATTCTGCACCCCAGTCTACAACCTCTGCTCTCTGTAACAGTCCTGCTGCACCTCAAACTCCAACCTCTGTTCTCTCAAAAGTCCTTTTGATCCCCAATCTCCAACCTCTCCTCTCTGCAACAGTCGTTCTGCACCTCAGTTTGCAAACTCTGCTCTCTGTAAGATTTTTCTGAAACCCAGTCTTCAACCACTGCTTTCTGCAATGGTCTTTCTGCACCAAAGTCTTCAAACTCTGATCTCTACAACAGTTATTCTGCACCCCAGTCTAAAATCTCTGCTCTCTGTAACAGTGATTCTGTACCACAGTCTCCAACCTCTGTTCTCTGTAAGGGTTCTTCTTCACCACATTGTCCAACCTCTACATTCTGTATCAGTCCTTGTGCACCACATTCTCGAAACTCTGCTTTCTGTATCAGTCTTTCTGCACTTCAGTCTGCAACCTCTGTTGTCTGCAATAGTCCATATGCACCCAGTCTCCAATTATTGCTCTCTGCAACATTCCTTCTGCACCCCAGTCTCCAACCTCTGCTCTCTTCAAAAGTCCTTATCCACCGAAGTCTCCAACCTCTGCTCTCTTCAACAGTCCTTCTGCACCAAAGTATCCAACCTCTGCTCTCTGTAACAGTCCTTCTACACCCTAGTCTCCATAATCTGGTCTGCAACAGTCCGTCTGAACCTCAGTCTCCAGTCTCTGCTCTCTGTAAAAGTCCTTCTGCACCTCAGTCTCAAAACTCTGCTCTCTGTAAAAGGCCTATTGCACCCCACTTTCCAACCGCTGCTCTCTGCAACGATCACTCTGCACGCCAGTCTCCAATCTCTGCTCGCTGCAACAGTCCGTGTGCACCCCAATCTCCAACATCTGCTCTCTGCAACAGTTCTTCTGTACCTCAGTCGGAAAACTCTGCTGTCTGCAATTATCCTTCTGCACCCGAGTCTCCAACATCTGCTCTCTGTAACACTCCTTATGTACCTCAGTCTCCAACTTCTGCTCTGTATCAGTCCTGCACTTCTGCCTCCCACATCTGCTCTCTGTAACTGTCCTACTTCACCTCAGTCTTCAACCTCTGCTCTGTGTAAGAGTACTTCTTCATCTCAGTCTGGAAACTCTGCTGACTGCAACGATCCTTCTGTACCTCAGTCTCAAACATCTGTTCTCTGCAACGATTCTTCTGAAACTCAGTCTCCAACCTCTACTATCTGTAACAGTCCATCTGCACATCAGTCTCCAACATCTGCTCTCTGTAAAATCTTTCTGCAACCAAGTCTCCAAACTCTGCCATCAGTAACAGTCCTTCTAGAGCCCTTCTCCAAACTCTGCTCTCCATAACAGGCCTTCTGAACCCCAGTCTCCAACCTCTGCTCTCTTTAACAGTCCTGCTGCACCTCAGTCTTCAAATTGTGCTCTCTGTAAGATCCTTCTGCAACATTGTCTAAAAATTCTGCTCTCTGTAACAGTCCTTCTTCACCTACGTCTCCAACCTCTGTTCTTTGCAACACTCCTTCTGCACCCCAGATGCCAACCTTTGCTCTCTGTTACAGTCCTTCTGTACCGCATTCTCCAAACTCTGCTCTTTGTAACACTCCTTATGCACACCAGAATCCAACCTCTGCTTTCTGTATCAGTCCTTCTGCTCCCCAGTCTACATACTCTGCTCTCTGTAACAGTCCTTCTGCACCTCATATCCAACTCTGCTCTCTACAACAGTCCTTATGCACCCCAGTCTCAAAGCGCTGCTGTCTGCAACATTCCTTCTGCACCCCAGTCTGCGACGTGTGCTCTGTGTAACAGTCCTTCTGCAGCCAAGTCTCCACCTATGCTCTCTGCAACGATCTTTCTGTACTTTAGACTTAAAACTCTGCTCTCTGCAACAATCCTTCTGTACACCAGTCTCAGACCGCTTTATCTGTAACAGTTATTCTGCACCTCAGTCTTCAACCTCTGCTCTCTGCAAGAGTCCTTCTGCACCCCAGTCTCCAACATCTGCTTTCAAACAATCCTTCTGCACCCCAGTCTCAAACATCTGCTCTCTGCAACAGTCCTTCTGCACCCCAGAGTCCAAAATCTGCTCTCTGCAACGATCTTTCTGAACCTCAGTCTCCAACCTCTGCTCTCTGAAAGATCCTTCTGCACCCCAGTTTCCAAAATCTGCTCTCTGTAATATTCCTTCTCCCCGCCAGTCTCCAACCTCTGCTTTCTGCAAAGGTCCTGCTGTACCCCAGTCTCAAACCTCTGTAATACGCAACAATCCTTCTTCTCCCCAGTCTCCAAACTCTGCTCTTTATAATAGGTCCTTCTGCACCCCAGTCTCCAATCTCTGCTCTCTGCAACACTCTGCCTGCACCTCAGTCTCCATACTTTGCTCGCTGTAAGATGATTCTGCACCCCAGTCTCCCAACTCTGCTCTCTGTATCAGTCCTTCTGGACCCCAGTCTTAAATCTATGCTCTCTGCAACAGTCCTTCTGCACCTCAGTCTCCAAACTCTGCTCTCTGTATGATGATTCTGCACCCCAGTCTACAACATCTGCTCTCTGTAATAGTCCTTCTACACCCTAGTCTCCATAATCTGCTCTGCAACAGTCCTTCTGCACCCAGTCTCCAATCTCTGCTCTCTGTAACATTCCTAATGCACCTCAGTCTCCAAACCCTGCTCTCTGTAAAAGGCCTTCTGCACCCCAGTCTCCAACCTCTGCTCTCTGCAACGATCACTCTGCAGCACAGTCTCCAACCTCTGCTTGCTGCCACAGTCCTTGTGCACCCCAATCTTCAACATAAGCTCTCTGCAACAGTTCTTCTGTACCTCAGTCTGAAAACTTGCTCTCTGCAATAATCCTTCTGCACCCGAGTCTCAAACCTCTGCTCTCTAAAACAGTCCTTCTGTACCTCAGTCCTGCACCCCTGTCTCCCACATCTGCTCTCTGTAACTATCCTTCCTCACCTCAGTCTTCTTCCTCTGTTCTGTGTAACAGTCTTTCTGCATCTAAGTCTGGAAACTCTGTTGACTGCAACGATCATTCTGCACCCCAGTTTCCAAAATCTCTTCTCTGTAATATTCCTTCTTCATGCCAGTCTCCAACCTCTGGTTTCGGCAATGGTCCTGCTCCACCCCAGTCTCCAACCTCTGTACTCCGCAACAGTCCTTCTGCTCCCCAGTCTCGAAACTCTGCTCTCTGTAATAGTCCTTCTGTAGCACAGTCTCCAAACTTTGCTCTCTGTAAAGGTCCTTTTGCACGCCAGTCTCCAACCTCTGTTTTCAATATCCATCTTTCGGCACCTCAGTCTCTAACCTCTGCTCTCTGCAACAGTCTTTCTGTACACCATTCTCCAACTTCTGCTCTCTGCAACAGTCTTTCTGAACAACATTCTCCAACATCTCCTCTCTGAAAAAGTCCTTGTGTACTCTAGTCTCCAACCTCACTTCTCTTAAACAGTCCTTCTGTACTACAGTCTCTATCATCTGCCTCTGCAACAGTCCTTATGAACCTCAATCTCAAACCTCTTCTCTCTGTAAGATCCTTTTAAACCCAGTCTCAAAACTCTGCTCTCTGTAAAAGTTCTTCTGCACCCCAGTCTCAGAACTCTGTTCTCTGTAATAGGCCTTCTGTACCCCAGTCTCCAACCTCTGCTCTCTGTAGCAGTTGTTCATCACCCCAGTCTCCAACTTCTGCTCTCTGTAACAATCTTTCTGCACCCCAGTCTCCAAAATCTGCTCTCTGCAACAGTTCTTCTTCACCTCAGTCTGAAAATTTTACTCTCTGCAACAATACTTCTGCACCCCAGACTCCAACCTTTGCTCTCTGTAACAGTCCTTCTGCACCTCAGTCTCCAAACTCTCCTCTATAAAAGATCCTTCTGCAACACAGTCTCCAAAATTTGCTCTCTGTAACAGTCTTTCTTCACCTCAGTCTCCAACCTCTGCTCTCTGTAAAAGTCCTTCTACACCTCAGTCTGAAACCTTTTCTCTCTGCACGATCCCTCTTCACCCCAGTCTCCAACCACTGCTCTCTTTAACAGTCCTCATTCACCTCAGTCTACAAACTCTGCTCTCTGTAAGATCCTTCTGCCACCCAGTATCCTAACTCTGCTCTCTATAACAATCTTTCTGCACCCCAGTCTTCAAACTCTGCTGTCATTAACAAACCTTCTTTACCTTAGTCTCCAAACTCTGCTCTCTGTAACAGGTCTTCAGTACCCCAGTCTCCAACGTCTCCTTTCCTCAACAGTCCATCTGCACGCCTCTCTCCAAACTCTGCTCTCTGTAACATCCTTCTGAATCCCAGTTTTCAAACTTTGCTCTCTGTAACATTTTTTTTAAACCACAGTCTCCAACCTCTGGATTCTGCACCTGTCCTACTGTTCCCTAGTCTTTAAACTCTGCTCTCTTTAACAGTCCTTCTGCACCCCATTCTCTAATCTCTGCTCTCTGCAACAGTTTTTTTGAACCTCAGTCTCCAACCTCTGCTCTCTGTAACGGTCCTTCTGCACCCCAGTCTCCAACTTCTGCTTTCTGAATTAGTAATTCTGTACCCCTGTTTCAAAATTTTGCTCTCTGTAACATTCTTTCTGCACCTCAGTCTCCAACCTCTGCTCTCTGCAACAGTTCTTCTGCAGCCAAGTCTCCAACATCTGCACTCTGAAACATTTCTTCTCCACCCAATCTCCAACCTCTTCTCTCTGTAACAGTCCTCCTGTATTGCAGTCTTCAAAATCTGCTCTCTGTAACGGTCCTTCTGCACCTCAGTCTCAAAACTCTGCTATGTGCAACAGTCCTTCTGGACCTCAGTCTCCAAATTCTGCTCTCTGCAACAGTCTTTCTGCACCCAAGTCTCCAACCTCTGCTCTCTGCAACAGTCCTTCTACAAACCAGTCTTCAACCTCTGCTCTGTGTAACAGTCCTTCTGCACCCCAGTCTCCAACCTCTGCTCTCTGCAACAGTCCTTCTGCACATCAGTCTTTAACATGTGCTTTCTGTAAGATCATTCTGCAACCCAGTCTCCAAACTCTGCTCTCTGTAACAGCCCTTCCTCACCCCATTCTCCAAAGTCTGTTCTCTATAACAATCCTTCTGCACCCTAGTACCCAAACTGTGCTCTCTACAATGATCCTTCTGCACTCCAGTCTACAACCTCAGCTCTCTGTAACAGTCCTTCTGAACCCCAGTCTCCAAACTCTGCTCTCTATAAGATCCTTCTTCACCAAATTTTCCAAACTCTGCTCTCTATAGCATTCGTTCTCCACGCAGTCTCCAACCTCTGCTCTCTGCAACGGTTTTTCTGCTCGCCAGTGTCCAACCTCTGCTCTCTACAACAGTTTTTCTGCTCCCTAGTTACCAATATCTGCTCTCTGCAACAGACCTTCTGCACACCAGTGTCCAACCTCTGCTCTCTGCAATGATTTTTCTGCATCCAAGTCTCCAACATCTGCTCTCTGCGACAGTCCTTCTGCCCCAAAGTCCCCGAAATATGCTCTCTGAGAAAGTCTTTCTTTAACCCAGTCTCCAACCTCTGCTCTGTGTAACAGTCCTTCTGCACCCCAGTGTCCAACCTCTGCTCTCTGCAATGATCCTTCTGCATCCCAGTCTCCAGAATCTGCTCTCTGCAACAGTCCTTCTGCACCCAAGTCTCCAACACCTGCTCCGTGCAACAGTCCTTCTTCACGCCAGTCTCCAATCTCTACTCTGTGTAACAGTTCTTCTGCACCCCAGTGTCCAACGTCTGCTCTCTGCAAACATCTGCTCTCCGAAAAAGTTCTTCTTCACCCAAGTCTCCAACCTCTGCTCTGTGTAACAGTCCTTCTGCACCCCAGTGTCCAACCTCTGCTCTCTGCAATGATTCTTCTGCATCCCAGTCTCCAGAATCTGCTCTCTGCAACAGCCCTTCTGCACCCAAGTCTTCAACATCTTCTCTCAGCAACAGTTCTTCTGCGCCTCAGTCTGGAAACTTTGCTGTCTGCAACGATCCTTCTGCACCCTAGTCTTCAACGTATGCTCTCTGTAACAGTCTTGCTGCACCTCGGTCTACAATCTCTGCTTTCTGTAAGACCCTTCTGCATCCCAGTTTTCAAACTCTGCTCTCTGTAACATTCCTTTTCCACCACAGTCTCCAACCTCTGGATTCTGCACCGGTCCCGCTGCACCCCAGTCTCCAAACTCTGTTCTCTGCAACAGTTCTTCTTCTCCCCATTCTCCAACCTCTGCTCTCTGTAACAGTCCTTCTTTACCGCAGTCTTCAACCTCTGCTCTCAGTAACGGTCCTTCTGCACCACAATCTCAAACCTCTGCTTTCTGTATCCGTCCTTCTGCACCACTGTTTCCAACCTCTGCTCTCTGTAATAGTCCTTCTGCACCTCTTTCTCCTAACTCTGCTCTCTGGAACCTTACTTCCGCACCCCATTCTCTAACATCTGCTCTCTTCTACAGTTCTTCTGAACCACAGTGTACAACATCTGCTCTCTGCAACAGTCCTTCTGTACCCTAGTCTCCAAACTCTGCTCTCTGTAACGGTCCTTCTGCACCCCAGTTCCCAAAATCTGCTCTCTGTAACAGTCCTTCTGCACCTCAGTCTCCAAATTCTGCTCTCTGCAACAGTCTTTCTGCACCCAAGTCTCCAACCTCTGCTCTCTGCAACAGTCCTTCTACAACCCAGTCTTCAACCTCTGCTCTGTGTAACAGTCCTTCTGCACCCCAGTCTCCAACCTCTGTTCTCTGCAACAGTCCTTCTGCACGTCAGTCTTTAACAACCCTTCTCTCTCTAACATGTACTCTCTATAAGATCGTTCTGCAACCCAGTCTCCAAACTCTGCTCTCTGTAACAGCCCTTCTGCACCCCTTTCTCCAAAGTCTGTTCTCTATAACAATCCTTCTGCACCCTAATACCAAACCTGTGCTCTCTACAATGATCCTTCTGCACTCCAGTCTACAACCTCTACTCTCTGTAACAGTCCTTCTGCACCTCGGTATCCAACATCTGCACTCTGTAAGATCCTTCTGAAAACCAGTTTCCCACTCTGCCATATGTAAAAGTCATTCTGGAGACATTCTCCAAACTCTGCTCTTCGTAAAAGGCCTTCTGCACCCCAGTCTTCAACCTCTGCTCTCTGTAACAGTTCTGCTGCACCTCGGTCTACAATCTCTGCTCTCTGTAAGATCTTTCTTACACCTTGTCTAACAACCATTCTCTCTCTAACATTTCTTCTGCACCCCAGTCTAGAATCTCTGCTCTCTGTAACAGGCCTTTTGCAACACAATCTCCAACCTCTATTCTTTGTAACAGTCTTTTTGCACCTCAGTCTCCAACGTCTGCTCTCTGCAACGATCCTTTTGCATCCCAGTCTCCAACATCTGCTCTCTGCAACAGACCTTCTGCACCTCAGTCTCCTACGTCTCCTCTCTTTAACACTCTTTCTGCACCCCAGTCTCTAACCTCTGTTCTCTGTAAGGTCTTTCTGCACATCAGTTTCCAAACTCTGCTCTCTGTAACATTCCTTGTCCAACCCAGTCTCCAACCTCTTCTTTCTTCAATGGTCCTGCTGCAACCCAGTCTCCAACCTCTGTTCTCTGCAACAATCCTTCTACTCCCCAGTCTCCAAACTCTGCTCTCTGTAACAGTTTTTGTGCAAGACAGTCTCAAACCTCTTCTATCTGTATCAGTCCTTCTGCACCACGGTTTCCAACCTCTGCTCTCTGTAACAGTCCTTCTTCACCTCTGTCTCCAACCTCTGAACTCAGCAACCCTACTTTTGCACCGCATTCTCTAACCTCTGCTCTCTGTAACAGTCCTTCTGCACACCATTCTCTAACCTCTGTTCTCTGCAACAGTCCTCCTGAACAACAGTCTCCAAACTCTGTTCACTGTTATGGTCCTTCTGCACCCCAGTCTCCAACGTCTGCTTTCTGTATCAGTAATTCTGCACCCCAGTCTCCAAACTTTGCTCTCTGTAACATTCTGTCTGCACCTCAGTCTCCAAACTCACTCTCTGCGACAGTTCTTCTGCACCCCAGGTTTTAAACTCTGCTCTCTTCAACAGTTCTTCTGAAACCCAGTCTCCAACATCTGCACTCTGAAACAGTTCTTCTATAAACCATTCTCAAACCTCTGCTCTCTGTAACAGTCCTTTTATATTGCAGTCTCTAAACTCTGCTCTCTGTAACGGTCCTTCTGCACCTCAGTCTTTAACCTCAGCTTTCTGTATCAGTCCTTCTGCACCCCAGTCTCCAACCTCTGCTCTCTGTAACAGTCCTTCTGCACCTCAATCTCAAAATTCTGCTCTCTGCAACAGTCCTACTGCACCCAAGTCTCTAACACCTGCTCCCTGCAACAGTCCTTCTTCACCCCAGTCTCCAAATACTGCTTTCTGCTACAGTCCTTCTTCACCTCAGTCTTCAATCTCTACTTTCTGTAAAAGTCCTTCTGCACCTCTGACTCCACCTCTGCTCTCTGCAATGGTCCTTCTGCACCTCAGTCTCCAACCTCTACTTTCTGTAACAGTCCTTCTGCACCTCAGTCTTTAACATCTGCTCTCAGTAAGATCCTTATGCAACCCAGTCTCCAAACTCTGCCCTCTGTAACAGTCGTTCTGCATCCCTTCACCAAACTCTGCTCACTGTAACAGGACTTCTGCACCACAGTCTCCAAACTCTGTTCTCTGTAACAGTCCTTCTGAACCCCAGTTTGAAACCTCTGCTCTCTACAACGATTCTACTGCACCCAGTTCCCAAGCTCTGTAATCTCCAAAAATTTTTCTACACTTCAGTTCCCAAACTCTTACCTCTGCAATGGTCATACTGTACCCCAGTCTTAAACCTCTGCACTTTATAAATTTTTCTGCACCCCAGTTTCCAAACTCTGCTCTCTGTAGCATTCCATCTTCACCCCAGTCTCCAACCTCTGTTCTCTGCAACGGTCCTTCTGCACGCCAGTCTCAAACCTATGTTCTCGGCAACAATCCTTCTGCAACCCAGTCTCCAACCTATGTTCTCAGCAACAATCCTTCTGCAACCCAGTCTCCAAACTCTCCTCTGGATATGATTTTTTCTTCACCTCAGTCTCCAACCTCTTCTCTATGTAAGATCTTTCTGCAACCCAGTCTCTACACTCTGCTCTCTGTAACAGTCCTTCTGCACCCCACTCTCCAACCTGTACTCTGTGCAACAGTTCGTCTGCACCCCAGTCTCCAACCTCTGCTCTCTGAAAGATCCTTCTGCACCCCAGTTACCAAATTCTGATCTTTGTCACAGTCATTTTTAACCTCAGTCTTTAACCTCTGCTCTCTGTAACAATCCTTCTACACCTCAGTCTCCAAAATCTGCTCTCTGCAACGGTCCTTCGGCACCGCATTCTACAACCTCTGTTGTCTGCAAGAGTCCTTCAGCACGTCATATCTAACCTTTACTCACTGCAACAATCCTTCTGCACCCCAGTCTCCAACTTCTACTCTCTGAAGAATTTTTTCTTCACCCCAGTCTCCAACCTCTGATCTCTGTAACTGTCCTTCTGTACCACAGTCTCTAACTTCTGCTCTCTGTAAGATCCTTCTGCACTTCAGTTTCCAAACTCTGCTCTCTGTAAAATTTCTTCCCCACCCAAGTCTCCAACCTCTGCTCTTTGCAATGGTGTTTGTGCACCGCAGTCTCTAACCTCTGATTTCTGTATCAGTCCTTCAGCACCACAGTCTCCAAACTCTGCTCTCTTTTACAGTCCTTCTGCACCTCAGTCTCCTGACTCTGCTCTCTGCAAAAGTCTTTCTGCATCCCATTCTCCAACCTGTGCTCTCTGCAACAGACCTTCTGTACCCTACTCTCTGACCTCTGCTCTCTGTAACAGTCCTTCTATACTGCAGTCTCCAACCTCTGTTTTTGTTAAGGTTCATTCTGGAACCAAGTCTCCAACCTCTGCTTTCTGTATCAGGCCTTCTGCACCCCAGTCTCCAACCTCTGCTCTTTGTAACAAAAAGTCCTACTGCATCTCAGTCTGAAATATCTTCTCTCTGTAACAGTCCTTCTCTACCCCAGTTTCAAACTTCTACTCTGTGCAACAGTTCATCTGCACCCCAGTCTCCACCTTCTATTCTCTGAAAGATTTTTCTGCACCGCAGTCGCCAAACTCTGATCTTTGTCACAGTCCTTTTTCACCTCAGTTTCCAAACTTTGCTCTCTGTAACAATTTTTCTGCACCTCAGTCTCCAACATCTGCTCTCTGCAACGGTTCTTCTGCACCCCATTCTCCAACCTCTGTTGTCTGCAAGAGTCCTTCAGAATGTGATATCCAACCTCTACTCTCTGCAAAAATCTTTCTGCACCCCAGTCTCCAACTTCGGCTCTCTGCAACAGTTCTTCTGCACCCCTGTCTCCAACATCTACTCTCTGAAGAAGTCCTTCTCCACCCCAGTCTCCAACCTCTGATCTCTGTAACAGTCCTTCTGTACCGGGGTCTCTAAATTCTGCTCTCTGTTAGATCCTTCTGCACCGAAGTCTCCAACCACTGCTTTCTGTATCAGTCCTTCAGCACCACAGTCTCCAAACTCTGCTCTCTTTTACAGTCTTTGTACACCTCAGTCTCCAAACTCTGCTCTCTGCAAAAGACCTTCTGTACCCTAGTCTCCAATCTCTGCTCTCTGTAACAGTCCTTCTATACTGCAGTCTCAATCCTCTGCTCTCCTTAAGGTTCATTCTGAACCCAAGTCTCCAACCTCTGCTTTCTGTATCAGTCCTTCTGCACCCCAGTCTCAAACCTCTGCTCTTTGTAACAGTCCTTCTGCATCTCAGTCTCAAAAATCTTCTCTCTGTAACAGTCCTACTCTACCCCAGTCTCCAAACTCTGCTCTCTGCAACAGTTCTTCTACACCCCAGTCTTCAACCTCTGCTCTGTGTAACAGTCCTTCTGCAACCCTGTGTCCAAACTCTGCTCTCTGCAACAGTCCTTCTGCATCCCAGTCTCCAACATCTGCTCTCTGCAGTCGTTCTTCTTCACTCAAGTCTCAAAACTCTGCTCTCTGCAACAATCCTTCTGCACACCAGTCTCCAAACTCTGCTCTCTGCAACGATCTTTCTGCACCTCAGTCTCCAACCTCTGCTCTCTGAAAGATCCTTCTGCAGCCCAGTTTCCAAAATCTGCTCTCTGTAATATTCCTTCTCCTCGCCAGTCTCCAACCTCTGCTTTCTGCAACGGCCCTGCTGCACCCCAGTCTCAAACCTCTGTAATCACAACAATCCTTCTTCTCCCCAGTCTCCAAACTCTGCTCTTTACAATAGTTCTGCTGCACCCCTGTCTCCAATCTCTGCTCTCTGCAACACTCTGCCTGCACCTCAGTCTCCATACTTCGCTCGCTGTAAAAGACTGCACCCCAGTCTCCCAACTCTGCTCTCTGTATCAGTCCTTCTGGACCCCAGTCTTAAATCTATGCTCTCTGCAACAGTCCTTCTGCACCTCAGTCTCCAAAATCTGCTCTCTGTATGATGATTCTGCACCCCAGTCTACAACATCTGCTCTCTGTAATAGTCCTTCTACAGCCTAGTCTCCATAATCTGCTCTGCAACAGTCCTCCTGCACCCAGTCTCCAATCTCTGCTCTCTGTAACAGTCCTAATGCACCTCAGTCTCCAAACACTGCTCTCTGTAAAAGGCCTTCTGCACCCCAGTCTCCAACGCCTGCTCTCTGGAAAGATCCCTCTGCAGCACAGTCTCCAACCTCTGCTTGCTGCAACAGTCCTTGTGCACCCCAATCTTCAACATAAGCTCTCTGCAAAAGTTCTTCTGTACCTCAGTCTGAAAACTTGCTCTCTGCAATAATCCTTCTGCACCCGAGTCTCCAACCTCTGCTCTCTGAAACCGTCCTTCTGTACCTCAGTCTCTAACTTCTGCTCTGTATCAGTCCTGCACCCCTGTCTCCCACATCTGCTCTCTGTAACTGTCCTTCTTCACCTCAATCATCTTCCTCTGTTCTGTTTAAAAGTCCTTCTGCATCTCAGTCTGGAAACTCTGTTGACTGCAACGATAATTCTGCACCCCAGTTTCCAAAATCTCCTCTCTGTAATATTCCTTCTCCACGCCAGTCTCCAACCTCTGGTTTCTGCAATGGTCCTGCTCCACCCCAGTCTCCAACCTCTGTACTCTGCAACAGTCCCTCTGCTCCCCAGTCTCCAAACTCTGCTCTCTGTAATAGTCCTTCTGTAGCACAGTCTCCAAACTTTTCTCTCTGTAAAGGTCCTTTTGCACGCCAGTCTCCAACCTCTGCTTTCAATATCCATCTTTCGGTACCTCAGTCTCTAACCTCTGCTCTCTGCAACAGTCTTTCTGTACACCATTCTCCAACTTCTGCTCTCTGCAACAGTCTTTTTGAACATCATTCTTCAACATTTTCTCTCTGAAAAAGTCCTTGTGTACTCTAGTCTCCAACCTCACTTCTCTGAAACAGTCTTTCTGTACTACAGTCTTTAACATCTGCCCTCTGCAACATTCCTTATGAACCTCAGTCTCAAACCTCTTCTCTCTGTAAGATCCTTTTAAACCCAGTCTCAAAACTCTGCTCTCTGTAAAAGTTCTTCTACAAACCAGTCTCAGAACTCTGCTCTCTGTAATAGGCCTTCTGCACCCCAGTCTCCAAACTCTGCTCTCTGTAGCAGTTGTTCTGCACCCCAGTCTCCAACTTCTGCTCTCTGTAACAATCTTTCTGCACCCCAGTCTCCAAAATCTGCTCTCTGCAACAGTTCTTCTTCACCTCAGTCTGAAAATTTTACTCTCTGCAACAATACTTCTGCACCCCAGACTCCAACCTTTGCTCTCTGTAACAGTCCTTCTGCACCTCAGTCTCCAAACTCTCCTCTATGAAAGATCCTTCTGCAACACAGTCTCCAAAATTTGCTCCCTGTAACAGTCCTTCTACACCTCAGTCTCCAACCTCTGTTCTCCGTAAAAGTCCTTCTTCACCTCAGTCTGAAACCTTTTCTCTCTGCACGATCCCTCTTCACCCCAGTCTCCAACCACTGCTCTCTTTAACAGTCCTCATTCACCTCAGTCTACAAACTCTGCTCTCTGTAAGATTCTTCTGCCACCCAGTATCCTAACTCTGCTCTCTATAACAATCTTTCTGCACCCCAGTCTTCAAACTCTTCTGTCATTAACACACATTCTTTACCTTAGTCTCCAAACTCTGCTCTCTGTAACAGGCCTTCAGCACCCCAGTCTCCAACGTCTCCTCTCCTCAACAGTCCTTCTGCACGCCTGTCTCCAAACTCTGCTCTCTGTAAGATCCTTCTGCATTCTAGTTTTCAAACTCTGCTCTCTGTAACATTCCTTTTCCACCACAGTCTCCAACCTCTGGATTTTGCACCGGTCTTACTGTACCCTAGTCTCCCAACTCTGCTCTCTTTTACAGTCCTTCTGAACCCCTTTTTCTAATCTCTGCACTCTGCAACAGTCCTTTTGAACCTCAGTCTCCAACCTCTGCTCTCTGTAACGGTCCTTCTGCACCCCAGTCTACAACTTCTGCTTTCTGTATCAGTAATTCTGTACCCCTGTTTCAAAATTTTGCTCTCTGTAACATTCTTTCTGCACCTCAGTCTCCAACCTCTACTCTCTGCAACAGTTCTTCTTCACCCCAGTCTCCAAACTCTGCACTCTGCAACAGTTCTTCTGTAGCCCAGTCTCCAACAGCTGCACTCTGAAACATTTCTTTTCCACCCCAATCTCCAACCTATTCTCTCTGTAACAGTCCTCCTGTATTGCAGTCTTCCAACTATGCTCTCTGTAACGGTCCTTCTGCACCCCAGTATCAAAACTCTGCTATGTGCAACAGTCTTTCTGGACTTCAGTCTCCAAATTCTGCTCTATGCAACAGTCCTTCTGCACCCAAGTCTCCAACACCTGCTCCCTGCAACAGACCTTCTTCACCCCAGTCTCCAATGTCTACCCTGTGTAACAGTTTTTCTGCACCCCAGTGTCCAAACTCTGCTCAATGCAATGATCCTTCTGCAACCCAGTCTCCAACATCTGCTCTCTGCATCAATCCTTCTACACCCAAGTCCCCAACATCTGCTCTCTGAAAAAGTCCTTCTTCACCCCAGTCTCAAACCTCTGCTCTGTGTAACAGTCCTTCTGCACCCCAGTGTCCAACCTCTGCTCTCTGCAATGATCTTTCTGCATCCCAGTCTCCAGAATCTGCTCTCTGCAACAGTCCTTCTGCACGTCAGCCTTTAACATGTGCTCTCTGTAAGATCGTTTTGCAACCAAGTATCCAAAATCTGCTATCTGTAACAGCCCTTCTGCACCCCATTCTCCAAAGTCTGTTCTCTATAACAATCATTCTGCACCCTAGTACCAAACCGTTGCTCTCTACAATGATCCTACTGCACCCCAGTCTAAAACCTCAGGTCTCTGTAACAGTCCTTCTGAACCCCAGTTCCCAAACTCTGCTCTCTATAAGATCCTTCTGCACCCAATTTTCCAAACTCTGCTCTCTATAGCATTCCTTCTCCACCCAGTCTCCAACCTCTGCTCTATGCAACGGTCCTTCTGCACGCCAGTGTCCAACCTCTGCTCTCTACAACAGTTTTTCTGCTCCCTAGTTACCAACGTCTGCTCTCTGAAACAGACCTTCTGCACACCAGTGTACAACCTCTGCTCTCTGCAATGATTTTTCTGCATCCCAGTCTCCAACATCTGTTCTCTGCAGCAGTCCTTCTGTACCAAAGTCCCCAACATCTGCTCTCTGAAAAAGTCTCTCTTTACCCCAGTCTCCAACCTCTGCTCTGTGTAACAGTCCTTCTGCCCCCCAGTGTCCAACCTCTGCTCTCTGTAATGATCCTTCTGCATCCCAGTCTCCAGAATCTGCTCTCTGCAACAGTCCTTCTACACCCAAGTCTTCAACATCTGCTCTCAGCAACAGTCCCTCTGCGCCTCAGTCTGGAAACTCTGCTGTCTGCAATGATTCTTTTGCACCCCAGTCTCCAACGTCTGCTCTCTGTAACAGTCTTGCTGCACTTCCGTCTACAATCTCTGCTTTCTGTAAGATCCTTCTGTATCCCAGTTTTCAAACTCTGCTCTCTGTAACATTCCTTTTCCACCACAGTCTCCAGCCTCTGGATTCTGCACCGGTCCTGCTGCATCCCAGTCTCCAAACTCTGTTCTCTGCAACAGTTCTTCTGCTCCCCATTCCCAACATCTGCTCTCTGTAACAGTCCTTCTGTACCGCAGTCTTCAACCTCTGCTCTCTGTAACGGTCCTTCTGCACCACAATCTCAAACCTCTGCTTTCTGTATCCGTCCTTCTGCACCACTGTTTCCAACCTCTGCTCTCTTTAATAGTCCTTCTGCACCTCTTTCTCCAAACTCTGCTCTCTGCAACCTTACTTCTGCACCCCATTCTCAAACATCTGCTCTCTTTTACAGTTCTTCTGAACCACAGTCTACAACATCTGCTCTCTGAAACAGTCCTTCTGTACCCTAGTCTCCAAACTCTGCTCTCTGTTACGGTCCTTTTGCACCCCAGTCTTTAAACTCTGCTCTCTTTAACAGTCCTTCTGCACCTCAGTCTCCAAATTCTGCTCTCTGCAACAGTCTTTCTGCACCCAAGTCTCCAACCTCTGCTCTCTGCAACAGTCCTTCTGTAACCCAGCCTTCAACATCTGCTCTGTGTAACAGTCCTTCTGCACCCCAGTCTCCAACCTCTGCTCTCTGCAACAGTCCTTCTGCACGTCAGTCTTTAACATGTGCTCTCTGTAAGATCGTTCTGCAACCCAGTCTCCAAACTCTGCTCTCTGTAATAGCCCTTCCTCACCCCATTCTCCAAAGTCTGTTCTCTATAACAATCCTTCTGCACCCCAGTACCAAACCTCTGCACTCTACAACGATCCTTCTGCACCCCAGTCTACAACCTCAGCTCTCTGTAGCAGTCCTTCTGAACCCCAGTCTTCAACATGTGCTCTCTGCAACAGTCCTTCGGCACCTCAGTCTTAAAATTCTGTTCTCTGCAAGGATCCTTCTGCACCTCAGTCTCCAAACTCTACTCTCTGTAACAGTCCTTCTGCACCTTGGTCTCCAACATCTGCTCTCTGTAAGATCTTTCTGAAAACCAGTTTCCAACTCTGCCATATGTGAAAGTCATTCTGGAGCCCTTCTCCAAACTCTGCTCTTCGTAAAAGGCCTTCTGCACCCCAGTCTTCAACCTTTGCTCTCTGTAACAGTCCTGCTGCACCTCGGTCTACAATCTCTGCTCTCTGTAACAGGCCTTTTGCACCCCAGTCTCCAACCTCTTCTCTCTGCAAGGATTCTTCTCCACCCCAGTCTCCAACATCTGCTCTCTGCAATGACCCTTGTGCACCTCAGTATCCTACTTCTGCTCTCCGTAACAGTCCTTCTGCACCTCAGTCTCTCAACTCTGCTCTCTGTAAGAGAACTTCTGCAACCCAGTCTTCAACCTCTGCTCTCTGTAACAGGCCTTCTGCACCCCAGTCGCCAACCTCTTCTCTCTGCAAAGAATCTTCTCCACCCCAGTCTCCAACATCTGCTCTCTGCCAATGTCCGTTGCACCCCAGTCTCCAAAATCTGCTCTCTGTAAGATCCATCTGAACCACAGTCTCCAACCTCTGCTCTCTGTAACAGTCCTTCTGCACCCAGTATTCAAACTCTGAACTCTGTAAGGTCCTTCTGCACCTCAGTCTCCAACCTCTGCTCTGTGTAACAGTCCTTCTGCACCCCAGTCTCTAAAATCTGCTCTCTGAAAGAGTCCTTCTGCACTCCAGTCTCAAACATCTGCTCTCTGCCACAGTCTTTCTGCACCACAGTCTTTAAACTCTGCTCTCTGCAATGATCCTTCTGGACCACTGTCTCCAATGTCTGCTGTCTGTGACAGTCCTTCTGCACCACAGTCTACATCGTCTCTATCTGAAAGATCCTCTGCATTCCAGTTTCAAAACTCTGTTCTCTGTAACATTCCTCTTTCACCCCAGTCTCATAGCTCTGTCCTCTGCAACAGTCCTTCTGCTCCCCAGTCTCCGAGATCTGCTCTCTGTAACAGTCCTTCTGTACCGCAGTCTCCAAACTCTGCTCTCCATAATGGTCCTTCTACACACCAGTCTCCAAACTCTGCTTTCTCTATCAGTCTGTCTGAACCCCAGTCTCCAACTTCTGATCTCTATGGATCCTTCTGTACCTCAGTCTCCAACCTGTGCTCTATGTAAGAGTCGTTCTGCAACCCAGTCTCCAACCTCTGCTCTCGGTAACAGTCCTATACCGCAGTCTAAAACCTCTGCTCTCTGTAACGGTCCTTCTGCACCCGAATTTCCAAAATCAGCTTCCTGTAACAGTTTTTTTGGCACCTGAGTCTTCAAACTCTGCTCTCTGTAAAAGTTTTTCTACACCTCAATCTCCAACCTCTGCTCTCTGAAACAGTTCTTCTGCACCTCATTCTGAAACCTCTGGTCCCTGCACAATTCTTCTGAAACCCAGTCTCCAATATCTGCTCAATGTAACAGTCCTTCTGTATTGCAGTCACCAAACTCTGGTCTCTGTAAGATCCTTCAGCAACCCAGTATCCAAATACTGCATTCTGTATCAGTCCTTCTAAACCACAGTCTCAAACCTCTGCTCTTTGTATCTATCCTTCTGCATCCAGTCTCCAAACTGTGCTTTCTGTAACACTTCTTCTGCAACCACGTCTCCCACCTCTGCTCTCTTTAACAGTCCTTCTATACCGCAGTCTCCAACCTCTGGTCTCTGTAACGGTCCTTCTGCACCCCAATTTTCAACCTCTGCTTTCTGTAACAGTTCTTTGGCACGTCAGTCTCCAAACTCTGATCTATCTAACAGTCCTTTTACAACTCAGTCTCCAACCTCTGCTCTCTGTAACAGTACTTCTGCACCTGAGTCTGAAACCTCTGTTCTCCATGATCTTTCTGCACCCCAGTCTCCAACCTCTTTTCTCTGCAACGATTTTTCTCCACCCCAGTCTCCAACATCTGCTCTCTGAAGCAGTCCTTTTGCACCCCAGTCTCCAAACTCTGCTCTCTGTAAGATCCATCTGAACCCCAGTCTCCAACCTCTGCTTTCTATAACAGTCCTTCTGCAAACCAGTCTCCAAATTCTGCTTTCTGTATCTGTCCTTCTGCAACTCAGTCTCCAACCTCTGCTCTCTGTAACAGTCAATCTGCACCCCAGTCTCTAAAATATGCTCTCTGCAGCAGTCCTTCTGCACCGGAGTCATCAACATCTGCTCTCTGCAAGAGTCCTTCTGCACCCCATCTCCAAACTCTGCTTTCTGCAACGATCCTTCTGGACCCCAGTCTCTAACGTCTGCTCTCTGGAACAATCCTAGTGCAAAGACCTCCAACCTCTGCTATGGGTAAGATCCTTCTGCACTCCAGTTTACAAACTCTGCTCTCTGTATCATTTCTTTTCAACCACAGTCTCCAAGCTCTGTCCTCTGCAACAGTCCTTCTGCTCCCAAGTCTCTGAGATCTGCTTTCTCTAACAGTAATTCTGTAAAGCAGTCTCCAACCTCTTCTCTCTGTAACGGTCCTTCTACACCCCAATATCCAACCTCCGCTTTCTGTAACAGTTCTTCTGCACTTCAGTCTCCAAACTCTGCTTTCTGTAAAAGTCCTTCTACACCTCAGTCTCCAACCTCTGCTCTCTGTAACAGTCCTTCTGCACACCAGTCTTCAAACTCTTCTCTGTGTATCTGTCCTTCTGCACCTCAGTCTCCAACCTCTGCTCTCTGTAACAGTCCATCTGCACCCCAGGCTCTAAAATCTGCTCTCTAAAACAGTCCTTCTGCACCCCAGTCTCAAACATCTGCTCTCTGCAACATTCCTTCTGCACCAAAGTCTCCAAACTCTGCTCTCTGCAACGATCCTTCTGGAACCCAGTCTCCAATGTCTGCTCTCTACAACAGCCCTTGTGCACCAAAGTCTCCAACCTCTGCTCGGTGTAAGATCCTTCTGCACTCCAGTTTCCAAACTCTGCTCTCTGTCACATTCCTTCTCCACCACAGTCTCCAACCTCTGTCCTCTGCAACAGTCCTTCTGCTCCCGAGTCTCCAACCTCTGTTCTTGGTAACAGTCCTATACCGAAGTCTCCAAACTCTGCTCTCTTTAACGGTCCTTCTGCACCCCAATTTCCAAACTCTGATTCCTGTAACAGTCCTTCTGCACCTGAGTCTCCAAACTGTGCTCTCTGTAACAATCCTTCTAATCCCCAGTCTCCAACCTCAGCTCTCTGCAACAGTCCTTCTTCACCTGAGTCTGAAAACTCAGCTGTCTGCAGCGAACCTTCTGCACCCAGTCTCCTAAATCTGCTCTCTGTAGCAGTCCTTCCACACCTCAGTCTCCATGCTCTGCTCTTTAACAAAGTCTTTCTGCACCCCAGTCTCCAACCTCTCCTCATTGTAACAGGCCTTCTGCACGCCAGTCTTCAAACACTGCTCTCAATAGCAGGCCTTCTGCACCCCAGTCTCCAACCTCTGCTCTCTGCAATGATCCTACTGAACCCAAGTCTCCAACGTCTGATCTCTACAACAGTCCTTCTGAACCTCATTCTCCAAACCCTGCTCTCTGTAGGATCCTTCTCCAACCCAGTCTCCAAACTCTGGTCTCTGTAAAAGTCCTTCTGCACCTTAGTCTCCTACCTCTGCTCTCTGTAAGACCAATCTGCAACCGAGTCTCCAAACTCTGCTTTCTGTAACAGTCCTTCTTCACAACAATTTCCAACATCTGCTTTCTATAACAGGAATTCTGCAAACCAGTCTCGAACCTCTGCTCTCTGTAACAGGCCTTCTGAACCCAAGTCTCCAAACTCTTCTCTCTTCAATGATTCTTCCCCACCCCAGTCTCCAACCACTGCTCTCTTTAACAGTCCTTCTGCACCCCAGTCTCCAATATCTGCTTTCTGCAACAGTCCTTCTGCACCCCAGTCTCTAAAATCTTCTCTCTGCAATAATTCTTCACCATCCCACTCTCCAAATTCTGCTCTCTGCAACAGTCCTTCATCACCCCAGTCTCTAACCTCTGCTCTCTTTAGCAGTTCTTTTGCAAACCAGTCTCCAACATCTGCTCTCTGTAACAGTCCTTCTGCACCCCAGTCTCCATCCTCTACTTTTTGTTTCAGTCCTTCAGCACGACAGTCTCCAACCTCTTCTTTCTGTAACAGTCCTTCTGCACCTTAGTTTCCAACCTCTACTTCTGCAACAGTCCTACTGCACCCCAGTCTCCAACCTCTGCTCTCTGCAACAGTCCTTCTGCACCCAAGTCTCCAACCTCTGGTCTCTGCGACAGTCCGTCTGCACCCTAGTTACCAACATCTGATCTCTTCAACAGTTCTTTTTCACCCCAGTCTCCAACCTCTGCTCTCTGTAACAGACTTTCTGTACTTCAGTTTAACCTCTATTCTCTGATATTTTCTTTCTTCACCCCAAACTCCAATCTCTGCTTTCTTTATCAGTCTTTTGCACCCCAGTATCCAAACTCTACTCTCTGTAGGAGACGTACTGAACCTAAGTCTTCAAACTCTGCTCTCTGTAAGATCCTTCTGCACCCCAGTTTCCAAACTCTTCTCTCTGTAAAATTACTTCTGCACCCTAGTCTCCAACCTCTGCTTTCTGGAATGGTCCAGCTGCACGCCAGTCTTTAATCTCTGTCCTCTGCAACAGTCCTTCTGCTCTCCAATATACAAAATCTGGTCTCTGGAACAGTCCTTCTGTACCGAAATCTCATAACTCTGCTCTCCGTAAAGGTTTATTTGTACCCCAGTCTTCAAACTCTGCTTTCTTTATCTGTCCTTCTTCACAACAGTCTCCAACCTCTGCTCTCTGTAAGAGTCCTACTGCACCTCAGTCTCCAACCTCTGCTCTTTGCAAAAGTCCTTCTGCACCCCATTCTCTAACCTCTGCTCTTTGAAACAGTCCTTCTGAACAACAGTCTCCAACATCTTCTCTCTGCAACATTCCTTCTGTAAAGTATTCTCCAAACTCTGCTCTCTGCAACAGTGTAGGATCCTTCTGAACCCAGTCACAAAACTCTGATCACTGTAACAGTCCTTCTGCAAACCAGTCTCAAAACTCTGCTCTCGGTAAGAGGCCTTCTGCAAGCCAGTTTCCAACCTCTGCTCTCTCTAGCCGTCCTTCTGCATCCCAGTCTCCAATATCTGCTCTCTGCAACAGTCCTTCTGCATCTCAGTCTAAAAAATCTGCTCTCTGCAACAAACCTTCTGCACCTCAATCTTTAAACTCTTCTCTATGTAAGATCCTTCTGCAACACGGACTTTAAAATCTGCTCCCTGTAACACTCCTTCTGCACCTCAGTCTCCAACCTCTGCTCACTGTAACACTCCTTTTACATCTCAGTCTGAAACCTTTGCTCTCTGCATGATCCTTATGATCTCAGTCTTCAACCACTGCTCTCTGTAACCATCCTTCTGCACCTCAGTCTCCAAAATCTACTCTCTGGAAGACCTTTCTGCCACCCAGTCTCCTAACTCTGCTCTGTATAACAGTTCTTCTGCACCCAATTCTTCAAACTCTGCTCGCTTTAACAGGCCTTCTGCATCCCAGTCTCAAAACTCTTCTCTGCAACGATCATTCTACACCCCTGTCTCCAACTTCTGCTCTCTGCAAAAGTTCTTCTGCACCCTAGTGCCCAACCTCTACTCTCTGTAAGACCTTTCTGCACCGCAGATTCCAACCTCTACTCTATGTAACAGTAATTCTGAACACCAGTCTCCAAAATCTGCTCTCTGTAACAGTCCTTCTGCACACCAGTGTAAAACCTCTGTTTTCTGAAACAGTCCTTCTGCACCGCAGTCTGCAAACTGTGCTCTCTGTAACAGTCCTGCTGTACCGCAGTCTCCAAACTCTTCTCACTAAAACAGTCCTTCTGCACCCCAGTCTCAAACATCTGCTCTCTGCAACAGTCCTTCTGCACCAAAGTCTCCAATCTCTGCTCTCTGCAACGATCCTTCTGGTACCCAGTCTCCAATGTCTGCTCTCTACAACAGCCCTTGTGCACCAAAGTCTCCAACCTCTGCTCGGTGTAAGATCCTTCTGCACTCCAGTTTCCAAACTCTGCTCTCTGTCACATTCCTTCTCTACCACAGTCTCCAACCTCTGTCCTCTGCAACAGTCCTTCTGCTCCCCAGTCTCCAACCTCTGTTCTTGGTAACAGTCCTATACCGAAGTCTCCAAACTCTGCTCTCTTTAACGGTCCTTCTGCACCCCAATTTACAAACTCTGATTCCTCTAACAGTCCTTCTGCACCTGAGTCTCCAAACTGTGCTCTCTGTAACAGTCCTTGTAATCCCCAGTCTCCAACCTCTGCTCTCTGCAACAGTCCTTCTTCACCTGAGTCTGAAAACTCAGCTGTCTGCAGCGAACCTTCTGCACCCCAGTCTCCTAACTCTGCTCTCTGTAACAGTCCTTCTGCACCTCAGTCTCAAAAATCTGCTCTCTGTAAGATCCTTGACTAACCCAGTCTCCAAACTCTGTTCTCTAACAAAGTCATTCTGCACCCCAGTCTCCAACCTCTCCTCATTGTAACAGGCCTTCTGCATGCCAGTCTCCAAATACTGCTCTCTATAGCAGGCCTTCTGCACCCTAGTCTCCAACCCCTGCTCTCTGCAATGATCCTACTGAACCGAAGTCTCCAACGTCTGATCTCTACAACAGTCCTTCTGAACCTCATTCTCCAAACCCTGCTCTTTGTAGGATCCTTCTCCAACCCAGTCTCCAAACTCTGGTCTCTGTAAAAGTCTTTCGGCACCTTAGTCTCCTACCTCTGCTCTCTGTAAGACCCATCTGCAACCGAGTCTCCAAACTCTGCTTTCTGTAACAGTCCTTCTTCACAACAGTTTCCAACATCTGCTTTCTATAACAGGAATTCTGCAAGCCAGTCTCGAACCTCTGCTTTCTGTAACAAGCCTTCTGAATCCAAGTCTCCAAACTCTTCTCTCTTCAACGATTCTTCTCCACCCCAGTCTCCAACCACTGCTCTCTTTAACAGTCCTTCTGCACCCCAGTCTCCAATATCTGCTTTCTGCAACAGTCCTTCTGCACCCCAGTCTCTAAAATCTTCTCTCTGCAATAATTCTTCACCATCCCACTCTCCAAATTCTGCTCTCTGCAACAGTCCTTCATCACCCCAGTCTCTAACCTCTGCTCTCTTTAGCAGTTCTTTTGCAAACCAGTCTCCAACATCTGCTCTCTGTAACAGTCCTTCTGCACCCCAGTCTCCATCCTCTACTTTTTGTTTCAGTCCTTCAGCACGACAGTCTCCAACCTCTTCTTTCTGTAACAGTCCTTCTGCACCTTAGTTTCCAACCTCTACTTCTGCAACAGTCCTACTGCACCCCAGTCTCCAACCTCTGCTCTCTGCAACAGTCCTTCTGCACCCAAGTCTCCAACCTCTGGTCTCTGCGACAGTCCGTCTGCACCCTAGTTACCAACATCTGATCTCTTCAACAGTTCTTTTTCACCCCAGTCTCCAACCTCTGCTCTCTGTAACAGACTTTCTGTACTTCAGTTTAACCTCTATTCTCTGATATTTTCTTTCTTCACCCCAAACTCCAATCTCTGCTTTCTTTATCAGTCTTTTGCACCCCAGTATCCAAACTCTACTCTCTGTAGGAGACGTACTGAACCTAAGTCTTCAAACTCTGCTCTCTGTAAGATCCTTCTGCACCCCAGTTTCCAAACTCTTCTCTCTGTAAAATTACTTCTGCACCCTAGTCTCCAACCTCTGCTTTCTGGAATGGTCCAGCTGCACGCCAGTCTTTAATCTCTGTCCTCTGCAACAGTCCTTCTGCTCTCCAATATACAAAATCTGGTCTCTGGAACAGTCCTTCTGTACCGAAATCTCATAACTCTGCTCTCCGTAAAGGTTTATTTGTACCCCAGTCTTCAAACTCTGCTTTCTTTATCTGTCCTTCTTCACAACAGTCTCCAACCTCTGCTCTCTGTAAGAGTCCTACTGCACCTCAGTCTCCAACCTCTGCTCTTTGCAAAAGTCCTTCTGCACCCCATTCTCTAACCTCTGCTCTTTGAAACAGTCCTTCTGAACAACAGTCTCCAACATCTTCTCTCTGCAACATTCCTTCTGTAAAGTATTCTCCAAACTCTGCTCTCTGCAACAGTGTAGGATCCTTCTGAACCCAGTCACAAAACTCTGATCACTGTAACAGTCCTTCTGCAAACCAGTCTCAAAACTCTGCTCTCGGTAAGAGGCCTTCTGCAAGCCAGTTTCCAACCTCTGCTCTCTCTAGCCGTCCTTCTGCATCCCAGTCTCCAATATCTGCTCTCTGCAACAGTCCTTCTGCATCTCAGTCTAAAAAATCTGCTCTCTGCAACAAACCTTCTGCACCTCAATCTTTAAACTCTTCTCTATGTAAGATCCTTCTGCAACACGGACTTTAAAATCTGCTCCCTGTAACACTCCTTCTGCACCTCAGTCTCCAACCTCTGCTCACTGTAACACTCCTTTTACATCTCAGTCTGAAACCTTTGCTCTCTGCATGATCCTTATGATCTCAGTCTTCAACCACTGCTCTCTGTAACCATCCTTCTGCACCTCAGTCTCCAAAATCTACTCTCTGGAAGACCTTTCTGCCACCCAGTCTCCTAACTCTGCTCTGTATAACAGTTCTTCTGCACCCAATTCTTCAAACTCTGCTCGCTTTAACAGGCCTTCTGCATCCCAGTCTCAAAACTCTTCTCTGCAACGATCATTCTACACCCCTGTCTCCAACTTCTGCTCTCTGCAAAAGTTCTTCTGCACCCTAGTGCCCAACCTCTACTCTCTGTAAGACCTTTCTGCACCGCAGATTCCAACCTCTACTCTATGTAACAGTAATTCTGAACACCAGTCTCCAAAATCTGCTCTCTGTAACAGTCCTTCTGCACACCAGTGTAAAACCTCTGTTTTCTGAAACAGTCCTTCTGCACCGCAGTCTGCAAACTGTGCTCTCTGTAACAGTCCTGCTGTACCGCAGTCTCCAAACTCTTCTCACTAAAACAGTCCTTCTGCACCCCAGTCTCAAACATCTGCTCTCTGCAACAGTCCTTCTGCACCAAAGTCTCCAATCTCTGCTCTCTGCAACGATCCTTCTGGTACCCAGTCTCCAATGTCTGCTCTCTACAACAGCCCTTGTGCACCAAAGTCTCCAACCTCTGCTCGGTGTAAGATCCTTCTGCACTCCAGTTTCCAAACTCTGCTCTCTGTCACATTCCTTCTCTACCACAGTCTCCAACCTCTGTCCTCTGCAACAGTCCTTCTGCTCCCCAGTCTCCAACCTCTGTTCTTGGTAACAGTCCTATACCGAAGTCTCCAAACTCTGCTCTCTTTAACGGTCCTTCTGCACCCCAATTTCCAAACTCTGATTCCTGTAACAGTCCTTCTGCACCTGAGTCTCCAAACTGTGCTCTCTGTAACAGTCCTTGTAATCCCCAGTCTCCAACCTCTGCTCTCTGCAACAGTCCTTCTTCACCTGAGTCTGAAAACTCAGCTGTCTGCAGCGAACCTTCTGCACCCCAGTCTCCTAACTCTGCTCTCTGTAACAGTCCTTCTGCACCTCAGTCTCAAAAATCTGCTCTCTGTAAGATCCTTGACTAACCCAGTCTCCAAACTCTGTTCTCTAACAAAGTCATTCTGCACCCCAGTCTCCAACCTCTCCTCATTGTAACAGGCCTTCTGCATGCCAGTCTCCAAATACTGCTCTCTATAGCAGGCCTTCTGCACCCTAGTCTCCAACCCCTGCTCTCTGCAATGATCCTACTGAACCGAAGTCTCCAACGTCTGATCTCTACAACAGTCCTTCTGAACCTCATTCTCCAAACCCTGCTCTTTGTAGGATCCTTCTCCAACCCAGTC
The DNA here is from genome assembly GCF_052094955.1 of Ictidomys tridecemlineatus. Lineage (NCBI taxonomy): Eukaryota > Metazoa > Chordata > Mammalia > Rodentia > Sciuridae > Ictidomys > Ictidomys tridecemlineatus. Next base: position 316,023 of record NW_027522375.1, read on the forward strand.
TCCAAACTCTGGTCTCTGTAAAAGTCTTTCGGCACCTTAGTCTCCTACCTCTGCTCTCTGTAAGACCCATCTGCAACCGAGTCTCCAAACTCTGCTTTCTGTAACAGTCCTTCTTCACAACAGTTTCCAACATCTGCTTTCTATAACAGGAATTCTGCAAGCCAGTCTCGAACCTCTGCTTTCTGTAACAAGCCTTCTGAATCCAAGTCTCCAAACTCTTCTCTCTTCAACGATTCTTCTCCACCCCAGTCTCCAACCACTGCTCTCTTTAACAGTCCTTCTGCACCCCAGTCTCCAATATCTGCTTTCTGCAACAGTCCTTCTGCACCCCAGTCTCTAAAATCTTCTCTCTGCAATAATTCTTCACCATCCCACTCTCCAAATTCTGCTCTCTGCAACAGTCCTTCATCACCCCAGTCTCTAACCTCTGCTCTCTTTAGCAGTTCTTTTGCAAACCAGTCTCCAACATCTGCTCTCTGTAACAGTCCTTCTGCACCCCAGTCTCCATCCTCTACTTTTTGTTTCAGTCCTTCAGCACGACAGTCTCCAACCTCTTCTTTCTGTAACAGTCCTTCTGCACCTTAGTTTCCAACCTCTACTTCTGCAACAGTCCTACTGCACCCCAGTCTCCAACCTCTGCTCTCTGCAACAGTCCTTCTGCACCCAAGTCTCCAACCTCTGGTCTCTGCGACAGTCCGTCTGCACCCTAGTTACCAACATCTGATCTCTTCAACAGTTCTTTTTCACCCCAGTCTCCAACCTCTGCTCTCTGTAACAGACTTTCTGTACTTCAGTTTAACCTCTATTCTCTGATATTTTCTTTCTTCACCCCAAACTCCAATCTCTGCTTTCTTTATCAGTCTTTTGCACCCCAGTATCCAAACTCTACTCTCTGTAGGAGACGTACTGAACCTAAGTCTTCAAACTCTGCTCTCTGTAAGATCCTTCTGCACCCCAGTTTCCAAACTCTTCTCTCTGTAAAATTACTTCTGCACCCTAGTCTCCAACCTCTGCTTTCTGGAATGGTCCAGCTGCACGCCAGTCTTTAATCTCTGTCCTCTGCAACAGTCCTTCTGCTCTCCAATATACAAAATCTGGTCTCTGGAACAGTCCTTCTGTACCGAAATCTCATAACTCTGCTCTCCGTAAAGGTTTATTTGTACCCCAGTCTTCAAACTCTGCTTTCTTTATCTGTCCTTCTTCACAACAGTCTCCAACCTCTGCTCTCTGTAAGAGTCCTACTGCACCTCAGTCTCCAACCTCTGCTCTTTGCAAAAGTCCTTCTGCACCCCATTCTCTAACCTCTGCTCTTTGAAACAGTCCTTCTGAACAACAGTCTCCAACATCTTCTCTCTGCAACATTCCTTCTGTAAAGTATTCTCCAAACTCTGCTCTCTGCAACAGTGTAGGATCCTTCTGAACCCAGTCACAAAACTCTGATCACTGTAACAGTCCTTCTGCAAACCAGTCTCAAAACTCTGCTCTCGGTAAGAGGCCTTCTGCAAGCCAGTTTCCAACCTCTGCTCTCTCTAGCCGTCCTTCTGCATCCCAGTCTCCAATATCTGCTCTCTGCAACAGTCCTTCTGCATCTCAGTCTAAAAAATCTGCTCTCTGCAACAAACCTTCTGCACCTCAATCTTTAAACTCTTCTCTATGTAAGATCCTTCTGCAACACGGACTTTAAAATCTGCTCCCTGTAACACTCCTTCTGCACCTCAGTCTCCAACCTCTGCTCACTGTAACACTCCTTTTACATCTCAGTCTGAAACCTTTGCTCTCTGCATGATCCTTATGATCTCAGTCTTCAACCACTGCTCTCTGTAACCATCCTTCTGCACCTCAGTCTCCAAAATCTACTCTCTGGAAGACCTTTCTGCCACCCAGTCTCCTAACTCTGCTCTGTATAACAGTTCTTCTGCACCCAATTCTTCAAACTCTGCTCGCTTTAACAGGCCTTCTGCATCCCAGTCTCAAAACTCTTCTCTGCAACGATCATTCTACACCCCTGTCTCCAACTTCTGCTCTCTGCAAAAGTTCTTCTGCACCCTAGTGCCCAACCTCTACTCTCTGTAAGACCTTTCTGCACCGCAGATTCCAACCTCTACTCTATGTAACAGTAATTCTGAACACCAGTCTCCAAAATCTGCTCTCTGTAACAGTCCTTCTGCACACCAGTGTAAAACCTCTGTTTTCTGAAACAGTCCTTCTGCACCGCAGTCTGCAAACTGTGCTCTCTGTAACAGTCCTGCTGTACCGCAGTCTCCAAACTCTTCTCACTAAAACAGTCCTTCTGCACCCCAGTCTCAAACATCTGCTCTCTGCAACAGTCCTTCTGCACCAAAGTCTCCAATCTCTGCTCTCTGCAACGATCCTTCTGGTACCCAGTCTCCAATGTCTGCTCTCTACAACAGCCCTTGTGCACCAAAGTCTCCAACCTCTGCTCGGTGTAAGATCCTTCTGCACTCCAGTTTCCAAACTCTGCTCTCTGTCACATTCCTTCTCTACCACAGTCTCCAACCTCTGTCCTCTGCAACAGTCCTTCTGCTCCCCAGTCTCCAACCTCTGTTCTTGGTAACAGTCCTATACCGAAGTCTCCAAACTCTGCTCTCTTTAACGGTCCTTCTGCACCCCAATTTACAAACTCTGATTCCTCTAACAGTCCTTCTGCACCTGAGTCTCCAAACTGTGCTCTCTGTAACAGTCCTTGTAATCCCCAGTCTCCAACCTCTGCTCTCTGCAACAGTCCTTCTTCACCTGAGTCTGAAAACTCAGCTGTCTGCAGCGAACCTTCTGCACCCCAGTCTCCTAACTCTGCTCTCTGTAACAGTCCTTCTGCACCTCAGTCTCAAAAATCTGCTCTCTGTAAGATCCTTGACTAACCCAGTCTCCAAACTCTGTTCTCTAACAAAGTCATTCTGCACCCCAGTCTCCAACCTCTCCTCATTGTAACAGGCCTTCTGCATGCCAGTCTCCAAATACTGCTCTCTATAGCAGGCCTTCTGCACCCTAGTCTCCAACCCCTGCTCTCTGCAATGATCCTACTGAACCGAAGTCTCCAACGTCTGATCTCTACAACAGTCCTTCTGAACCTCATTCTCCAAACCCTGCTCTTTGTAGGATCCTTCTCCAACCCAGTCTCCAAACTCTGGTCTCTGTAAAAGTCTTTCGGCACCTTAGTCTCCTACCTCTGCTCTCTGTAAGACCCATCTGCAACCGAGTCTCCAAACTCTGCTTTCTGTAACAGTCCTTCTTCACAACAGTTTCCAACATCTGCTTTCTATAACAGGAATTCTGCAAGCCAGTCTCGAACCTCTGCTTTCTGTAACAAGCCTTCTGAATCCAAGTCTCCAAACTCTTCTCTCTTCAACGATTCTTCTCCACCCCAGTCTCCAACCACTGCTCTCTTTAACAGTCCTTCTGCACCCCAGTCTCCAATATCTGCTTTCTGCAACAGTCCTTCTGCACCCCAGTCTCTAAAATCTTCTCTCTGCAATAATTCTTCACCATCCCACTCTCCAAATTCTGCTCTCTGCAACAGTCCTTCATCACCCCAGTCTCTAACCTCTGCTCTCTTTAGCAGTTCTTTTGCAAACCAGTCTCCAACATCTGCTCTCTGTAACAGTCCTTCTGCACCCCAGTCTCCATCCTCTACTTTTTGTTTCAGTCCTTCAGCACGACAGTCTCCAACCTCTTCTTTCTGTAACAGTCCTTCTGCACCTTAGTTTCCAACCTCTACTTCTGCAACAGTCCTACTGCACCCCAGTCTCCAACCTCTGCTCTCTGCAACAGTCCTTCTGCACCCAAGTCTCCAACCTCTGGTCTCTGCGACAGTCCGTCTGCACCCTAGTTACCAACATCTGATCTCTTCAACAGTTCTTTTTCACCCCAGTCTCCAAACTCTGCTCTCTGTAACAAACTTTCTCTACTTCAGTTTAACCTCTATTCTCTGATATTTTCTTTCTTCACCCAAAACTCCAATCTCTGCTTTCTTTATCAGTCTTTTGCACCCCAGTATCCAAACTCTACTCTCTGTAAGAGTCGTACTGAAACTCAGTCTTCAAACTCTGCTCTCTGTAAGATCCTTCTGCACCCCAGTTTCCAAACCCTTCTCTCTGTAAAATTATTTCTGCACCCTAGTCTCCAACCTCTGATTTCTGGAATGGTCAAGCTGAACCCCAGTCTTTAACCTCTGTCCTCTGCAACAGTCCTTCTGCTCTCCAATATCCAAAATCTGGTCTCTGGAACAGTCCTTCTGTACCGAAATCTCATAACTCTGCTCTCCGTAAAGGTCCTTTTGCACCCCAGTCTCCGACCTCTGCTCTCTGTATCAGTCTTTCTGCAACCAAGTCTCCGAACACTGCACTCTGCAACATTCCTTCTCCACCCCAGTCTCTGCACCACAGTCTCTAAACATGTCTCTCGGTATCAGTGCTTCTGCACCTCACTCTGCCACCTCTGCTCTCTGCAAGAGTCCTTCTGCACCCCAGTCTTAAACGTCTGCTGGCTGCAACAGTCCTTCTGCACCCCAGTCTCCAAAATCGGCTCTCTGCAACAGTCCTTTACCACCCCAGTCTCCAACCATTTATCTCTGTAACCGTCCTTCTGTACTGCAGTCTCCAACCTCGGCTCTCTGAAACGGTTCTTATGCACCCCAGTCTCCAAAATCTGCTTTCTGTATCAGTCCTTCTGCACCCCGTCTCTAAACTCTTCTCTATGTAACAGTCCTTCTGAACCTCAGACATTAACCTCTGCTCTCTGCATAAGTCCTACTGCGCCTCATTCGCCAACCTCTGCTCTCTGCAAAAGTGCTTCTGCACCTCAGTGTCAAAACTCTGCTCTCTGAATAATCCATCTGAAACCCAGTCTCCTACCTCTGCTATTTGCAATGGTCCTTCTGCACCCCAATCTCCAAACTCTGTTCTCTACAAAAATTATTCTGCAACCAAGTCTCCAACTTCTGCTCTCTATAACAGTTCTTCTGTACCACAGTCTCCAATCTCGGTTCTCTGTAAGGATCCTTCTGCACCCCAGTCTTCAACCGTGGTTTCAGTATCAGTCCATCAACACCACATTCCAAAACTCTGCTCTCTGTAACAGTCCTTTTGCACCTCAGTCTGCAACCTCTGCTCTCTGCAATACTCCTTCTGCAGACCAGTCTACAATCTCTGCTCTCTGCAACAGTCCTTCTGCAGCCCAGTCTCGAACATCTTCTCTCTGCAACAGTCGTTCCCCACCTCAGTCTCCAACCTCTGCTCACTGCAAAAGGCCTTTTGCACCACAGTCATCAAGCTCTGCTTTCTGTATCAGTCCTTCTGCACCTTAGTCTCCAACTTCTGCTCTCTGTAACACTCCTTATGCACCTCAGTCTTCAACCTCTACTCTCTGTAGCAGTCCTTCGCCAACCCAGTCTAAAACCTCTGCTCACTGTAACCGGGCTTCTGCACCCCAGTCTTCAACCTCTTCTCTCTGTAACAGTCCTTCTGCACCTCAGTCTGAAAACTCTACTCTCAGCAACGATTCTTCTGCACCTCAGACTCCAAGCACTGCTCTCTGTAACAGGCTGTCTGCACCCCAGTCTCCAAACTCTGCTCTCCGCAACAGTCCTTCTGCACCCGAGTCTCCAACCTATGCTGTCTCTAAGATCTTACTGAACACTTGTCTCAAACCTATGCTCTCTGTAACAGTCCTTCTGTACCGTAGTCTCCAAACTCTGGTTTCTATAAGGGTCCTTTTGTACTTCAGTCTGCAACCTCTGCTCTCTGAAACACTCCTTCTGCACCCCAGTCTCCAAACTTTGCTCTCTGCAACAGTTTTCCTGCACATCAGTCTCCAACATGTTCTCTCTATAAATGTTCTACTGCACACCCGTCTTCAAATTCTGCTCTCTGTAAAAGTCCTTCTGTATTACAGTCTCCAAAATCTGCTCCCTTAACTATCCTTCTACACCCCAGTCTCCAAACTCTGCTCTCTGCAACAATCTTTCTGCACCCCAGTCTCCAACGTCTGCTCTATGCCACAGTCTTTCTGCACCCAAGTCTCCAACATCTGCTCTCTGCAACAGTCCTTCTACACCCCAGTCTACAACTTCTGCTCTCTGTAACAGTCCTTCTACACCCCAGTCTCCATACTCTGCTCGCCCAAACGATCCTCCTGCAACCCATTTCCAACCTCTGTTCTCTACAAAAGTTTTTTTGCACCCCAGTCTCCAAACTCTGCTCTCTGTAACAGTCCTTCTGCACCGCAGTCTCCAACCTCTGTTCTCCGTAACGGTCTTTATGCACACCAGTATCCAACCTCTGCTTTCTGTATCAGTCGTTTTTCACAAAAGTCTGGAAACTCTGCCTGCTGTAACAGTCCTTCTGCAACTCAGTCTGCAACCTCTGCTCTCTGCAACAGTTCTTCTGCACCTCAGTCTCCAACCTCTGCTTTCTGTAAGGGTCCTTGTGCACCCGAGTATCCAACCTCTGCTTTCTGTATCAGTCCTTCTGCACCCCAGTCTCCAACCTAGGCTCGCTGTAACAATCCTTTTGCACCTCAGTCTCTAACTTCTGCTTTCTGTAACATCCTTCTGCAACCCACTATTCAAACTATGCTCTCTGTAACAGTCCTTCTACACCACAGTCTCCAAACACTGCTTTCTGTATCATGCCTTCTGCACCCCAGTCTCCATCCTCTGATTTCTGTATCAGTGTTCTGCAACCCAGTCTCCAAACTCTGGTCTCTTCAACGATCCTTCTGCACAAAAGTTTTCAACCTCTGTTCTCTTCAACACTTCTTCTGCAACACAGTCTCCAAACTCTGGTCTCTGTAACAGTCGTTCTGTTCTGCAGTCTCCAAACACTGTTGTCTTTAAGTGTCCTTCCTCTGCTTTCCAACCTCTGCTTTCTGTATCAGTTTCCAACCTCTCCTTTCTGAATCAGTCCTTCTGCACCACAGTCTCTAAACTCTGCTCTCTTAACAGTTTTTCTGAACCTCAGTCTGCAACCTCTGCTCTCTGCAATAGTCCTAGGCACCCCAGTCTCCAAACACTGCGCTCTGCAAAAGTCCTTCTGCACCCCAGTCACCAACATCTGCTCTCTACAACATTCCTTCTCCACCCCAGTCTCCAACCTCTGCTCTTTGCAACAGTCTTTCTGCACCACAGTCTCCAACTTCTTCTTTCTGTATAAGTCCTTATGGAAACGAGTCTCCAACCTCTGTTCTCCATAACAGTCCTTCTGCACTTCAGTTTCCAAACTCTGCTCTCTGCATCAGTCCTTTGGCACCCCAATCTCTAGTCTCTACTGTCTGCAACAGTCCTACTCCACCCCAGTCTCCATCCCCTGCTCTCTGTTACAGTCCACCTGCACCTCAGACTCCAAACTCTTTTCTCCATAAAATCCTTCAGCAACACAGTCTCCAAACTCTGCTCTCTATAACAGTCTTTCTGGACCCCAGTCTCTAAACTCTCCTCTCTGTAACAGGCCTTTTGAACGCCAGACTCCTAACTCTGCTCTCTGTAGTAGGCCTTCTGCACTCCAGTCTCTAAACTCTGCTCTCTATAACAGTCCTTCTGCACCCAAGTCTCCAACCTCTCCTCTCTGTAACAGGCCTTCTGGATGCCAGTCTCCCAACTCTGCTCTCTGTATCAGGCCTTCTGCACCCTAATCTCCATAATGTGCTCTCTGCAATGATCCTTCTGTACCCCAGTCTCCAAACTGTGCTCTGTGTAACTGTACTTCTAGACCTTAGTTTCCAAACTCTACTCTCTGCTACACTCCTTCTGGACCCCAATTTCCAAACTCTACTCTCTGCAAAAGTTTTTCTACATTGCAGTCTAAAACCTCTGCTCTCTGCAACAGTCCTTCTGCACGCCAATCTCCAAGCTCTACTCTCAGCAACAGTCCTTCTGAACCTCAGTCTCTAACCTCTGCTCTCTGCAACATTCCTTCTGCACCCCAGTCTCCAACCTCTGCTCTTTTTAACGATCCTTCTGCACCTCAGTCTCGAACCTTCGCTTTCTGTAACAGTCCTTCTGCACCTCAGTCTCCAAACTCTTTCATTGTAAGATCCTTCTGAAACCCAGTCTCCAACGTCTCCTCTCTGTAACAGGCCTTCTGGACGCCAGTCTCCCAACTCTGGTCTCTGTAGCAGGCCTTCTGCACCCCAGTCTCCAAACTTTGCTGCCTATAACAGTCCATCTGCACCCCAGTCTCCAACCTCTCCTCTCTGTAACAGGCCTTCTGGACGCCAGTCTCCCAACTCTGCTCTCTGTAGCAGGACTTTTGCACCCCAGTCTCCATAATGTGCTCTCTGCAACGATCCTTCTGCAACGCACTCTCTAACCTCTGATCTCTGCAACAGTCCATCTCCACCTCAGTCTCCAAATTCTGGACTCTGTAAGATGCTGCTGCACCCCTGTTTCCAACCTCTGCTCTCTCTTACAGTTCTTCTGCACGCTAGTCTTCAACATCTGCTCTCTGCAACAGTCATTCTGCACCTCAGTCTTAAAACTCTTCTCTCTGCAACGACCCTTCTGCACCCAAGTCTCCTAACTCGGCTCTCTGTAACAGTCGTTCTGCACCTCAGTCTCCCAACTCTGCTCTCTGCAAGATCTTTCTGCAACCCAGTCTTTAAACTCTGCACTTTCTACCTGTCCTTCTGCACAACAGTCTCTAACTTCTGCTATCTGTAACAGGACTTCTGCAACCCAGTCTCCAACCTCTGCTCTCTGTAACAGTCCTTCTGCACCCCAGTCTCTAAAATCTGCTCTCAGGAACATTCCTACTTCACCCCAGTCTTCAACATCTGCTCTCTGCAACACTCCTTTTGCACCCCAGTCTCCAAACTCCGCTATCTGCAAGGATCCTTCTGGACCCCAGTCTCCAACCTCTGCTTTCAGCAACAGTCCTTCTGCTCCACAGTCTCCAACCTCTTCTCTCTATAAAATAGTTCTGCACTCTAGTTTCCAAACTCAGCTCTCTATAACATTCCTTCTCCACCCCAGTCTCCAACCTCTGCTCTATGCAACAGTCCTTCGGCTCCCAGTCTCCGAGATCTGTTCTCTTTAACAGTCCTTCTGTTTCACAGTCTCCAACCTCTGCTCTTTGTAAAGGTCCTTCTACACCCCAGTCTCCAACCTCTGCTTTCTGTATCAGTCTGCCTGAACCCCAGTCTCCAAAATCTGTTCTCTGTATCTATACTTTGCACCTCAGTCTCCAACCTATGCTCTATGTAGGAGTCCTTCTGCACTCCAGTCTCCAACCTCTGCTCTAGGTAAGAGTCCTATACCAGAGTCTCCAAACTCTGCTCTCTGTAAGGGTCCTTCAGCACCTTAATTTCCAAACTCTGCTTCCTGTAACAGTTTTTCTGCACCTGAGTCTCCAAACTCTCCTCTCTGTAACAGTCCTTCTACATCCAAATCTCCAATCACTGCTCTCTGTAAAAGTCCACCTGTACCTCTGTCTGAAAACTCTGCTCTCCACGATTCTTCTGCACCCCAGTCTACAACAACTGCTCTCTCTAACAGTCCACCTGCACCTCAGTCTCCAACCTCTGCTCTCTGTAAGATCCTTCAGCAACTCAGTCTCCAAACACTGCTCTCTATAACAGTCTTTCTGCACCCCAGTCTCCAACCTCTCCTCTCTGTAACAGGCCTTCTGCACAAATGTCTCCAACCTCTGCTCTATGCAACGATCATTCTGCATGCCTGTTTCCAACCTCTGCTCTCTGCAATGATTCTTCTCCAACCAACTCTCCAACATCTGCTCTCTGCAACTGTCCTTTTGCACCCCAGTATGCAAACTCTGCTCTCTGTAACATCCATCAGAACGGAAGTCTCCAACATCTGTTCTCTGTAACAATCCTTCTGCATCCCAGTCTCCAAATGCTGCTCTCTGTTACAGTCCTTCTTCACCTCAGTCTCCAACCCCTGCTCTCTGTAACAATTCTTCTGCACCCCAGTCTCTAAAATCTGCTCTCTGCAACAGTCCTTCTCCACTCCAGTCTCCAACATCTGCTCTCTGCAACAGTCCTTTTTTACCACAGTCTCCAAACTCTGCTCTCTGCAACGAACCTTCTGGACCCATCTCCAACGTCTGCTCTCTGCAACAGTCCTTCTGCAATACAGTCTCCAACCTCTGCTCTCTGTAAGATCTTTCTGCACTTCAGTTTTCAAACTCTGCTCTCTGTAAAATTTCTTCTCCATCGCAGTCTCAAACCACTGTCCTCTCCAACAGTCCTTTTGCTCCCCAGTCTCCAAGATCTGCTCTCTGTCACAGACCTTATGTACCGCAGTTTCCAAACTCTGCTCTCTGTAACCGTCCTTCTGCAACCCAGTCTCCAACCTCTGCTTTTTGAATCAGTCATTCTGAACCCCAGTCTCCAACCTCTGCTCTTTGTATCTATCCTTCTGCACCTCAGTCTTCAACCTGTGCTTTCTGTAACAATCCTTCTGCAACCCAGTCTCCAACCTCTGCTCTCTGAAATGGTCTTCTGCACCCCAATTTCCAAACTCTGCTTTCTGGAACAGTCCTTTTGCACGTCAGTTTCTAAACTCTTCTCTCAGTAACAGTCCTGCTACACCTCAGTCTCCAACCTCTGATCTCTGTAACAGTACTTCTGCACCTCAGTCTGAAACCTCTGCTCTCCACGATTCGTCTGCACCCCAGTCTCCAACCACTGCTCTCTGTAACAGTCCACCTGCACCTTAGTCTCCAACATCTGCTCTCTGTAAGTTCCTTCAACAAACAAGTCTCCAAACTCTGCTCTCTGTAACAGTTTTTCTGCACCCCAGTCTCCAAACACTGGTCTCTGTAACAATCCTTCTGCACCCCAGGCTCCAACCTCTGCTCTCTGTAACAATCCTTCTGCACCCTAGTCTCCAACCTCTGCTCTCAGTAGAAGTAATTCTGCACCCCAATATCAAAATTCTGCTCTCTGTAACACTCATTCTGCACCCCACTCTCCAACCTCTGCTCTCTGCAACATTTCTTCTGTACCTAGGTCTAAAAACTCTGCTGTCTGCAATAATCCTTCTGCACCCCAGTCTCCAACCTGTGCTCTCTGTAACAGTCCTTCTGCACCTCAGTCTCCAACCTCTGCTTTCAGCAGCACTACTTCTGCATCCAGTCTCCAACCTCTGCTCTCTGCAACATTCCTTCTGCTTCCCAGTGTAAAACCTGTGCTCTCTGTAAAAGTCCGTCTGCACCCCAGTCTCCAAACTTTGCTCTTTGTAATAATCCTTCTGCACCTCATACTCAACCTCCACTCTCTGCAACAGTCCTTCTGCACCTCAGTCTCCAAACTCTGCTTTCTGCAACAGTCCTTCTGCACTCAAGTCTCCAACCTCTGCTCTCCACAACATTCCTTCTGCACCTCAGTCTCCAAACTCTGCTCTCTGCAATGATCCTTCTGCACCCCAGTCTCAAACCTCTGCTCGCTGCAACAGTCCTTGTGAAACCCAGTCTCCAACATCTGCTTCCTGCAACAGTTCTTCTGTACCTCAGTCTGAAAACTCTGCTCTTTGCAATAGTCCTTCTACACTCTAGTCTCTGTACTCTGCTCACACCAACGATCCTTCTGCACCCCAGTCTCCAACCTTTGTTTGCTACATCAGTCCTTCTGCACCCCAGTCTCCAACCTCGGCTCTCTGTAACAGTCTTTGTGTACTGCCATCTCCAACCTCTGTTCTCTGTAAGGGTCCTCATGCACCTCAGTATCCAACCTTGGCTTTCTGTGTCAGTCGTTTTACACCATCGTCTCCAAACTCTGCCCTCTCTAACACTCCTTCTGCAACTCAGTCTGCAACCTCTGAATCTGCAACAGTCCTTCTGCACCACAGTATACATCCTATACTTTCTGCAAGAGTCCTTTTGCACCCCAGTCTCCAACATCTGCTCTCTGCAACAGTAATTCTCCACACCAGTCTTTAACCTCTGCTCTCTGTAACAGTCCATCTGTACTGCATTCTCCAAACTCTGGTCTCGGGAATGGTACTTCTGCACCTGAGTCTACAACCTCTGCTTTCTGTATCAGTCCTTCTGCACCCCAGTCTCCAAACTGTGCTCTGTGTAACTGCTTCTGCATCCTAGTCTCCAACCTCTGCTCTCTGCTACACTCCTTCTGGACCCCTATTTCCAAACTCTACTCTCTGCAACAGTTTTTCTACATTACAGTCTAAAACCTCTGCTCTCTGCAACAGTCCTTCTGCACGACAATCTCCAAGCTCTACTCTCAGCAACAGTCCTTCTGAACCTCAGTCTCCAACTTCTACTCTATGCAACATTCATTCTGCACCCCAGTATCAAACCATTGCTCTCTGTAAAAGTCCGTCTGCACCCCAGGCTCCAACCTCTGCTCTTTGTCACGATCCTTCTGCACCTCAGTCTCGAACCTCCGCTTTCTGTAACAATCCTTCTGCACCTCAGTCTCCAAACTCTTTCCTTCTAAGATCCATCTGAAACCCAGTCTCCAACGTCTCCTCTCTGTAACAGTCCTTCTGTACCCCAGTCTCTAACCTCTCCTCTCTGTAACAGGCCTTCTGAACGCCAGTCTCCCAACTCTGCTCTCTGTAGCTGGCCTTCTGCACCCCAGTCTCCAAACTCTGCTCTCTATAACAGTCCTTCTGCACCCCAGTCTACAACCTCTCCTCTCTGTAACAGGCCTTCTAGACGCCAGTCTCCCAACTCTGCTCTCTGTAGCAGGCCTTCTGCACCCCAGTCTCCATAATGTGCTCTCTGCAACGATTCTTCTGCACCCCACTCTCCAACCTCTTATCTCTGCAACAGTTCACCTGCACCTCAGTCTCCAAATTCTGGTCTCTGTAAGATGCTTCTGCACCCCTGTATCAAACCTCTGCTCTCTGTTACAGTCCTTCTGCACGCTAGTCTCCAACATCTGCTCTCTGCAACAGTCATTCTGCACCTCAGTCTTAAAACTCTTCTCTCTGCAACGACCCTTCTGCACCCCAGTCTCCTACCTTGGCTCTCTGTAACAGTCATTCTGCACCTCAGTCTCCCAACTCTGCTCTCTGCAAGATCCTTCTGCAACCCAGTCTTTAAACTCTGCACTTTGTACCTGTCTTTCTGCACAACAGTGTCTAACTTCTGCTCTCTGTAACAGGACTTCTGCAACAGAGTCTCCAAACTCTGCTCTCTGTAACAGGCTTTCTGCACCCCAGTCTCCAAACTCTACTCTCTACAACGATTCTTCTCCACCCCAGTCTCCAACATCTGCTGTCTGCAACGGTCGTTTTGAACCCCAGTCTCCAAACTCTGCTCTGTGTAAGATCCATCTGAACGCCAGTCACCAAACTATGCTCTCTGTAACAGTCCTTCTACACCCAAATCTCCAGACTCTACTCTCTGTAACAGTCCTTCTGCACGTCAGTCTCCAACCTCTGCTCTCTGTAACAGTCCTTCTGCACCCCAGTCTCTAAAATCTGCTCTCTGCAACATTCCTTCTGCACTCCAATTTTCAACATCTTCTCTCTGCAACACTCATTCTGGACCCCAATCTCCAAACTCCGCTCTCTGCAAGGATCCTTCTGGACACCAGTCTCAAACCTCTGCTCTCAGTAACAGTCCTTCTGCATCACAGTCTCCAACCTCTGCTCTCTATAAGATCCTTCTGCACTCTAGTTTCCAAATTCTGCTCTTTATAACATTCCTTCTCCACCCCAGTCTCCAACTTCTGCTCTCTGCAACAGTCCTTCGGCTCCCAGTCTCCGAGATCTGTTCTCTTTAACAGTCCTTCTGTTTCACAGTCTCCAACCTCTGCTCTTTGTAAAGGTCTTTCTACGCCCCAGTTTCCAACCTCTGCTTTCTGTATCAGTCTGCCTGAACGCCAGTTTCCAAAATCTGTTCTCTGTATCTATACTTTGCACCTCAGTCTCCAACCTATGCTCTATGTAAGAGTCCTTCTGCACTCCAGTCTTCAACCTCTGCTCTAGGTAACAGTCCTATACCACAGTCTCCAAACTCTGCTCTCTGTAAGGGTCCTTCAGCACCTTAATTTCCAAACTCTGTTTCCTGTAACAGTTTTTCTGCACCTGAGTCTGCAAACTCTTCTCTCTGTAGCATTCCTTCTACACCCCAGTCTCCAATCACTGCTCTCTTTAAACGTCCACCTGTACCTCAGTCTGAAACCTCTGCTCTCCACGATTCTTCTGCACCCCAGTCTCCAACCACTGCTCTCTGTAACAGTCCACCTGCAGCTCAGTCTCCAACCTGTGCTCTCTGTAAGATCCTTCAGCAACTCAGTCTCCAAAAACTGCTCTCTATAACAGTCCTTCTGAACCCCAGTCTCCAACATCTCCTCTCTGTAATAGGCCTTCTACACAAATGTCTCCAAACTCTGCTCTATGCAACAATCATTCTGCACGCATGCCTCCAACCTCTGGTCTCTGCAATGATCCTACTGAACCCCAGTCTCCAACCTCTCATCTCTTAAACAGTCCTTCTAAACCGCAGTCTCCAACCTATGCTCTCTGCAATGATCCTTCTGCATCTCAGTCTCTAACAACTGCTCTCTGCAACAGTCCTTCTGGACCCCAGTCTACAACCTCTACTCTCTGCTACTTCTGCACCCCAGTCTCAAAACTCTGCTCTCTTCAACATTTCTTCTGCACCCAAGTCTCCAACCTGTGCTCTCTGTAACTGTCCTGCCTCAACCCAGTCTCCAAACTCTACTCTCTGTAGCGATCCTTCTGCACCTCATTCTCCAACCTCTGCTCTCTGCAATTATCCTTCGACACCCCAGTCTTCATTCTCTGCTCCCTGTAAGAATCCTTTTGCACCCGAGTCTTTAACCTCTTCTCTCTGTAAAAGTCATTCTGCACTTCAGTCTCCAAGTTCTGCAATCTGTAACAGTCCTTCTGCACCCCAGTCTCAAACCTCTGCACTCAAAAATGATCTTTCTGCACTTCAGTCTCCAACCTCTGTTCTCTTTAATAGTCCTTCTGCACCCCAGTATCCAACATCTGCTCTCTGCAACGATCCTTCTTCTCCCCAGGCTCCAACCTCTGCTCTCTGCAACGGTCCTTCTACATCCCAGTTTCCAAAATCTGCTCTCTGTAACAATCCTTATGCACCTCAGTTTCCAAACTCTGCTCTCTGAAACAGTCCTCCTCAACCCCTGTCTCCAACATCCACTCTCAGTAACAGTTCTTCTACACCCCAATCTTTAAACTCTGCTCTCCGTAGCACTCCTTGTGCACCCAAGTATCCACCCTCTACTTGCTGTAAAAGTCCTTCTGCACCTCAGTCTCCAACCTCAGCTCTCTGTAAGATCCTTCTGCAACCTATTCTCCAAACGATGCTCTCTGAAAAGTCTTCTGCACCCCAGTCTCCAAACACTGCTCTCTGTAACAAGCCTTCTGCACCGCAATCTTCAACCTCTGCTCTCTGTAACAGGCCATCTGCACCCAAGTCTCCAACCTGTGCTTTCTGCAAGGATCCTTATGCATCCCAGTCTCCAAACTCTGCTCTCTGTAACAGTCCTTCTGCACAACAGGATCTAATATCTGCTCTCGGAAACAGTCCTTCTGCACCTCAGTCTGAAAACTCGGCTCTCTGCAAAAATCCTTCTGCACCCGAGTTTCCAAACTTTGCTCTCTGTAACAGGCCTTTTGAACCTAAGTCTACAAAATACACTCTGTAATATCCTTCTGCAACCCAGTCACGAAATTGTGCTATCTTTAAGAGTCCTTCTGCACCTCAGTCTACAAACTCTTCTCTCTGTAACAGGCCTTCTGCACCCCAGTCTCCAATCTCTGCTCTCTGTAACAGGCCTTCTGCACCCCAGTCTCCAAACTCTTCTCTCTGCAAGGATCTTTCTTAACCTCAGTCTCCAAAGTCTGCTCGGTGCAACAGTTATTCTGCACCCCAGTCTCCAACTTCTTCTCTCTGTAACAATTTGTATGCAACTCAGTCTCCAACCTCTGCTCTCTGCAAGGGTTCTTCTGCACCCCAGTCTCCACACTCTGTTCTCTGCAACAGTCCTTCTGCACCCCGGTCTCCAAACTTTGCTCTCTGTAAAAGTCCTTCTCTACTGCAGTCTCCAAACTCTGCTCCCTGTAACGGTCCTTCTGAACCCCATCTCCAAACTCTGCTTTGTGTATCAGTTCTTCTGCACCTCAGTCTCCAACCTCCGCACTCTGTATCACTCCTTTTGCACCTCAGTCTCCAACCTCTGTTCTCTGCAGCTGTCTTTTTACACCCCAGGTCCAAACTCTGCTCTGTGTAACGATTCTTCTGCAATATAGTTTCCAAACTCTGCTCTCTGCAACGATCTTTCTGCACCCCATTATCCAAACTCTATTCTCTGTATCAGTCCTTCTGAACCACAGTCTCCAAACTCTGCTCTCTGCATAAGTCCTTATGCACCCAAGTCTCCAAACTTTGCTCTCTGCAAAATTTCTTCTGCATCCCAGTCTCCAACCTGAACTCTCTGTAACTGTTCTTCTGCAACTCAGTCTCCAACCTCTGCTCTCTATAACAGTCCTTCTGCACCCCAGTCTCCAACATCTGCTCTCTGCAATGATCCTTCTTTTACCAAGTCTCCAAACTCTGCTCTCTGTAAAAGTCCTTTTGTATCGCAGTCTCCAACCTCTTCTCTAAGTAACGGTTCATCTGCACCCAATTGTCAACCTCTGCTTTCTATAAAAGCCCTTTTGCACCTCAGACTCCAATTTCTCCTCTCTGTAACAGTCCTTCTATGCCTCATTCTTAAACCTCCGCTCTCTACATTGATCCTTCTACACCCCAGTCTCCAAACTGTGCTATCTGTAACAATCTTTCTGCACCCAAGTCTCCAACATCTGCTCTCTGTAACAGGTCTTCTGCAACCCAGTCTCCAAACTCTGCTTTCTGTAAGAGTCCTTCTGCACCTCAGTCTCCAACAACATCACTCTGCAACGGACCTTCTGCTCCCCAGTCTCCACCTTCTGCTCTCTGCAAGGATAATTCTGCCTTCAACAGTCCTTCTACACACCAGTCTCCAAACTCTGCTTTCTGTAAAGGTCCTTTTGCATCCCAGTCTTCAACCTTTGCTTTCTGCAACATTTCTTCTGCACCCCAGTCTCCAACCTGTGCTTTCTGTAACTATCCTACTGCACCCTGGTCTTAAAACTGTGCTCTCTGTAGCGCTCCTTCTGCACCTCAGTCTCCAACTTCTGCTCTCTGTATCGATCTTTCTGCACCCCAATCTCCAAACTCTGCTCTCTGCAACAGTCCTTCTGCACCCCATACTCCAAGCTCTGCTCTCTGTAACAGTCCTTCTGCACATCAGTGTCCAAAATCTGCTCTCTGTAACAATCCTTCCGCACCTCAGTCTCCAACCTCTGATCTCTGCAATGATCCTTCGGCACCACAGTCTCCAACCTCTGCTCTCTTTAACAGTTCTTCTGAACCCCAATCTCCAAACTCTGCTCTCTGTAACACTCCTTCTGCACCCCAGTCTCTATCCTCTGCTCTCTGTAAGAATCCTTTGACACCCCAGTCTCCAACCTCTCCTCTCTGTAAAAGTCCTTCTGCACCTCAGTATCCAACCTCTGCAATCTGTAACGGTCCTTCTGCACCCAGTCTCCAACCTCTACTGTCTGAAACGATCCTTCTGCACCGCAGTCTCCAACCTCTGCTCTCTGTAACAGTCCTTCTGCACCCCAGTCTCCAACATCTGCTCTCTGCAATGATCCTTCTTCCCCCACGCTCCAAGCTCTGCTCTCTGCAACCGTCCTTCTGCACCCAGTTTTCAAACTCTGCTCTCTGTAACAGTCCTCTGCACCTCCTTCTCCAAACTCTGCTCTCTGAAACAGTCTTTCTGCACCCCAGTCTCCAACCTCTGCTCTCAGTAACAGTAATTCTGCACCCCAATCTCAAAATTATGCTCTCTGTAACACTCATTCTGCACCCCAGTCTCCACACTCTGATCTCTGTTAGAATTTTTCTGGACGTCAGTCTCAAACCTCTGCTCTCTGTATCAGTTCTTCAGCACCTCCGTCTCCAAATTTGTTCTCTGCAATAGTCCTTCTGCACCCTAGTTCCAACCTATGCTCTCTGCAACATTTCTTCTGCTCCCAAGTCTATGAACTGTGCTTTCTGTAACTTTCTTTCTGACCCCAGTATCCAACCTCTGCTCTCTGTAAAGATCCTTCTGCACTTGAGTCTTCAAATTCTGATCTCTGCAATGATCCTTCTGCACCTCAGGTTCCAATGTCTGCTCTCTGCAACGATCCTTCTGGACCCCAGTCTCCAACGTCTGCTCTCTGCAGAGTCCTTCTGTACCAGAGTCACTAACCTCTGATCTCTGTAACAATCCTACTGCACCTCAGTCTCCAAACTCTGTTCTCTGCAAGTGTGCTTCTGTAAATCAGTCTCCAACCTCTATTCTCTGTAACAGTCCTTCTGCACCTCAGTCTGCAACCTCTGCTCTCTCTAAGATTCTTCTGCAACCCAGTCTCCAAACTCTGCTCTCTGATACAGTACTTCTGCACACCAGTCTCGAACCTCTGCTCTCTGATACGATCCTTCTTCAACAAAGTCTTTAACCTATGCTGTCTGCAACAGTCCTCTTCACACCAGTCTCCAACATCTGCTCTCTGAAACAGTCCTTCTGCCCCTCAGTCTTAAAACTCTGCTCTCTGCAAAGACCCTTCTACACCCAATCTCCGACTTTTGCTCTCTGTAACAGTCCTTTGCACCTCATTCTCCTAACTCTGCTCTCTGTAAGATCCTTCTACAACCCAGTCTTTAAACTCTGCACTCTGTAACAGTCCTTCTGCACAACAGTCTGCAAACTCTGCTCTCTGTAACAGGACTTCTGCAAGCCAGTCTCCATCTCTGCTCTCTGAAACAGGCCTTCTGCACCCCATTCTCCAACCTCTTCTCTCTACACTATTCTACTCCACTCAAGTCTCAAACCTCTTCTCTCTGCAACAGTGCTTTTGCACACCAGTCTCAAAACTCTGCTCTCTGTAAGATCCATCTAAACCCCACTCTGCAACCTCTGCTCTCGGTAACAGTCCTTCTGCACCCCAGTCTCCAACATATGCTCTCTGCAACATTCCTTCTGCAGCCCAGTCTCCAACCTCTGCTCTCTGAAACAGTCCTTCTGCAGCCTAATCTCGAACCTCTGCTCTCTGCAACAGTCCTTCTTCACCTCAGTTTCCTACCTCTGCTCTCTGTAACAGTCCTTTGCACTCCAGTCTCCAACCTCTGCTCTCTGTAACAGTCCTTCTGCACCCCAGTCTCCAACCTCTGCTCTCTGCAACCATACTTCTGCAAACCAGTCCTCAAACTCTGCTCTCTGCAACGATTCTTCTGGTCCCCAGGCTCCAACCTCTGCTGTCTGGAAGAGTCCTTCTGCACCACAGTCTCCAACCTCTGCTCTCTGTAAGATCCTTCTGCACTCCAGTTTCCAAACTCTGCACTCTCTAACATTCCTTCTCCAAACCAGTCTTTAACCTCTTTTTTCTGCAAGTGTCCTGCAGCACTCCAGTCTCCAACCTCTGTCCTCTGTAACAGTCCTTCGGGAAATCCAGTCTCAGAACTTTGCTTTCTGTATCAGACCTTCTGAACACCAGTATCAAAACTCTGCTCTCTGTATCTATCCTTCTGCACCTCAGTCTCCAATCTGTGCTCTCTGTAACATTCCTTCTACACCCCAGTCTCCAGCCACTGCTCTCTGTAAGAGTTTTTCTATACCGCAGTTTCCAAACTCTAGTCTTTGTAACGGTCCATCTGCACCCCTATTTCCAACCTCTGTTTCCTGTAACAGTCCTTCTGAACCTCAGTCTCCAAACTCTGCTCTTTCTAACAGTACTTCTACACCTCAGTCTCCAATTTCTGCTCTCTGTAACAGTCCTTTGTCACCTCAGTCTGACACCTCTACTCTCTACATGGTCTTTCTGCACCTCAGTCTCCAACCACTGCTCTCTGTAACAGTCCACCTGCACCTCAGTCTCCAAACTTTTCTCTTCTTAAGATCCTTCAGCAACCCAGTCTCCAAACTCTGCTCTCTAAAACAGTCCTTCTGCACCCCAGTCTCCAACTTCTCCTCTCTGTAAAAAGCATTTTGGACGCCAGTCTCCCAACTCTTCACTCTGTAGCAGATCTTCTGCACCCAAGTCTCCATAATGAGCTCTCTGCAACGATCCTTCTGCACCCCAGTCTCCAATATCTAATCTCTGCAACAGTCCATCTGCACCTCAGTCATCAAATTCTGCTCTCTGTAACAGACCTTCTGCACCCGAGTCTCCAAACTCTGCTCTCTGTAACAGGACTTCCGCACCTCAGTCTCAAACCTCTGCTCTCTGCAACAGTCCTTTTCCACCCTAGTCTAAAAATTCTGCTCTGTACAACAGTTCTTCTGCACACTAGTTACCAACATCTGCTCTCTGCAGCACTCCTTCTGCACCTCAGTCTCCCAACTCTGCTCTCTGCAAGATCCTTCTGCAACCAAGTCTTTTAACTCTACACTTTGTACCTGTCCTTCTCCACAACAGTCTCCAACTTCTGCTCTCTGTAACAGGACTTCTGAAACCCAGTCTCCAACCTAGGCTCTCTGTAACAGTCCTTCTGCTCCCCAGTCTCCGAAATCTGCTCTCTGTCACAGACCTTATGTACCGCAGTTTCCAACCTCTGCTCTCTGTAACGATCCTTCTGCAACCCAGTCTCCAACCTCTGCTTTTTGAATCAGTCATTCTGAACCACAGTCTCTAACCTCTGCTCTTTGTATCTATCCTTCTGCACCTCAGTCTTCAACCTGTGCTTTCTGTAACAATCCTTCTGCACCCAAGTCTCCAAACTCTACTCTCTGTAACAATCCTTCTGCACCCCAATTTCCAACCTCTGCTTTCTGTAACAGTCCTGTTGCACGTCAGTTTCTAAACTCTGCTCTCTGTAAAAATCCTGCTACACCTCAGTCTCCAACCTCTGTTCTCTGAAACAGTACTTCTGCACCTCAGTCCTAAACCTCTGCTTTCCAGGATTCTTCTGCACCCCAGTCTCCAACCACTTCTCTCTGTAACAGTCCACCTGCACCTCAGTATCAAACATCTGATTTTTGTAAGTTCCTTCAGAAAACCAGTCTCCAAACTTTGTTCTCTGTAACAGTTTTTCTGCACGCCAGTCTCCAAACTCTCCTCTCTGTAACAGGCCTTCTGCACTCTGTCTCGAAACTCTGCTCTCTATAGCAGGCCTTCTTCACCCCACTCTCCAACCTATGCTCTCTGCAATGATCCTTCTGCACCCCAGTCTCCCAACTTTGCTCTCTGCAATGATCCTACTGCACCCCAGTCTCAAACCTCTGATCTCTGCAGCATTCCTTCTGCACCTCAGTCTCCAAATTCTGCTCTCTGTAAGATCCTTCTTCAACCCTGTCTCCAACCTCTGCTCTCTCTAACAGTCCTTCTGCACCCCAGTCTCCAACCTCTGCTCTCTGCAATAGTCATTGTGCACCGCAGTCTACAAACTCTGCTCTCTACAACAGTCCTTCTGCACCCTTGTTACAAACATCTGCTCTCTGCTACAGTACTTCTGCACCCCAGTCTTCAACCACTGCTCTCTGTAACAGTCCTCCTGTACTACAGTATCCAACCTCTGCTCTCTGTAACGGTCTTTCTGCACCCCAGACTCCAATCGCTGCTTTCTGTATCAGTCCTTCTGCACCCCAGTTTCCAACCTCTGCTCTCTGTAAGAGTCCTCATGCACCTCAGTCTAAAACCTCTGATCTCTGCAACAGTCCTTCTGCACCTCAGTCTCCCAACTCTGCTCTTCGTAAGATACTTCTGCAACCCAGTCTTTAGACTCTGCACTTTGTATCTGTCCTTCTGCACAACAGTATCTAACTTCTGCTCTCTGTAACAGGACTTCTGCAACCCAGTCTCCAAACTCTGCTCTCTGCAACGATTCTTCTCCACCCCAGTCTCCAATATCTGCTGTCTGCAACAGTCGTTTTGAACCCTAGTCTCCAAACTCTGCTCTGTGTAAGATCCATCTGAACCCCAGTCTCCAAACTATGCTCTCTGTAACAGTCCTTCTACACACAAATCTCCAGACTCTGCTCTCTGTAACAGTCCTTCTGCACCTCAGTCTCCAACCTCTGCTCTCTGTAACTGTCCTTCTGCACCCCCAGTCTCTAAAATCTGCTCTCTGCAACATTCGTTCTGCATCCCAGTTTTCAACATCTTCTCTCTGCAACACTCCTTCTGCACCCCAATCTCCAAACTCTGCTCTCTCCAATGATCCTTCTGGAGACCAGTCTTCAACCTCTGTTCTCAGTAACAGTTTTTCTGCACCACAGTCTTTAACCTCTGCTCTCTATAAGATCCTTCTGAACTCTAGTTTCCAATCTCTGCTCTCTATAACATTCTTTCTTTACCCCAGTCTACAACTTCTGCTTTCTGCAACAGTTTTTCCGCTCCCAGTCTTTGAGATCTGTTCTCTGTAACAGTCATTCTGTTTTGCAGTCTCCAACCTTTGCTCTTGGTAAAGGTCCTTCTACACCCCAGTCTCCAACCTCTGCTTTCTCTATCAGTCTGCCTGAACCCTAGTCTCCAAAATCTGTTCTCTGTATCTATCCTTTGCACCTCAGTCTCCAACCTATGCTCTATGTAAGTGTCCTTCTGCACTCCAGTCTCCAACTTCTGCTCTAGGTAACGGTTCTATACCACAGTCTTTAAACTCTGCTGTCTGTAAGGGTTCTTCAGCACCTTAATTTCCAAACTCTGCTTCCTGTAACAGTTTTTCTGCACCTGAGTCTCCAAACACTGCTCTCAGTAACAGTCCTTCTACACCCCAGTCTCCAATCACTGCTCTCTGTAAAAGTCCACCTGTACCTCAGTCTGAAACCTCTGCTCTCCACGATTCTTCTGCACCCCAGTCTCCAAACACTGCTCTCTGTAACAGTGCACCTGTAGCTCAGTCTTTAACCTCTGCTCTCTGTAAGATCCTTCAGCAACTCAGTCTCCAAACACTGCTCTCTATAACAGTCCTTCTGCACCCCAGTCTCCAACATCTCCTCTCTGTAACAAGCCTTCTGCACAAATGTCTCCAAACTCTGCTCTATGCAACGATCATTCTGCATGCATGTCTCCAACCTCTGCTCTCTGCAATGATCCTACTAAACCCCAGTCTCCAACCTCTCATCTCTGAAACAGTCCTTCTAAACCACAAGTCTCCAACCTCTGCTCTCTTCAATGATCCTTCTTCATCCCAGTCTCTAACAACTGCTATCTGCAACAGTCCTTCTGGACCCCAGTCTACAACCTCTACTCTCTGCTACTTCTGCACCCCAGTCTCAAAACTCTGCTCTCTTCAACATTTCTTCTGCACCCAAGTCTCCAACCTGTGCTCTCTGAAACTGTCCTGCCTCAACCCAGTCTCCAACCTCTGCTCTCTGTAGCGATCCTTCTGCACCTCATTCTCCAACCTCTGCTCTCTGCAATGATCCTTCTGCACCCCAGTCTTCATTCTCTTCTCCCTGTAAGAATCATTCTGCACCCCAGTCTCCAACATCTTCTCTCTGTAAAAGTCATTCTGCACTTCAGTCTCCAAGTTCTGCAATCTGTAACAGTCCTTCTGCACCCCATTCTCAAACCTCTGCACTCAGAAATGATCTTTCTGCACTTCAGTCTCCAACCTCTGTTCTCTTTATTAGTCTTTCTGCACCCCAGTCACCAACATCTGCTCTCTGCAATAATCCTTCTTCTCCCCAGGCTCCATCCTCTGCTCTCTGCTACGGTCCTTCTACATCCCAGTATCCAAAATCTGCTCTCTGTAACAATCCTTATGCACCTCAGTTTCCAAACTCTGCTCTCTGAAACAGTCCTCTTCAACCCCTGTCTCCAACCTCTGTTCTCAGTAACAGTTCTTCTACACCCCAATCTTTAAACTCTGCTCTCCGTAGCACTCCTTCTGCACCCCAGTCTCCACCCTCTACTCTCTGTAAAAGTCTTTCTGCACTTCAGTCTCCAACCTCAGCTCTCTGTAAGATCCTTCTGCAACCCATTCTTCAAACGCTGCTCTCTGTAAAAGTCTTCTGCAACCCAGTCTCCAAACACTGCTCTCTGTAACAAGCCTTCGGCACCCCAATCTTCAAACTCTGCTTTCTGTAACAGGCCTTCTGCACCCCAGTCTCCAACCTGTGCTCTCTGCAAGGATCCTTATGCATCCCAGTCTCCAAACTCTGCTCTCTGTAACAGTCCTTCTGCACCCCAGGATCCAATATCTGCTCTCGGAAACAGTCCTTCTGCACCTCAGTCTGAAAACTCGGCTCTGCAAAAATCCTTCTGCCCCCGAGTTTCCAAACTTTGCTCTCTGTAACAGGCCTTCTGAAACTCAGTCTACAAAATACACTCTGTAATATCTTTCTGCAACCCGGTCACAAAATTGTGCTATCTTTAAGAGTCCTTCTGCACCTCAGTCTACAAACTCTTCTCTCTGTAACAGGCCTTCTGCACCCCAGTCTTCAATCTCTGCTCTCTGTAACAGGCCTTCTGCACCCCTGTCTCCAAACTCTTCTGTCTGCAAGGATCCTTCTTAACCTCAGTCTCCAACCTCTGCTCAGTTTAACAGTTATTCTGCACCCCAGTCTCCAACTTCTTCTCTCTGTAACAATCCTTCTGCAACTAAGTCTCCAAGCTCTGCTCTCTGCAACGGTTCTTCTGCACCCCAGTCTCAACACTGTGTTCTCTGCAACAGTCCTTCTGCACCCCGATCTCCAAACTTTGCTCTCTGTAAAAGTCCTTCTCTACTGCAGTCTCCAAACTCTGCTCCCTTTAACGGTCATTCTGAACCCCAGTCTCCATCCTCTGCTTTGTGTATCAGTTCTACTGCACCCCAGTGACCAACCTCTGCTCTCTGTATCAGTCCTTTTGCACCTCAGTCTCCAACCTCTGTTCTCTGCACCTGTCTTTTTACACCCCAGAACCAAACTCTGCTCTGTTTAATGATTCTTCTGCACTATAGTTTTCAAACTCTGCTCTCTGCAACGATCTTTCTGCACACCAGTATCCAACCTCTGTTCTCTGTATCAGTCCTTCTGCACCCCAGTCTCCAACATCTGCTCTCTGCAACAATCCTTCTTCTACCCAGTCTCCAAACTCTGCTCTCTGTAAAAGTCCTCTTGTATCGCTGTCTCCAACCTCTTCTCTTTGTAATGGTCCATCTGCACCCAGTTGCCAACCGCTGCTTTCTATAAAAGTCCTTTTGCACCTCAGACTCCAACCTCTCCTCTTTGTAACAGTCTTTCTACGCCTCATTCTTAAACCTCCGTTCTCTACATCGAGCTGTCTCCACCCCAGTCTCCAAACTGTGCTATCTGTAACAATCCTTCTGCACCCAAGTCTCCAACATCTGCTCTCTGTAACAGGTCTTTTGCAACCCAGTCTCCAAATTCTGCTCTCTGTAACAGTCCTTCTGCACCTCAGTCTCCAACCTCATCACTCTGCAACGGACCTTCTGCTCCCCAGTGTACAACTTCTGCTCAATGCAAGGATCATTCTGTCCTGCAACACTCCTTCTACACCCCAGTCTCCAATCTCTGCTGTCTGCAACATTTCTTCTGCACCCCAGTCTCCAACCTGTACTTTCTGTAACTATCATATTACACCCTGGTCTTAAAACTCTGCTCTCTGTAGCGCTCCTTCTGCACCTCAGTCTCCAAATTCTGCTCTCTGTAATGATCTTTCTGCACCCCAATCTACAAAATCTGCTCTCTGCAACAGTCCTTCTGCACCCCATACTCCAGTTCTGCTCTCCGTAACAGTCCTTCTGCATATCAGTGTCCAAAATCTGCTCTCTGTAACAATCCTTCTGCACCTCAGTCTCAAATCTCTGCTCTCTGCAATGATCCTTCGGTACCAGAGTCTCCAACCTCTCCTCTCTTTAACAGTACTTCTGAACACCAATCTCCAAACTCTGCTCTCTGTAACACTCCTTCTGCACCCCAGTCTCTATCCTCTGCTCTCTGTAAGAATCCTTTGACACCCCAGTCTCCAACCTCTCCTCTCTGTAAAAGTCTTTCTGCACCTCTGTAACCAAACTCTGCAATCTGTAACGGTCCTTCTGCACCCCAGTATCCAACCTCTGCTCTCTGAAACGATCCTTCTGCACCGCAGTCTCCAACCTCTGCTCTCTGTAGGAGTCCTTCTGCACCCCAGTCTCAAACCTCTGCTCTCTGTATCAGTTCTTCTGCACCACCGTCTCCAAATTTGTTCTCTGCAATACTCCTTCTGCACTCCAGTTCCAACCTATGCTCTCTGCAACATTTCTTCTGATTCTCAGTCTCCAAACTGTCCTTTCTGTAACTTTCTTTCTGACCCCAGTATCCAACCTCTGCTCTCTGTAAAGATCCTTCTCAACCTCAGTCTTCAAATTCTGATCTCTGCAACAATCCTTCTGCACAGCAGGTTCCAACGTCTGCTCTCTGCAACAATCCTTCTGGACCCCAGTCTCCAACGTCTTCTCTCTGCAGAGTCCTTCAGCACCTGAGTCACTAATCTCTGATTTCTGTAACAATCTTTCTGCAACTCAGTCTCCAAACTCTGTTCTCTGCAAAAGTCCTTCTGTAAATCAGTCTCCAACCTCTACTCTCTGTTACAGTCCTTCTGAAACTCAGTCTGCAACCTCTGCTCTCTCTAAGATTCTTCTGCAACCCAGTCTCCAAACTCTGCTCTCTGTTACAGTGTTTCTGCACACCAGTCTCGAACCTCTGCTCTCTGCAACGATCCTTCTTCACCAAAGTCTCCAACCTATGCTGTCTGCAACAGTCCTCTTCACACCAGTCTCCAACATCTGCTCTCTGAAACAGTCCTTCTGCCCCTCAGTCTTAAAACTCTGCTCTCTGCAAAGACCCTTCTACACCCAATCTCCGACTTTTGCTCTCTGTAACAGTCCTTTGCACCTCATTCTCCTAACTCTGCTCTCTGTAAGATTCTTCTACAACCCAGTCTTCAAACTCTGCACTCTGTAACAGTCCTTTTGCACAACAGTCTCCAAACTCTGCTCTCTGTAACAGGACTTCTACAAGCCAGTCTCCAATCTCTGCTCTCTGAAACAGGTCTTCTGCACCCCATTCTCCAACCTCTTCTCTCTACACGATTCTTCTCCACCCAAGTCTCAAACCTCTGCTCTCGGTAACAGTGCTTTTGCACACCAGTCTCCAAACTCTGCTCTCTGTAAGATCAATCTGAATCCCAGTCTCCAACATCTGCTCTCTGTAACAGTCCTTCTGCACCCCAGTCTCCAACATATGCTCTCTGCAACATTCCTTCTGCAGCCCAGTCTCCAACCTCTGCTCTCTGAAACAGTCCTTCTGCAGCCTAATCTCGAACCTCTGCTCTCTGCAACATTCCTTCTTCACCTCACTTTCCTACCTCTGCCCTCTGTAACAGTCCTTTGCACTCCAGTCTCCAACCTCTGCTCTCTGTAACAGTCCTTTTGTACCCCAGTCTCCAACCTCTGCTCCCTGCAACCGTACTTCTGCACCCCAGTCTTCAAACTCTGCTCTCTGCAACGATCCTTCTGGTCCCCAGTCTCCAACATCTGCTGTCTGGAAGAGTTTTTCTGCACCACAGTCTCCAACTTCTGCTCTCTGTAAGATCCCTCTGCACTCCAGTTTCCAAACTCTGATCTCTCTAACATTCCTTCTCCAAACCAGTCTGTAACCTCTTTTTTCTGCAAGTGTCCTGCAGCACCCCAGTCTCCAACCTCTGTCCTCTGCAACAGTCCTTCTGCTCCCCAGTCTCCAAAATCTGCTCTCTGTAACAGTCCTTCGGAAAATCCAGTCTCAAAACTTTGCTTTCTGTATCAGTCTTTCTGAACACCAGTCTCAAAACTCTGCTCTCTGTATCTATCCTCCTGCACCTCAGTCTCCAATCTGTGCTCTCTGTAACATTCCTTCTACACCCCAGTCTCCAAACTCTGCTCTCTGTAAGAGTTTTTCTTTACTGCAGTCTCCAAACTCTGGTCTTTATAAGGGTCCTTCTGCACCCCAATTTCCAACCTCTGCTTTCTGTAACAGTCCTTTGTCACCTCAGTCTGACACCTCTCCTCTCTACATGGTCTTTCTGCACCTATGTCTCCAACCACTGCTCTCTGTAACAGTCCACCTGCACCTCAGTCTCCAACCTTATCTCTCCATAAAATCCTTCAGCAACCCAGTCTCCAAACTCTGCTCTCTAAAACAGTCCTTCCGCACCCAAGTCTCCAACTTCTCCTCTCTGTAAAAGTCCTTCTGGACGCCAGTATCCCAACTATTCACTCTGTAGCAGGCCTTCTGCACCCAAGTCTCCACAATGAGCTCTCTGCAACGATCCTTCTGCACCCCAGTCTCCAATATCTAATCTCTGCAACAGTCCATCTGCACCTCAGTCTCCGAATTCTGCTCTCTGTAAGATGCTTCTGCACCCCTGTATCCAACCTCTGCTCTCTGTAACAGTCCTTCTGCACCGGAGTCTCCAACCTCTGCTCTCTGTAAAAGACTTCCGCACCTCTGTCTCAAACCTCTGCTCTCTGCCACAGTCCTTCTCCACCCTAGTCTAAAAATTCTTCTCTCTACAACAGTCCTTCTGCACATGAGTTACCAACATCTGCTCTCTGCAACACTCCTTCTGCACTTCAGTCTCCCAACTCTGCTCTCTGCAAGATCCTTCTGCAACCCAGTCTTTAAACTCTGCACTTTGTACCTGTCCTTCTGCAAAACAGTCTCCAACCTCTGCTCTCTGTAACAGGACTTCTGCAACCCAGTCTCCAACCTCTGCTCTCTGTAACAGGCTTTATTCACCCAAGTCTAAAACCTCTTCTCTCTGCAACGATTCTTCTCAACCCCAGTCTCCAACATCTGCTGTCTGCAACTGTCATTTTGAACCCCAGTCTCCAAACTCTGCTCTCTGTAAGATCCATCTGAACCCCAGTCTCCACCTATGCTCTCTGTAGCAGTCTTTCTTTACGCCAGTCTCCAAACTCTGCTCTGTATAACAGTCCTTCTGCACCTAAGTCTCCAACCTCTGCTCACTGTAACAGTCCTTTTGCACCCCAGTCTCTGAAATCTGCTCTCAGCAACATTCCTTCTGCACCCCAGTCTTCAACATCTTTTCTCTGCAACACTCCTTCTGCACCCCAGTCTCCAAACTCCGTTATCTGCAAGGATCCTTCTGGACCCCAGTCTCCAAACCTCTGCTCTCCGCAACAGTCCTTCTGCTCCAAGTCTCCAACCTCTGCTCTCTATAAGATCCTTCTGCACTCTAGTTTCCAAACTCTGCTCTCTATAACATTCCTTCTCCACCCCAGTCTCCAACCTTTGCTCTCTGCAACAGTCCTTCTACTCCCAGTCTCCGAGGTCTGTTCTCTTTAACAGTCTTTCTGTTTCACAGTCTCCAACCTCTGCTCTTTGTAAATGTCCTTCTACACCCCAGTCTCCAAACTCTGCTTTCTGTATCAGTCTGCCTGAACCCAAGTCTCCAAAATCTGTTCTCTGTATCTATCCTTTGCACTTCAGTTTCCAACCTATACTCTATGTAAGAGTTCTTCTGCACTCCAGTCTCCAACCTCTGCTCTAGGTAACAGTCCTATACCACAGTCTCCAAACTCTGCTATCTGTAAGGGTCCTTCAGCAACTTAATTTCCAAACTCTGATTTCTGTAACAGTTTTTCTGCACCTGAGTCTCCAAACTCTGCTCTCTGTAACAGTCCTTCTACACCCCAGTATCCAATCACTGCTTTCTGTAAAAGTCCACCTGTACCTCAGTCTGAAACCTCTGCTCTCCACAATTCTTCTGCACGCCAGTCTCCAACAACTGCTCTCTGTAACAGTCCACCTGCCCCTCAGCCTCCAACCTCTGCTCTCTGTAAGATCCTTCAGCAACTCAGTCTCTAAAAACTGCTCTCTATAACAGTCCTTCTGCACCCCAGTCTTCAACCTCTCCTCTCTGTAACAGGCCTTCTGCACAAATGTC
This sequence comes from Ictidomys tridecemlineatus, assembly GCF_052094955.1. Taxonomy (NCBI): domain Eukaryota; kingdom Metazoa; phylum Chordata; class Mammalia; order Rodentia; family Sciuridae; genus Ictidomys; species Ictidomys tridecemlineatus. The sequence goes on from NW_027522375.1 coordinate 345,958, forward strand.
TCCAAACTTTGCTCTCTGTAACGGTCTTTCTGCACCCCAGACTCCAATCGCTGCTTTGTGTATCAGTCCTTCTGCACCCTAGTTTCCAACTTCTGCTCTCTGTAAGAGTCCTCCTGCACCTCAGTCTCCAACCTCTGATCTCTGCAACAGTCCTTCTGCAACTCAGTCTCCAAATTCTGCTCTCTGTAAGATCCTTCTGCACCCCTGTATTTATCTCTGCTCTCAGAAACTGTCCTTCTGAATCCAAGTCTCCAAACTCTCCTCTCTGTAACAGGACTTCCGCACCTCTGTCTCCAACCTCTGCTCTCTGCAACAGTCCTTCTCCACCCCAGTCTCCAACCTCTGCTTTCTACATTAGTCCTTCTGGACCCTAGTTACCAACATCTGCTATCTTCAGCAGTCCCTCTGCACGCCACTCTCCAAAATCTGCTCTCTGCAACAGTCATTCTGCACCTCATTCTGAAAACTCTGCTCTCTGCAGCGACCCTTCTACACCCCAGTCTCCTACCTCTGCTCTCTGTAACATTCTGTTTGCACCTCAGTCTCCAAACTCTGCTCTATGTTTGATCCTTCTGCAACCCAGACTTTAAACTCTGGAGTCTGTAACAGTTCTTCTGCACAACAGTCTCCAACCTCTGCTCTCTGTAACAGGACTTCTGAAACGCAGTCTCCAACCTCTGCCCTGTGTAACAGGTTTTTTGCAACCCAGTCTCCAAATTGTTCTCTCTGCAACGATTCTTCTTCACCCCAGTCTCCAACAACTGCTCTCTTCAACAATCCTTTTGCACCCCAGTCTCTGAACTCTGCTCTTTGTAAGATCCATCTGAACCCCATTCTCCAACCTTTGCTCTCTGTAACAGTGCTTCTGCACCCCAGTCTCCAAACTCTGCTCTCTGTAATAGTCCTTCTGCACCCGTCTCCAAACTCTGATCTCTACAACAGTCATTCTGCACCCCAGTCTCCAAACTCTGCTCTCTGTAACAGTCCTTCTGCACCTCATTCTCCAACTTATTCTCTCTGCAATAGTCTTTTTGCTTCCCAGTCTCCGAGATCTGCTCTCTGTAACAGTCCTTCTGTACTGCAGTGTCCAACCTCTGCTCACTGTTTCGGTTCTTCTACACCCCTGTCTCTAAACTCTGCTTTCTGTATCAGCCTGTCTGAACCGCAGTCTCCAACCTCTGTTCCCTGTATCCATCCTTTTGCACCTCAGTCTTCATGTTGTGCTCTCTGTATGAGTCCTTCTGCATTCCAGTCTCCAACATCTGCTCTCGGTAACAGTCCTAAACCGCAGTCTCCAAACTCTGCTCTCATTAACGGTCCTTCTGCACGCCAATTTCCAAACTCTGCTTCCTGTAACAGTCCTTCTACACCTCAGTCTCCAAACTCTGCTCTCTGTAACAGTCCTTCTACACCTCAGTCTCCAACCTCTGCTCCCTGTAACAGTCCTTTTGCACCTCAGTTTGAAACCTCTGCTCTCTGCATGATCCTTCTGCACCCTAGTCTGCAACAACTGCTCTCTGTAACAGTACACCTGCACATCAGTCTCTAACCTCTGCTCTCTGTAAGATCCTTCAGCAACCCAGTCTCCAAATTCTGGTATCTATAACAGTCCTTCTGCACCCCAGTCTCCAACCTCTCCTCTCTGTAACATGCCGTTTTCACGCCAGTCTCCACACTCTGCTCTCTTTAGCAGGCCTTCTGCACCCCAGTCTCCAACATCTTCTCTCTTCAACAATCCTTTTCCACCCAAGTCTCCGAAATCTGCTCTTTGTAAGATCCATCTGAACCCCATTCTCCAACTTTTTCTCTCTGTAACAGTCCTTCTGCACCCCAGTCTCCAAACTCTGCTTTCTGTAACAGTCCTTCTGCACGCCAGTCTCCAAATTCTGCTCTCTGTACCAGTCCTTCTGCACCTCATTCTCCAACCTATTCTCTCTGCAATAGTCTTTTCGCTCCCCAGTCTCCGGGATCTGCTCTCTGTAACAGTCCTTCTGTACTGCATTCTCCAAACTCTACTCTCTGTAACGTTCTTTCTGCACCCCATACTAGAGTATCTGCTTTCTGTATCAGTCCTTCTGCAGCCCAGTCTCTAACTTCTGCTCTAAGTGTCCTTCTGCAGTTTTGTCTCCAACCTCTGCTCTCTGCAAGAGTCCTTCTTCAACCCAGTCTCCAACCTCTGCTCTCTGCAACAGTTCTTCTGCACTTCAGTCTCCAAACTCTGCTCTTATTAACAGTCCTTCTGCACACCAGTCTCCAAATTCTGCTTTCTACAAGGGTCCTGCGGCACCTCAGTCTGCAAACTCTGTTCTCTGCAACGGTTTTTCTGCACCCCAGTCTCCAACATCTTCTCTCTGCAAAAGTCCTTCTAAACCCCAGTCTTCAACATCTGGTCTCTGCAACAGTGCTTCTGCACCTCAGTCTCCATTCTCTGCTCTCTGTAAGATCATTCTACAACCCAGTCTTAAAACTCTGCTCTCTGTAACAGTCTTTAATAACTCCAGTCTCCAAATTGTGCTCTCTGTAATAGGCCTTCTGAACTTCAGTCTCCAACCTCTGCTCGCTGCAACAGTCCTTGTGCAACCCAGTCTACAACAAATGCTCTCTGCAACATTTCTTCTGTACCTCAGTCTAAAAACTCTGCTGTCTGCAATAATCCTTCAGCACCCCAGTCTCCAACCTGTGCTCTCTGTAACAGTCCTTCTGCACCTCAGTCTCCAAACTCTGCTTTCAGCAGCACTACTTATGCATCCCAGTCTCCAACCTCTGCTCTCTGCAACATTCCTTCTGCTTTCCAGTATAAAACCTGTGCTCTCTGTAAAATTCTATCTGCACCCCAGTCTCTGAACTCTGTGCTTTGTAATGATACTTCTGCACCTCAGACTCAACCTCCACTCTCTGTAACAGTCCTTCTGCACCTCAGTCTCCAAACTCTGCTTTCTGCAACAGTCCTTCTGCACTCAAGTCTTCAACCTCTGCTCTCCACAACATTCCTTCTGCACCTCAGTCTCCAACCTCTGCTCTCTGCAACGATCCTTCTGCACCCCAGTCTCAAACCCCTGCTCGCTAAAACAGTCCTTGTGAACCCCAGTCTCCAACATCTGCTTCCTCCAACAGTTTTTCTGTACCTCAGTCTGAAAATTCTGCTCTTTGCAACAGTCCTTCTACACCCTAGTCTCCATACTCTGCTCACACCAACGATCCTTCTGCACCCCAGTCTCCAACCTTTGTTTGCTACATCAGTTCTTCTGCACCCCAGTCTCCAACCTCGGCTCTCTGTAACAGTCTTTCTGGACCACCATCTCAAACCTCTGTTCTCTGTAAGGGTCTTCATGCACCCCAGTATCCACCCTCTGCTTTCTGTGTCAGTCGTTTTGCACCACCTTCTCCAAACTCTTTCCTCTCTAACAGTCCTTCTGCAACTCAGTCTGCAACCTCTGAATCTGCAACAGTCCTTCTGCACCACAGTATCCATCCTCTACTCTCTGCAACAGTCCTTTTGCACCCCAGTCTCCAACATCTGCTCTCTGCAACAGTAATTCTCCAACCCAGTCTCCAAACTCTGCTCTCTGTAACAGTCCATCCGTACTGCATTTTCCAAACTCTGCTCTCGGGAAGGGTACTTCTGCACCTGAGTCTACAACCTCTGCTTTCTGTATCAGTCTTTATGCTCCCCAGTCTCCAAACTGTGCTCTGTGTAACTGTGCTTCTGCACCCTAGTCTCCAACCTCTGCTCTCTGCTACACTCCTTCTGGACGCCTATTTCCAAACTCTACTCTCTGCAACAGTTTTTCTACATTACAGTCTAAAACCTCTGCTCTCTGCAACAGTCCTTCTGCACGACAATCTCCAAACTCTCCTCTCAGCAACAGTCCTTCTGAACCTCAGTCTCCAACCTCTTCTCTCTGCAACATTCCTTCTGCACCCCAGTATCAAACCATTGCTCTCTGTAAAAGTCCGTCTGCACCCCAGTCTCAAACCTCTGCTCTTTGTAACGATCCTTCTGCACCTCAGTCTCGAACCTCCGCTTTCTGTAACAATCCTTCTGCACCTCAGTCTCCAAACTCTTTCCTTGTAAGATCCTTCTGAAACCCAGTATCCAACGTCTCCTCTCTGTAACAGTCCTTCTGGAACCCAGTCTCTAACCTCTCCTCTTTGTAACAGGCCTTCTGAACGCCAGTCTCCCAACTCTGCTCTCTGTAGCAGGCCTTCTGCACCCCAGTCTCCAAACTCTGCTCTCTATTACAGTCCTTCTGCACCCCAGTCTCCAACCTCTTCTCTCTGTAACAGGCCTTCTGGACGCCAGTCTCCCAACTCTCCTCTCTGTAGCAGGCCTTCTGCACCCCAGTCTCCATAATGTGCTCTCTGCAACGATCTTTCTGCACCCCACTCTCTAACCTCTGATCTCTGCAACAGTCCACCTGCACCTCAGTCTCCAAATTCTGCTCTCTGTAAGATGCTTCTGCACCCCTGTATCCAACCTTTGCTCTCTGTTACAGTCCTTCTGCACGCTAGTCTCCAACATCTTCTCTCTGCAACAGTCATTCTGCACCTTAGCCTTAAAACTCTTCTCTCTGCAACGACCCTTCTTCACCCCAGTCTCCTACCTCGGCTCTCTGTAACAGTCGTTCTGCAACTCAGTCTCCCAACTCTGCTCTCTGCAAGATTCTTCTGCAACCCAGTCTTTAAACTCTGCACTTTGTAAATGTCCTTCTGCACAACAGTCTCTAACTTCTGCTCTCTGTAACAGGACTTCTGCAACCCAGTCTCCAAACTCTGCTCTCTGTAACAGGCTTTCTGCACCCCAGTCTCTAACCTCTTCTCTCTGCGATGATTCTTCTCCACCCCAGTCTCCAATATCTGCTGTCTGCAAAAGTCGTTTTGAATCCCAGTCTCCAAACTCTTCTCTCTGTAAAATCCATCTGAACCCCAGTATCCAACCTCTGCTCTCTGTAACAGTCCTTCTGCACCCCAGTCTCTAGAATCTGCTCGCTAAAACATTCCTTCTGCACCCCAGTTTTCAACATCTTCTCTCTGCAACACTTCTTCTGAACCCCAATCTCCAAACTCTGCTCTCTGCAACGATCCTTCTGGACACCAGTCTCCAACCTCTGCTCTCAGCAACAGTTCTTCTGCACCACAGTCTCCAACCTCTGCTCTCTATAAGATCCTTCTGCACTCTAATTTGCAAACTCTGCTCTCTATAACATTCCTTCTTCACCCCAGTCTCCAACCTTTGCTCTCTGCAACAGTCCTTCTGCTCCCAGTCTCCGAGATCTGTTCTCTGTAACAGTACTTTTGTTTCGCAGTCTCCAACCTCTACTCTTTGTAAATGTCCTTCTACAACCCAGTCTCTAAACTCTGCTTTCTGTATCAGTCTGCCTGAACCCCAGTCTCCAAAATCTGTTCTCTGTATCTATCCTTTGCACCTCATTCTCCAACCTATGGTCTATGTAAGAGTCCTTCTGCACTCCAGTCTCCAACCTCTGCTCTAGGTAACAGTCTTATACCACAGTCTCCAAAAATCTGCTCTCTGTAAGTGTCCTTCAGCACCTTAATTTCCAAACTCTGCTTCCTGTAACAGTTTTTCTGCACCTGAGTCCCCAAACTCTGCTCTCTGTAACAGTCCTTCTACACCCCTGTCTCCAATCACTGCTCTCTGTAAAAGTCCACCTGTACCTCAGTCTGAAACTTCTGCTCTCCACGATTCATTTGCACCCCAGTCTCGAACCATTGCTCTTTGTAAGATCCTTCAGCAACTCAGTCTCCAAACACTGCTCTCTATAACAGTCCTTCTGCACCCCAGTCTCCAACATCTCCTCTCTGTAACAGGCCTTCTGCACAAATGTCTCCAAACACTGCTCTATGCAACGATCATTCTGCACGCATGTCTCCAACCTCTGCTCTCTGCAATGATCCTACTAAACCCCAGTCTCCAACCTCTCATCTCATAAACAGTCCTTCTGCACCTCAGTCTTCAACCTCTGCTCTCTGTAATAGGCTTTCTTCACCCCAGTCTCCAACGTCTGCTCTCTGCAGAGTCCTTCTGCACCAGAGTCACTAACCTCTGATCTCTGTAACAATCCTTCTGCACCTCAGTCTCCAAACTCTGTTCTATGCCAGAGTCCTTCTGTAAATCAGTCTCCAACCTCTACTCTCTGTAACAGTCCTACTGCACCTCAGTCTGCAACCTCTGCTCTCTCTAAGATTCTTCTGCAACCCAGTCTCCAAACTCTGCTCTCCGTTACGACGATTCTGCACACCAGTCTCGAACCTCTGCTCTCTGCAATGATCCTTCTTCACCAAAGTCTCCAACCTATGCTGTCTGCAACAGTCCTCTGCACACCAGTTTCCAACATCTGCTCTCTGCAACAGTCCTTCTGTCCCTCAGTCTTAAAACTCTGCTCTCTGCAAAGACCCTTCTACACCCAATCTCCGACTTTTGCTCTCTGTAACAGTCTTTTGCACCTCATTCTCCTAACTCTGCTCTCTGTAAGATCCTTCTACAACCCAGTCTTTAAACGCTGCACTCTGTAACAGTCCTTCTGCACAACAGTCTGCAAACTCTGCTCTCTGTAACAGGACTTCTACAAGCCAGTCTTCAATCTCTGCTCTCTGAAACAGGCCTTCTGCACCCCATTCTCCAACCTCTTCTCTCTACACGATTCTTCTCCACCCAAGTCTCCAACCTCAGCACTCTGCAACAGTGCTTTTGCACACCAGTCTCCAAACCCTGCTCTCTGTAAGATCCATCTCAACCCCAGTCTCCAACCTCTGCTCTCTGTAACAGTCCTTCTGCACCCCAGTCTCCAACATATGCTCTCTGCAACATTCCTTCTGCAGCCCAGTCTCCAACCTCTGCTCTCTGAAACAGTCCTTCTGCAGCCCAATCTCGAACCTCTGCTCTCTGCAACAGTCCTTCTTCACCTCAGTTTCCTACCTCTGCTCTCTGTAACAGTCCTTTGCACTCCAGTCTCCAACCTATGCTCTCTGTAACAGTCCTTCTGCACCCAAGTCTCCAACCTCTGCTTCCAGCAACCGTACTTCTGCACCTCAGTCCTCGAATTCTGCTCTCTGCAACGATCCTTCTGGTCCCCAGTCTCCAACCTCTGCTTTCTCGAAGAGTCATTCTGCACCAATATCTCCAACCTCTGCTCTTTGTAACATCCTTCTGCACTCCTGTTTCCAAACTCTGCTCTCTCTAACATTCCTTCTCCACCCCAGTCTTTAACCTCTTCTTTCTGCAAGTGTCCAGCAGCACCCCAGTCTCCAACCTCTGTCCTCTGCAACAGTCCTTCTGCTCCCCAGTCTCCAACATCTGCTCTCTGTAACATTCCTTCGGGAAATCCAGTCTCAGAACTTTGCTTTCTGTATCAGTCCTTCTGAACACCAGTCTCAAAACTCTGCTCTCTGTATCTATCCTTCTGCACCTCAGTCTAAAGTCTGTGCTCTCTGTAACATTCCTTCTACACCCCAGTCTCCAAACTCTGCTCTCTGTAAGAGTTTTTCTATACCACAGTCTCCAAACTCTGGTCTTTGAAACGGTCTTTCTGCACCTCAATTTCCAACCTCTGCTTTCTTTAACAGTCCTTCTGCACCTCAGTCTCCAAACTCTGCTCTTTCTAACAGTACTTCTACACCTCAGTCTCCAACCTCTGCTCTCTGTAACAGTCCTTTGTCACCTCAGTCTGACACCTCTCCTCTCTACATGGTCCTTCTGCACCTCAGTCTCCAACCACTGCTCTCTGTAACAGTCCACCTGCACCTCAGTCTCTAACCTCTTCTCTTTGTATGATCCTTCAGCAACCCAGTCTCCAAATTCTGCTCTCTAAAACAGTCCTTCTGCACCCCAGTCTCTAACTTCTCCTCTCTTTAAAAGGCCTTCTGGACGCCAGTCTCCTAACTATTCACTCTGTAGCAGGCCTTCTGAACCCACGTCTCCATAATGAGCTCTCTGCAATGATCCTTCTGCACCCCAGTCTCCAACATCTGATCTCTGCAACAGTCTATCTGCACCTCAGTCTCCAAATTCTGCCCTGTGTAAGATGCTTCTGCATCCCTGTATCCAACCTCTGCTCTCTGTAACAGTCCTTCTGCACCCGAGTCTCCAACCTCTGCTCTCAGTAACAGGACTTCCGCACCACAGTCTCAAACCTCTGCTCTCTGCAACAGTCCTTTTTCCACCCTAGTCTAAAAATTCTGCTCTCTACAACAGTCCTTCTGCACACTAGTTACCAACATATGCTCTCTGCAACACTCCTTCTGCACCTCAGTCTCCCAACTCTGCTCTCTGTAAGATCCTTCTGCAACCCAGTCTTTAAACTCTGAACTTTGTACCTGTCCTTCTGCACAACAGTCTCCAACTTCTGCTCTCTGTAACAGGACTTCTGCAACCCAGTCTCCAAACTCTGCTCTCTGTAAAAGGCTTTATTTAGCCCAGTCTAAAACCTCTTCTCTCTGCAACGATTCTTCTCAACCCCAGTCTCCAACATCTGCTGTCTGCAACAGTCACTTTGAACCCCAGTCTCAAAACTCTGCTCTCTGTAAGATCGATCTTAACCCCAGTCTCCAACCTATGCTCTCTGTAACAGTCCTTCTACACCCAAGTCTCCAAACTCTGCTCTGTATAACTGTCCTTCTGCACCTCAGTCTCCAACCTCTGCTCTCTGTATCAGTCCTTCTGCACCCCAGTCTCTAAAATCTGCTCTCAGCAACATTCTTTCTGCATCCCAGTCTTCAACGTCTTCTCTCTGCAACACTCCTTCTGCACCCCAGTCTCTAAACTCCGCTATCTGCAAGGATCCTTCTGGACCCCAGTCTCCAACCTCTTCTCTCAGCAACAGTCCTTCTGTTCCACAGTCTCCAAACTCTGCTCTGTATAAAATACTTCTGCACTCCATTTTCCTACTCTGCTCTCTATAACATTCTTTCTCCACCCCAGTCTTCAACCTCTGCTCTCTGCAACAGTCCATCTGCTCCAAGTCGCTAAGATCTGTTCTCTTTAACACTCCTTCTGTTTCGCAGTCTCCAACCTCTGCTCTTTGTAAAGGTCTTTCTACACCCCAGTCTCCAACCTCTGCTTTCTCTATCAGTCTGCCTGAACCCCAGTCTCCAAAATTTGTTCTCTGTATCTATCCTTTGCACCTCAGTCTTCAACCTATGCTCTATGTAGGAGTCCTTCTGCACTCTAGTCTCCAACCTCTGCTGTAGGTAACAGTCCTATACCGCAGTCTCCAAACTCTGCTCTCTGTAAGGGTCCTTCAGCACCTTAATTTCCAAACTCTGCTTCCTGTAACAGTTTTTTTGCACCTGAGTCTCCAAACTCTACTTTCTGGAACAGTCCTTCTACACCCCGGTCTCTAATTACTGCTCTCTGTAAAAGTCCACCTGTACATCAGTCTGAAACCTCTGCTCTCCACGATTCTTCTGCACCCCAGTCTCCAACCACTGCTCTCTGTAACAGTCCACCTGCAGCTCAGTCTCCAACCTCTGCTCTGTGTAATATCCTACAGCAACTCAGTCTCCAAACACTGCTCTCAATAACAGTCCTTCTGCACCCCAGTCTCCAACCTCTCCTCTCTGTAACAGGCCTTCTGCAAAAATGTCTCCAAACTCTGCTCTATGCAACGATCATTCTGAACGCCTGTCTCCAGCCTCTGCTCTCTGTAATGATTCTTCTCCACCCAAGTCACCAACATCTGCTCTCTGCAACTGTCCTTTTGCACCCCAGTCTGCAAACTCTGCTCTTTGTAACATCCATCTGAACGGAAGTCTCCAACCTCTGCTCTCTGTAACAGTCCTTCTGCACCCCAGTCTCAAACCTCTGCTTGCTGCAACAGTCCTTGTGCAACCCATTCTACAACAAATGCTCTCTGCAACATTTCTTCTGTACCTCAGTCTAAAAACTCTGGTGTCTGCAATAATCCTTCAGCACCCCAGTCTCCGACCTGTGCTCTCTGTAACAGTCCTTCTGCACCTTAGTCTCCAAACTCTGCTTTCAGCAGCACTACTTCTGCATCCCAGTCTCCAACCTCTGCTCTCTGCAACATTCCTTCTGCTTTCCAGTATAAAACCTGTGCTCTCTGTAAAACTCCATCTGCACCCCAGTCTCCGAACTCTGCTCTTTGTAATAATACTTCTGCACCTCAGACTCAACCTCCACTCTCTGTAACAGTCCTTCTGCACCTCAGTCTCCAAACTCTGCTTTCTGCAACAGTCCTTCTGCACTCAAGTCTCCAACCTCTGCTCACCACAACATTCCTTCTGCACCTCAGTCTCCAACCTCTGCTCTCAGCAACGATCCTTCTGCACCCCAGTCTCAAACCTCTGCTCGCTAAAACAGTCCTTGTGAACCACAGTCTCCAACATCTGCTTTCTCCAACAGTTTTTCTGTACCTCAGTCTAAAAATTCTGCTTTTTGCAACAGTCCTTCTACACCCTAGTCTCCGTACTCTGCTCACACCAACGATCCTTCTGCACCCCAGTCTCCAACTTTTGTTTGCTACATTAGTCCTTCTGCACCCCAGTCTCCAAACTCGGCTCTCTGTAACAGTCTTGCTGGACCGCCGTCTCAAACCTCTGTTCTCTGTAAGGGTCCTCATGCACCCCAGTATCCAACCTCTGCTTTCTGTATCAGTTGTTTTGCACCACCGTCTCCAAACTCTTCCCTCTCTAACAGTCCTTCTGCAACTCAGTCTGCAACCTCTGAATCTGCAACAGTCCTTCTGCACCACAGTATTCATCCTCTACTGTCTGCAACAGTCCTTTTGCACCCCAGTCTCCAACATCTGCTCTCTGCAACAGTAATTCTCCACCCCAGTCTCCAACCTCTGCACTTTGTAACAGTCCATCTGTACTCGATTCTCCAAACTCTGCTCTCGGGAAGGGTACTTCTGCACCTGAGTCTCCAACCTCTGCTTTCTGTATCAGTCCTTCTGCACCCCAGTTTCCAAATTGTGCTCTGTGTAACTGTGCTTCTGCACCTTAGTCTCCAACCTCTGCTCTCTGCTAAACTCCTTCTGGACCTCAATTTCCAAACTCTACTTTCTGCAACAGTTTTTCTACATTGCAGTCTAAAACCTCTGCTCTCTGCAAGGATCCTTTTGCACCTCAGTCTCCAATCTCTGCTCTCTGCAACGATTCTTCTGCACACCATGCTCAAACCTCTGCTAGCTGCAACAGTCCTTGTGAACCCCAGTCTCCAACAGCGGCTTCCTGCAACAGTTCTTCTGCACCTCAGTCTCCACCCTCTGCTCTCTACAAAGGTGCTTCTGCACCCTATCTTCCAACCTGTGTTCTCTGCAAAAGTCCTTCTCCACCCCAGTCTCCAACCTCTTCTCTCTTTAACAGTCTTTTTGCACCCCAGTCTCCAACATCTGCTTTCTCCATAAGTCCTCCTGCACTCTAGTCTCCAACCTCTGCTCTCTTTAACAGTCTTTCTGCACCTCAGTCTCCAACCTCTGCTTTCTGCAAGAGTCCTCTTGCACCCCCGTCTCCAATCTCTGCTTTCTGCAACATTTCTTCTGTACCCGAGTCTCCTACCTGTGCTTTCTGTAAAAGTCCTTCTGCACTCCAGTCTCAAACCTCTTCTCTCTGTAACAATGCTTCTGCACCCCAGTCTCTGAACTCTGCTCTCTGCAATGATCTTTCTGCACCTCAGTCTCCAACTTCTGGTCTCTAAAACGATCCTTTTGCACCCCAGTCTCAAATATCTGCACTGTGTTACAGTCCTTCTACACCTCAGTCTCCAACCTCTGCTCTCTGCAACAGTCTTTTTGCACCCCAATATCCAACATCTGCTCTCTTCAACAGTCTTTCTATACCCCAGTCTCCAACCTCTGCTCTTATAAACAGTCCTTCTGCACCCCACTCTCCAACCTCTACTCTCTCTAACAGTCCTTCTGCACCTCAGTCTCCAAACTCTGCTCTCTGAAAGAATCTTCTGCAACCCAGTCACCAAACTCTGCTCTCTGTGACAGTTTTAATGCTCCCCAGTACCAAACTCTGCTCTCTGTAAGAGGCCTTCTGCACCACAGTCATCAACCTCTGCTCTCTGCAACGATCCTTCTACACAACAGTCTTTAACCTCTGCTCTCAGCAACGGTTCTTATGCACCCCACTTTCAAAACTCTGCTCTCCACAACAGTCCTTCTCTACCCCAGTCCCCAACCTCAGCTCTTTGAAAGATCCTTCTTCACCAAAGTCTCAAAACTCTACTCTCTGTAACAGTTCTTCTGCACCCCAGTATAAAACCTATACTCTTTGTAACAATCATTCTGCACATTAGTCTTTATCCTCATCTCTCAGCAACGGTCCTTATGCACCCCAGTCTCCAACTTCAGTTCTCTAAAACAGTCCTTCTGCACCACACTCTGCATCATCTACTCTCTTTAAGAGTCCTTGTGTACTGCAGTCTCCAACCTCTGCTCTCTGCAATGGTCATTCTGGACTCCAATATCACACCTCTGCTTTCGTATCAGTCCTTCTGCACCCCAGTCTCCAAACTCTGCTCTCTGTAACATTCCTTCTGCACCTCAGTCTTTAATCTCTGCTCTCTTTATCAGTCTTTCTGCACCCCTGTTTCCAAACTCTGCTCTCTGAAACAGTCCTTCTGCACCTCAGTATTCAACAACTGCTTTCTGCAACAGTCCTTCTACACCCAAGTCTCCAAACTCTGCTCTCTGGAAAAGTCCTTCTATACACCAGTCTCCATAATCTGCTCTCTGCAACAATCCTTTTGCACCTCAGTCTCCAACGTCTGCTTTGCAACAGTCTCTCTACAACCCAGTCTCCAACCTCTGGTCTCTGGAAGATCCTTCTGTACCCAGTTTCCAAATTCTGCAATCTGTAACATTCCTTCTGCACCCCAGTCTCCAACCTCTGCTCTCTGCAACAATTCCTCTGCACCCCAGTCTTCAACCTCTGCTCTCTGTAACAGTTCTTCCGTATTGCAGTCTCCAACCTCTGCTGTCTGTAACAGTCTTTCTGCACCCGAGTCTCCAAAATCTGCATAATGTATCAGTCATTCTGCACACGAGTGTCCAACCTCTGCTCTCTGTAAGAGTCTTTCTGCACCTCAGAATCCAACCTCTTTTCTCTGCAAAATTACTTCTGCGCCCCAATCTCCAACCTCTCCTCTCTGCAACAGTCCTTCTGCAACTCAGTGTCCAAACTCTGTTCTCTGTAGGATCCTTCTGCAACCCAGTCTCCAACCTCTACTTTCTGCAATGGTCCTTCTGCACCTCAGACTCCAACCTGTGTTCTCTGCAACAGTCCTTCTACACCCCAGTCTCCATATTCTGCTGGCACCACCGATCCTTCTGCACCCTAGTCTCCAAAATCTGCTCTCTGCAACAGTCCTTCTCCACCCCAGTCTCCAAACCCTGCTCTCTGCAACAGTTCTTCTGCACCCTAGTCTCCAACCTCTGCTTTATGTATCAGTCCTTCTGCACCCCAGTAACCAACCTCTGCTCTCTTTACAGTCCTTCTTCACCTCAAACTCCAAACTCTGCTTTCTGCAACCGTCCTTCTGCACGCCAGTCTCCAACATCTGCTCTCTGCAATGATCTTTCTGCACCCTGCTCTCTGTAACAGTCCTTCTGTACCGCAGTCTCAAACCGCTGTTCTCCGTAAGGGTCCTTATGCACCCCAGTATCCAACCTCTGCTTTCTGTATCAGTCGTTTGCACCACAGTCTCAAAACTCTGCACTCTGTAACAGTCCTTCTGCAAATCAGTCTGCAACCTCTGCTCTCTGCAACAGTCCGTCTGCACCCCAGTCTCCATCCTCTGCTCTCTGCAACAGTCCTTTTGCACCCCAGTCTCCAACATGTGCTCTCCGCAACAGTCCTTCCCCACCCCAGTCTCCAACCTGTGCTCTCTATAACAGTCCTTCTGTACTGCTTTCTCCAACCTCTGCTCTCTGTAAGGGTACCTATACATCCGAGTCTTTAACCTCTGCTTTATGTATCAGTCCTTCTGCACCCCAGCCCAGTCTACAACCTGTGCACTGTATAACTGTCTCTCTGCACCTTAGTCTCCAACCTGTGCTCTCTGCTACAGTCCTCCTAGACCCCAGTCTCCAACCTCTGCTCTCTGTAACAATCCTTCTGCACCTCAGTCTCCAACCTCTGCTCTTTTCAACGGTCTTTCTGCACCTGAGTCTCCAACCTCTACTCTCTGTAATAGTGCTTCTACACCTCAGTCTCCAACTTTTGCTCTATGTAAGATCCTTCTGCAACCCAGTCTTCAAACTCTGCTCTCTGTAACAGTTTTTCTGCACCTCACTCTCCAAATTCTGCTCTCTGTATAAGACCTTCTGCAAACCAGTCTCTAACAACTGATCTATGTATCAGTCCTTCTGCACCCTAGTGTCCAACTTCTTCTCTCTGCAACGATCACTCTGCACCCCAGTCTCCAATCCCTGCTCGTTGCAACAGTCCTTGTGCATCCAAATCTTCAAAATCTGCTCTCTGCAACAGTTCTTCTGTACCTCAGTCTGAAAACTCTGCTCTCTGCAATAATGCTTCTGCACCCGAGTCTCCAACCTCTGCTCTGTGTAACAGTCCTTCTGTACCTCAGTCTTCAACTTCTGCTCTGTATCAGTCCTGCACCCCTGTCTCCCACATCTACTTTCTTTAACTGCAACGTTCTCTGCAACGATACTTCTGCACCCCAGTCTCCAGACTCTGCTCTCTGGAACTGTCCTGTTCCACCTCAGTCTCCAACCTCTACTTTTTGTAAGATCCTTCTGCAACCCTGTCTCCAAACTCTGCTCTCTGTAACAGTAATTCTGCACCCCAGTCTCTAACCTCTGCTCTCTGTCACAGTCTTTTTAAACCCCAGTTTCCAACCTCTGCTCTCTGCAACAGTCCTTCTGCACCCCAGTATTCAACTTCTGTTCTCTGTAACAATGCTTTTGCACCTCAGTTCCCAAATACTGACTGCTGCAATGGTCCTACTGTACCCGAGTCTATAGCCTCAGCTCTCTGCAACGATCCTTTTGCACCCCAGTCCCAAACCTCTGCTCTCTGCAACAGTCCTTCTGACATCAGTCTGAAAACTCTGCTATCTGCAAGGATCCTTGTGCACCACAGTCTCTAAATTCTGCTTTCTGAAACAGTTATTCTGCAACTCAGTCTCCCACCTCTGCTCTCTGTAACAGTCGTTCTGCACCCCAGTCTCCATCCTCTGCTCTCTGTAAGATCTTTCTACACCACAGTTTCCTAACTCTGCTCTCTGTAACATTCCTTTTTCACCCCAGTCTCCAACCTCTGCTCTCTTCAACGGTCCTTGTGCCCAACAGTCTCCAACATTTGTTCTCGGCAACAGTCCTTCTGCACCCCAGTCTCCAAACTCTGCTCTGGGTATCATTTCTTCTGCACCTCAGTCTCCAAACTCTGCTATATGTAAGATCTTTCTGCAACCCAGTCTCCAAACTCTGCTCACTGTAACAGTCCTTCTGCACCTCAATCTCAAACCTCTGCTCTGTGCATCAGTTCATCTGCACCGCAGTATCCAACCTCTTCTCTCTGAAAGATCCTTCTGCACCCCAGTGTCCTAACTCTGATCTCTGAAACAGTCCTTTTTCACCCCAGTCTGCAACCTCTGCTAACTGTAACAATCCTTCTGCACCTCAGTCTCCAACATCTGCTCTCTGCAACGGTCCTTCTGCACCCTATTCTCCAACCTTTGTTGTCTGCAAGAGTCCTTCAGCATGTCAGTCTCCAACCTCTGCTCCCTGCAAAAATTCTTCTGCACCCTAGTCTCCAACCATTTCTCTCAGCAACACTTCTTCTGCACCTCAGTCTTCAACCTCTGCTCTATGTAAGATCTTTGTGCCACCCAGTCTCCAATCTCTGCTCTCTGTAACAGTCCTTCTGCACCCCAGTCTCCAACATCTGCTCTCTGCTACAGTCCTTCGGAACCTCAGTGTCCAAACTCTGCTCTCTGCAACGATCCTTCTGAACCCCAGTCTCCAACGTCTGCTCTCTGAAAGATTCTTCTGACCCCAGTTTTCAAACTCTGCTCTCTGTAATATTCCTTCTCCACGCCAGTCTCCAAACTCTGCTTTCTGCAACGGTCCTGCTGCACACCAGTCTCCAACCTCTGTACTTTGCAACACTCCTTCTGCTCCCCAGTCTCCAAACTCTGCTCTCTGTAACAGTCTTTCTGTACAGCAGTCTCCAAACTCTGCTCTCTGTAAAGGTCCATTTGCAAGCCAGTCTCCAACCTCTGCTTTCTATGTCCGTCCTTCTATACCTCAGTCTCCAACCTCTTCTCTCTGCAAAAGTCCTTCTGCATCCCATTCTCCATCTTCTGCTCCCTGCAACAGTCATTCTGAACAACAGTTTCCAACATCTATTCTCTGAAAATGTTTTTGGGTACCCCAGTCCCCAACCACTGCTCTCTGCAACAGCCCTTCTGTACTGCAATCTCCAAATTCTGCTCTCTGTAACAAAACTTCTACACCCCAGTCTCCAACATCTGCTCTCTCCAAAAGTCCTTCTTCACCTCAATCTGAAAATTTTGGTCTCTGCAACAATCCTTCTGCACCCCAGACTTCAACATTTGCTCTCTGTAACAGTCTTTCTGCACCTCAGTTTCAAAACTCTGCTCAATGTAAGATCCTTCTGCAACACAGTCTCCAAAATTTGCTCCTCTTAACAGTCCTTCTGCACCTCAGTCTCCAACCTCTGCTCTCTATAACAGTCGATCTACACCTCAGTCTGAAACCTCTTCTCTCTGCAGGATCCATCTGAATCCCAGTCTCCAGACACTGCTCTCTGTAACAGTCCTCCTGCAACTCAGTCTCAAAACTCTGCTGTTTGTAAGAACCTTCTGCCACTCAGTCCCTATCTCTGCTCTCTATAACAGTCCATCTGCACCCCAGTCTTCAACCTGTGCTCTCTGTAACAGGCCTTCTGCACCCCAGTCTCCAACCTCTTCTCTCTGCAACGATTATTCTACACCTCAGTCTCCAACATCTGCTCTCTGTAAGATCTTTCTCCAATCCAGTCTCCCAAATCTGCCCTCTCTAACAGACCTTCTGCACCCCTTCTTTGAACTCTTCTCTTTGTAACAGGCCTTCTGCACCCTAGTCTCCAAATTCTGTTCTCTATAACAAGCCTTCTGCACCCCAGTCTCTAATCTCTGCTCTCTGCAACAGTCCTTCTGCACCTCAGTCTTAATACGCTGTTCTCTGCTACGATTCTTTTGCACCTCAGTCTCCAAACTCTACTCTCTGTAACAGTCCTTCTGCACCTGGGTCCCCAACATCTGCTCTCTGTTTGATCCTTCTTCAACCCAGTCTCTAAACTCTGTGATATGTAGCAGTCCTTCTGGAGCCCTTCTCCACACTCTGCTCTCCGTAACAGGCGTTTGCACGCCAGTCTCCAACCTCTGCTCTCTGTAACACTTTTTTTGCACTTCAGTCTCCAACCTCTGCTCTCTGCAACGATCATTCTGCACCCTAGTCTCCAACGTTTCCTGTCCTCAACAGTCCTTCTGAAACTCTGTCTCCAAATTCTGCTCTCTGCAACAGTCCTTTTTCACCCAAGTCTCCAACATCTGCTCTCTTCAACAGTCCTTCTACACCCCAGTCTTCAACCTCTGCTCTCTGTAACAACTCTTCTGCACCCCAGTCTCCAATTTCTGCTCTCTGTAACAGTCCTTCTGCCCCATATACTCCAACGTGTGCTCTCTGTTACAGTCTTTATATACGGCAGTCTCCAAACTATGCTCTCTATAACGGTCCCTCTGTACCCCAATTTCCAACCTCTGCTTTCTGTAACAGTCCTTCTGCACCTCAGTCTGAAACCTCTACTCTCTGCACTATTCTTCTGCACCCCACTCGCCAATCACTGTTCTCTGTAACATTCGTCCTGCACCACAGTCACCAACCATTGCTCTCTGTAAGATCCTTCTGCAACCCAGCCTTAAAAGTCTGCTCTCTATAACAGTCCTTCTGCAACACAGTCTCCAACCTTTGCTCTCTGTAGCAGGCCTTATGCACCCCAGTCTCCAAACTCTGCCCTCTGAAACAATCCTTCTGCATTCCAGTCTGTAACCTCTGCTCTTTGTAACGGTCCTTCTGCACCCCAGTCTCACACCTCTGTTTTCTGTATCATAATACTTCACCCCAGGTTCAGACGTCTGCTCTGTGTTACCGTCCTTCTGCATCTCAGTCTCCAACGTCTGCTCTCTGCAACAGTCCTTCTGCACCCCAGTTTTAACCTCTGCTTTCTGAAACATTCCCTCTGCACCCCAGTCTCCAACTTGTGCTCTCTGTAACAGTCCTTCTGCACCGCAGTCTCCCACCTCTTTTCTCTGTAACGATCCTCCTGCAGCCCAGTCTCCACCTCTGCTCTCTTCAAGGATTCTTCTGCACCTCAGTCTCCAACTTCTGCTCCCTTAAACGAACCTTCTGCACCCGAGTCTCCAACCTCTGCTCTCTGTAACTGTTTTTCTGTACCTAAGACTCCAACCTCTGCTCTCTGCAAACGTTATTCTGCACCCTTGTCTCAAACCTCTGCTCTCTGCAATGAACCTTATGCATCGCAGTCTCCAACATCTGCTCTCTGCAACTGTCTTTCTGCACCCCAGGCTCCAAAGTCTCCTCTCCTTAACACTCTTTCTGCACTGCAGTCTCCAAGCTCTGTTCTCTGTAAGGTCGTTCTGCACCCCAGTTTCCAAACTCTGCTCTCTTTAACATTCCTTCTCCAACACAGTCTAAAACCTCTGCTTTCTCCAAAGGTCCTGCTGCAACCCAGTCTCCAACATCTGTTCTCTGCATCAGTCTTTCTACTCCCAAGTCTCAAACCTCTTCTCTCTGTAACAGTCTTTCTGTACCGCAGTCTCCAACATCTGCTCTCTGTAACAGTCCTTCTGCACCCCAGTCTCAAACGTCTGCTTTCTGTATAAGTTTTTCTGAACCATGGTTTCCAACCTCTGCTCTCTGTAACAGTACTTTTGCACCTCTGTCTCAAACCGCTGAACTCTGAGACTTTACTTCTGCACCCCATTCTCTAACCTCTGCTCTCTGTAAAAGTCCTTCTGCACCCAATTCTCTAACCCCTGCTCTATGCAACAGTCCTTCTGTACCACAGTCTTCAACCTCTGCTCTCTGTACCGGTCCTTCTGCACCCCAGTCTCAACCTCTGCGTTATGTATCTGTAATTCTTCACCCCAGTGTCAAAACTTTTCTCTCTGTAACATTCTTTCTGCACCTCAGTCTCCAACCTCTGCATCTGCAAAAGTTCTTCTGAACCCCAGTCTCCAACATCTGCACTCTGAAACAGTTCTTCTATAAACCATTCTGCAACCTCTGCTCTCTGTAACAGTCCTCGTGTATTGCAGTCTCCGAACTCTGCTCTCTGCAACGGTCCTGCTGCATCCCAGTCTCCAAACTCTGCTTTCTGTATAAGTCCTTCTAAATCCCAGTCTCCAATCTCTGCTCTCTGTAGCAGTCCTTCTGAACCCAAGTCTCCAACACCTGCTCCCTGCAACAGTTCTTCTTCACCCAATTCTCCAAACTTTGCTATCTGCAACAGTCTTTCTGCACCTCAGTCTCCAACCTCTGCTCTCTGTACCAATCCTTCTGAACCTGTGTCTCCAACTCTGCTCTCTGCAATGTTCCTTCTGCACCTCAGTCTTCAACCTCTACTCTTTGTAACAGTCCTTCTGCACCTCAGTCTCCAACCTCTGCTCTCTGTATCTTTCTGAAACCCAGTCTCCAAACTCTGCCCTTTGTGACATTCTTTCTGCATCCCTTCACCAAATTCTGCTCTGTGTAACAGGCCTTCTGCATCGCAGTCTCCAACCTCTGTTCTCTGTAACAGTCCTTCTGCACCCCAGTCTCAAAACCTCTGCTCTCTACAAATATGCTTCTGCACCACAGTCTCAAACCTCTGTAATCTCAAACAGTCCTTCTGAACCTCAGTCTAGAAACTCGGTTCTCTTCAATGATTTTTCTGCACCCCAGTGTCTAAACTCTGCTCTCGGTAACAGTCCTGTTCCACCTCAGTCTCCAGGCTCTGCTCTCTGTAAGATCCTGCTGCAACCCTGTCTCCAAACTCTGCTCTCTGTAACACTTCTTCTGCACCCAGTCTCCAACCTCTGCTCTCTGTAACAGTCCTTCTGCAACTCAGTCTCCAAACTCTGTTCTTTGTAACATTCCTTCTCTACCCCATTTCCAACCTCTGTTCTCGGGAACAGTCCGTCTGCTCCCCAGTCTACAAACTCTTCTCTGGGTATAATTTCTTCTACACCTCAGTCTCCAACCTCTGCTTTATGTAAGATCTTTCTGCATCTCAGTCTCCAAACTCTGCTCTCTGTAACAGTCCTTCTGCACCCCAGTCTCAAACCTCTGCTCTGTGCAACAGTTCGTCTGCACCGCAGTGTCTATCCTTTGCTCTCTGAATGATCCTTCTGCACCCCAGTATCCAAACTCTGATCTCCGTAACAGTCCTTCTTCACCCCAATCTCCAACCTCTGCTCACTTTAACAATCCTTCTGCACCTCAGTCTTCAACCTCTGCTTTCTGCAAAAATCCGTCTGCACACCAGTCTCCAACCATTGCTCTCAGTAACATTTCTTCTGCACCTCAGTCTCCAACATCTGCTCTATGTAAGATCCTTCTGCCACCCAGTCTCCAACCTCTGTTCTCTGTAACACTCCTTTTGCACCCAAGTCTCCAACCTCTGCTCTGTGCAACAATTCGACTGTACCTGACTCTCCAAACTCTGCTCTCTGTATGATACTTCTGCACCCCAATCTCAAAACCCTGATCTCTGTAACAGTTCTTCTTCACCCCAGTCTTCAACCTCTGCTCCCTGCAACAATCTTTCTGCACCCAAGTCTCCAACTTCTACTTTCTGAAACACTTCTTCTGCACCCCAGTCTTTAAAATCTACTCTCTGAAACAGTCCTTCTGCATCCCATTCTCCAACCTCTGCTCTCTGCAACAGTCCTTCTGTACCCTGGTCTCCAACCTCTTCTCTTTGTAACAGTCCTTATGTACTCCAGTCTCCAACCTCTGCTGTCTGTAAGGTTCATTCTGGACCCAAGTCTCCAACCTCTTCTTTCTGTATCAGTCTTTCTGCACTCCAGTCTCCAACCTCTGCTCTCTGTAACAGTCCTTCTGAATCTCAGTCTCAAAAATCTGCTCTCTATAACAGTCCTTCTGCACCCCAGTCTCCAAACTGTGCTCTCTGCTACAGTCCATCTACACTCCAGTCTTCAACCTCTTCTCTGTATAACAGTCCTTCTGCAACCCAGTTTCCAATCTCTGCTCTCTGCAACGATCCTTCTGCATCCCAGTCTCCAACATCTGCTCCCTGCAACCATCATTCTGCACCCAAGCCTCCAACCTCCTCTCTCTGCAATGATCCTTCTGCACACCAGTCTCCAACCTCTGCTCTCTGCAATAATCCTACTGAACCCCAGTCGCCAACCTCTGCTCTCTGTAACAATCCTTCTGCACCGCAGTCTCCAAACTTTGCTCTATGTAATATTCTTCTGCAACCCAGAATCCAAACTTTGCTCTTTGTAATAGCCCTTCTGTAAACAGTCTCCAAACTCTGCTCTCTGTAACAGGCCTTCTGCACCCCAGTCTCCAAACTCTGCTCTCTGTATCAGTCCTTCTTCACCCGAGTCTCCAAACTCTGCTCTCTTTAACATTTTTTTCTGCATCTCAGTCTCCTACCACTGCTCTCTGCAACAGTTCTGCACACCAGTCTCCAACATCTGCACTCTGAAACTGTTCTTCTTCACTCCAGTCTCCAACCTCTGCTCTCTGTAAAAGTCCTTCTGTATTGCATTCTCCAAACTCTGCC